>NC_142251.1:19973759-20287180 GCF_052056855.1 Sturnus vulgaris | reverse complement strand
AGTAACACAAAGACAGATTTTGAAAAGTTTCTGTTAACTAACATGCAGATGGATAGACACAGGGGTATGCCTGGGCTCAAACTCCCATGGAAGCTTCATCAGGAATAAGCTTTTGATTGTGATTCATTAAAAATTCCTTCAAAATAAGAAGTAAGGTCAGAGAAGGGTTTTATAAAATGGGACAAAAGAAAAAAAAGGTATGTATATCAACTGGTTTCCTCACAGTGCAGTGCTGGGAGCCAAGCCATCTCTGGCATGGCTATAGCCTGCATCCACTGACTGCTTTCATGTTGACTGTTCATCTTTTCAACATCTGCTTCTTTCTGTTTTCTCTCATCATCTCCTTTTTGCTCCCATCCTTTCACCATGAAAGGATTAGTGTAGGTGAACATCTTTTAAACACATCCCATTCAGATTCACTTGAAACTTACCATTTCAGAAGCCTTTGAGCCTTTACTTAAATCTTTTAAATCATCTCTATACTGATCTCTGCTAGAGACCAAGCATATGATAAAAACTAGGCACTAGGGAAAAATTCCTAATGCCACAGCAAAGTCAGCAGGGATGGTGCAGATCATAAACCTGTTTCCTTCTGTAAGTGCAATGATTGAAATGCCAATCCCTGTGATTCAAGGTGGCTGAAATTGGAGAATTGTGATGAGCACTTGCACTACATTTACTTGGTTTGCTTCCTGGCTGCCTTTACTCTCATTTTTCTAGCTGAACTGAAAAAGGAAGGAAATTAGTTGGCTGGTTTTATATTAGGGAGAGATGGCAGGAAAATATGTGATTTTTTTTTTTTCTTAATGTAAATTTTCTGTTTTGTAGTCCTCAAAATTTATGTTGTTGAAAGTACTGTTCAAAATACATCACTGAAATTCTCCAGGAACACTTAGAGTTTCGAGCAAAGCTAAATTTTACCAGTTTCCTCTACAAAGAAATGTGTTCTTCCTGGGGTGTATAGTTCCTCTCAAGCCAGAGCTGCAAAAAGGAATGTGGGTGGTACACTCTTTTTATTCCTGTACCATCGTGCTTCGTATTGCCTGAATTTATTAATCTCCATTTTCCTCTGGTTTAAAACCTAGTTCCAAATGTTCATGACACTTTGAGAAGATCCAGAAATAAGCTTTTCTCTAGTCCTTTTAATAATCTTTGCAGACTATTCAAATTCTTTATGCTCAGTCTTGTAGAATTTTTTATTAAATTTATTTCTTCAGTAAAATATTTTTATCTTTCCCAAGTCAAGGAAAAATGTCCATCCGAGGTCTTTGCTTTCAGTTGTTCTTTTCTTTGGAAGCAGGTATTTATTTGAATGTAATTGATTATTTCAGTGCTTACCAATATTCTCCACAGATTATTAGTAGTGAATCCTTTTCCTAAACTGACACACAGTGATTCACTGATAGCAGAAGTGTGCTTCTTCCTGCTAAAAATTAACCCAGAAAAACTTTCTTGCTTAGTCTCATTGGAATATTGAATTGATTAATAGAAATGTACTTTGCAGAACATCTGCCCCTGACAACTGGGCTGCAAAGGGATGCCATCCCCATGCAGAGAGTGCAGCTGGGCGTGCTGATGTCAGCTACACCACTGGCCAATTACACTTTTTGTAATCTAATCATTTTTCTTCAATTATCTGTGACTACATTATGGTCACTATTCTGCCTGCACAGATTAAGAAGTACTTTCTATGTCTGAGAGGCTTTACAAATCATCTGTCTTTCTCCAGCCAACCTTCACTTTCCACACAGGTGAAGTCACTTAAGAACCACTGTATTATCCTGAAAGCACAAGCTTCTCTGGTTGACATCTAGAAAACTGCAAAGTAATAGAAAACTAACAGTGGGAGAAAACTCTAGAATGAGGCTCCCTTTTATGTGTTCTGAAGTGATTTTTGCTATTTCACAGTAGCTTATGCAGTTTGGTTTGTGACTGTCCTGTGACCCACTACAGATAACCCAGGTAATTATTACTGTGCACCTTAGCATCCAGGGAGCTCCACTGGAGCTGAGGGTGGTGGGAAGATTTCCTAGCTGTATGTAATAAAATAATGAAACAGGAATATCTGGTTCATGTGCAGAGCTATCTGGAATATAGGCAGTCAACTCAGTCCTCCTATAAATTTTTAAGTTCAGTCCTCTCAGGTGGGAAAGGATAGAAACAACTCCTACACACTATCCAATTATCAGCAAATGAGACTGCAGCCTGTGGAAAGGCAAGCCATTCTAACCAGCTTGAGAAAAGGTTTTACCCCACCTTTACCATTAACTCTTTTCATATAATTCATGTCTACCTCTTCCTGTCATTCTTTTGGTTTTTTACCACACTGTGACAATGATAGCAGTGTATAAATGCTATATCATGAACATCAAAAGAAGCATTTTCTACTAGAAATTACATCCCATTCATGGCTGGTAAATTAGTATATTAATACTTATATGGGCATCAGAGGTATCATAGAATATCTTTGGTTGGAAGGGACTTAAAGATCAACTAATTATATGAAGAAGGAAGCCTTTATGAAGAGTTGTCACAAATATTTTCTTATATAAAAAAGGGTTTCTTGTAATCGTGGTAGCCTAACATGAGAAAAACATTTATTGTGTATCCAAGCATCTCATTCTCAGACCATTTGAAATGGAGTCATGTCAGATACACAGAATTCAAAATTTTGCTGAGTGAAAGTAAAATAAGTCTATTGCCTGAAGCTGATATGAAGGGAATCTGAACAGGAGGTACAGTTATACCAGTTGGGAGGTACAGTTATAAAATTGCACATTTCAAATAGAAGACAAATACTATCAGGACCACTTTCTCAAAAAACCTCATTTTTTAATACTTCAGTGCACAATAGTGAACAAAATAATAAACCAAGTAGGACAGAAGAATATTTCCTTTACAACAAAGGAAATTAACCACAGTGCAAAAGAGGTTTGGGTTGATTCCAGTAATATAATGAAAAGTGTATTTTTAACCATCACTTTTTACATTTTCCTTTTTGACCTAATACAGAGGTAGAGAACTTTAATTAAAATGGATTATTGTCAGTGAGCCCAAGCACAGGGATAGAAAGATTAGGAAGCAGCAGGCAACCAAGTAAGAGCATAATAACCAGATACAGATTCAGGTTTCAGAGAGAAAAAAGTACCATAGCTACCACCTTAAATTCTCCTGTAGCAGCTTTCTGCTGAATAAATAAAGGAAGGCACATTATAAAAGACTACACAGGTCAAAATATGAGTTTACTTTTAATTGGAAGACTTTATCATCTTCTGCAAAGATTTAATTGCTTAAACTTTTTCTGGCTTAAAATCTATATTAAATGGAAGGCATGGGAAAATAAAGGGAATATCTAAAAGAACAAGTCACGTATATGGATTGGAAAAAAGTGGTTTTCCTAATTTTGGAAGTGGCATAGTATCATTAAACAAAACAGATTAATAATTCATATATTAATATATTATTGATTCGTAGTGTGAAACCAAACAAGCTATATTTCAAAGCAACAAACAAGCCATACCTATGAGTGGGAAAAGTGTTAATGAAACGAAAGATTTGCATTTAGAAAAGATGAGTTTTATTCTTTCTCATGTGATCTAACATCTCTAGAACATTAGGAGTTTTTCAATAGTCATGGGAAACAGTGATCTTCTCCTTCCAAAGGCACATAACAAAAAATATTAATTGGAAAATGAGTTTTTTCTTTCCTTTCCCTCCCATGGCTTATCCAGATACATTAGATAAAATTCATTGTAAATAGATAAAATAGTCCTAAATAGGACTAAATTTCACTGGGTTCTGTTTTTCTGGTTGGGGTTTGCTTTGGTATTTTTTTTAGCTAATAAATGCAAGTAATATGATTCAGGTGTCCACATCAAGTATAGTGACACATAAGATACACAAATAACAGGTTAGTTTGCATTCATTTTATGTTTGTTGTTATTATTTTTCAATATGTTTGTCAAAAAGTTTGAAAACATACCCTGTGGAAGTTTTACCTTTGTCACTGGCACAATGCTCTCCTACTAACCTGAGCCGAGTGTCAGGGATAGTTTAGCCCTAAAAAAATCCCTGAGGAAATATCGTTACTTTTCTTCTGAATATTATACACAATTCTGGCACATTAATTTGGGGTTAGACTGTTGGGTTTTTCCGGGATATTTTTTCTCTTATCTTATATTTACATATATATATGTCCACAACCAATAGGACAGGAATGCTGGAGCAGCTGTCTCAAAGCCTTTATTCCATCACAACCATCATTTTACAAAACCAAGCATGGGAGATGGAAACAGCTTCAGCCACTAGCAACAGCAGACAAAGTTCTCTTTATTACCAAGTCTTTTAACAACTTTCTAGCCAATAGCATAGTATTAAAAGCTGACAAGCAGTTGCTTAAGCCAATTAATAAAGCTGCACGTACATCTTGCTTTGAACCTATGTCCTGTTTTACAACATGTTCTGTTTTCATGTAGTAGGTCTTAAGCTTATACTGGAGTCCAAAAACTGACTGATAATTCATTAAAAATTCACTAGATTTATAAAATTGATAAAGAGGTGACAGCAGCAATGGCGTCTACATAACTATTGTGTGAAACCCTGAAATTAAAATATATCAGTTCAAATCTGCACAAAATAAGTCAAGTAATCCTGCAGCACTGGACAAACAGCCAAACCAAAAATCTTTGCATTGGCAAGTCAGAAATTTGATTTATTGTAGTTTTTCTTAAATTTATGGTCAGTCTGTTGAGTGTGGAGAGAAAGAGAGAAATATTTTCAGTGGTCATAGGGGCTCTTCAGTGACCCAACACCAGATATAGTAACTCTTTCTTCAAACAGTTTCTTGTAGGTTTGAAAAGTCATCACATTTTTCCATGTAGCCACCAGTGAAGATCAGAGTCAACGTTCAGTTCTCTCAATATGAGTGGCTATTTGTAATAGAAAACCAAATTCAGTTGTGAGTTTATTACAATTATTAATATAGAGCTACCCTTTTTTCTTAACTGGGGTGACAATATATTCATTCATATTTCAGAAATTTCAATATTTTATAAAAGGTCTACATGGCTAAGAGTGTTCAGTGGCATATTTAGAAATGTCACTGGGTTTGACAGTTGAAATTAAAGAAATGGTGAGGTTTACATATCGTAATGAAAAGCAAGTCTTCATAAATACCCCTGGTCTCTAGAATTCTACCACCAGCCTTCAGGTGTGTCAGTGAAACACTGAACTCTGCAGAATAAGTGTCTGAAACACTTGCAATTTCATTTGTTTCAGATTTTAATATTTGTGATGACTGTATTAGAGCTGAAAAGCTGACTCAGAGCTCAGGGCATTTCTGGCTTCTCTGCCTGATCGATTTTGCTGCCCTGTTTTGGCCTGGGAAAAGCAGTTGCACCATAGAGCATAATTGCACAAATTCCTGGAGCTAGCAACACATGTTATATGCTGTTGGAAAGTGTGAAATCCACACTTTCTAGTGCTAATAGTTATTTGTTTATTTTTAATTTCCTGGTTCATGAAGTGCAACTCCCCTTCAGACTGTACTGCTGCCTGCTTGCTGTGGCCTGCGGTTGTCCAGATTTCTAATTGTATTCTCTTACATCAAGGGAAAACTCAAGGGGAAATGTTTCAGAAGTACTGATTCTGATGCTGCCATTTCCATTTTTGAATTTTCCCTTCCATTGGATTTATACTTGCTAGTTAGGAACATAAGAGGATAACACAATATTAAAATAAAAAGAGAATTAGGTCGATTTTCTTCAAGAGTCTTCCATTCTTAGTTAATGTCCAAGTTAAGACTCATCTAGTTTTCATACAGAACATGATCCAGCCATTTTTTCCTGCAGTTAATCTGCCTTTCCATTAGCTCCTTAGAGTAAAACAGTAACATACTAATAATCTTTTGGCTTCATGGCCAAATATGGATATTTCTCCAGGCTCATTCATTACTATTCATCTAATAGCTGCTTTAAGGTTTATGAGAAAAAGTAAAACCTACCATAGGGATAATCTCAAATATGGCAAGCAGCTTTTGCCAAATGGTTCACAGCAGCTCTGCAATTATCTTATTGCTTTATATCTCAGAAGGGAAACACTTTTTCCTCAAGCTTATGCTGTAAAAACTGTGGAGTCCTAAAAAAAATTACTTCTATTTTAAAGGTCTGATTTCACATGAAAATTATATGCATTGCAAATGTTTTCTTGGCAATTTACTTGTCATAAATGCCTATTGTACTGAAAAACTCTACAGGGAATTGGATGTATTTATTCTGCATGTGCTTAGGAATTTGTAAGAAAAGACACAATGACAATAAAAACAGAAATATTATGACTCTCTGAAAACCCCCAGATACCGAGATTGTTTTCAACTCAAATGTAGCCTTCTGAGGTCTGTGTAAACCAGGCTTCCTAGCAGGGATTAGGTACACACTATTGTACTTTCATAATGAGGAGAGCACCAAACCAAACAAAAATATTGTGCAGTATTGACAGAAGACATTCAGAGCTGATGCACATAAAATAACGCAGCAAACAGCACATAAGGCTCACAAAACACTGCTGTGTTTTGGCCCTTATTACCCTGAATGCAAAGCTTAGCTTTGTTTCTTAAAACGTAATCTAAAAAGAGTTGGAATGGTCCAAGCTCTGCTCCAGCTCAAAGCCCAGAGAGCAGTCCTTGGAAAGTCCTTCCCAGCTTTTGTAGGGAAATGTGCCCAAGGGGCAGTGGCTCTAGCATAAAATCTGAAATAACTTGTTTTTCACGTTTTTGCTGAGGTGAGCCTGAATCCAGCCCTCAGCCGTGCTCATCAGTCAGTATTTTCAGTTGCCTGGGGGAAGCACAGCAGGCTTTGAAGTGGAGAGTCCTTCCAAGCACTAGCTGGACAGAGGTACAAATATTTTCACCCAGGCTGGTGAAAACTCTTCCAGTGGGTTTCTTTTTCAGCTGTCTGTCACTGGAAGACTCTCCATTTTTAATTGTAAAGTTATTAGCTGGATGGAATGGGCTGCCTGGGAAAGTGGTGAGGTCAACATCCCTGGCAGCATTTAAATGACATATAGATGTGACAGGGCTCACCTGTGGCCTTGGCACTGCTGGGTTAATGGCTGGATCTGATGATCTTAAAGGTTTTTTCCAATCTAAATGGGTGTGAGACTTCAGTGCAGTTGCTCATAGCAGACTGCACTGCTGTGTGGCCAGATGCAGTGTGGGGGTGGTTGCATGTTCCCCCACAGGAGTGCACTGCTTTCTATTATGCTTCCTTTTCCAAACGTTAAAAATTAGGGGGGTTTTCCCCCTATAATCATGGAAGCATTCCATTTACTTAGGAGACAGTAAAGGCACACAAATGGAGCTCAGAAGTGGTATTACTATTATTTGATTAAAATTGCTTGGGAATTTTTCAGAAAAAAAAAATGCTAGAAGCTGTTTGTTCACTAAAACTAATCATTTTTCCTCAGAAAACAGTCCTCTGGGTAATCTATTGTAATAAATTATTTCATTTAAATGTATAATTCTGGTGTTTCCTGCATGGAATGTACTAAGAGGTTTAAGGCTAAAATTAAACATTTAGTTAGAAAGTAATTTTGAGGGTTTTGTCTGTTCAGGCTTTTTGGAATTGTGGATTTCCTCTTTCAACACAAAAAGACTGGAAAACCTTTACCTGTCCAACCTGATTTGTTGCATATTTTTGGACAGAAAGAAAATCTAATTAGAAGCAAATTGTGTAAGATATTCCTTGCCCAAAAGTTCTATGCCACACATACCGTGAAAGAAAGCTGTTTTCACTAAAACTCCAGCAAGGAGAGGGTTATAGGATGGCCAGACTTGTTCGAGAAGTCCTTAATGGTGACAGGAGGACCTCCAGCTATTGCTGGTACATCAGAGCTGTTGTGTCATCACTGGCAGTGGCTGAGCTCAGCCAGCTGGGGACTCTGGTTTGTTCTCCCACATGCACAGTGTCATTGGAGAACTTCTTGGAAAAACTTTGTCTGGTGTGTGCAGGGTAGCTCCTGGAGTCAGGAGAGGCAGGTGGGGACTCTGCACACCTGAGTGCTGGGGTCACTGTAAGCCTGGGCTGCCTGGGACCCTGCCCGGGCACTTGTGAGCTGGGCTCTGCCTTGGGGAATGGGGACTTCCTTGGGGAACTATCAGTGCTGGGAGAAATAGAAAAGCACTGGATTAACATCTTCCTGGGCACAGGAGCTGTGCTCTGCTATGGACATGAATTTAACTTCCTGAACGTGAGGATTAAATATGAGCCATTTCCTCTTCATCCTTGGGGCAGCAGCACTTGCTGGGAAGAGCTGAGCCAGGGGCTGGGTGGATGTGAGCTGTGCTCCTTCCCTGCACTTTGCACAGGAGTGCTGTGGGATTTATACATGTACACTGGGGATGGTCTGAGCAAAAGCAGGAAAAACCTAGGCTTGCAGTGGGATCACACCTGGGTTGTTTTATGTCACAGTAGGAGGGAATGCCCAGCTGCATGAAGGGTTTGGCATAAAGATCTTCAGCTAATTTGATGATACAGGATGACTTTAAAGCTTCCACAGAGTGGAAGGAGGAATGCTGAGTTTGAGGTGGTCTCTAATTAATTAATTTAGCTGAGACCATTGCCCAGCCCCCTTCAGCTGAGTTCTGATGCTGTACCAGGAGTCCTGAGACACAGCACAAAAATTACATAGTTCTAGAGAGACTTCTTAGCCCTTGTATTTGGCAACCATGAAACAACTGAGCTGCCAATGGATCCGCTCTGTATTCATCTCTGCTTAAACAGGCTTGAGTGAAGCAATACCTGGGTCTAATAAACCATGTAAATGCTGCTCTGTGAAGGGTCTTTCCAGAAAGAGATGATGTGCAGTGCCATGCAGCAGGCTCGTGCCTAAGCCTCATGGAGGATACCCAAATTAAATCATATCTCCAGAAGCTGCTGTTCCCTAGATACCAATATGAAAATAATCCGTTTCTAAAGATAAATTCTCCCCATACATCAAAAGTAGAGTACATCAAATGCTGCAAGGAGGAAAAAAACAGTAGCTGTAGGGATGGTTTCAGAAATTTCAGTGTGTGTAGAGGAAACCCAGAGCTGTTAGCATATTTTTTTTTACCTTTTTGACAGCGAGTAAATGTTCTGTGGCAGACAAATCTGCAGGAAATAAAATTTTATGATGTGCTGTAACCATACTGGTTATATATCTATACACTACTGGCAGGCTATCAAAAGACGCACATTTTCAGCATTTCTGAATGTGACTTGAAAGCAGCTTGACTTCTGTAATCATAAACACTGACAAGTGTACTCTGCCTACATGGAGCAGATGATGTCTCTCTTCATATTAGCATGGTGGTGTTGTACAAGCAGTCCAATGAGATCAAAATTAACTGAGAAGCAAAGGGAATTTTCTGTCTTGCCTAAATATTGGTCATAAACCCATTTGCCTATAAAAGGAAACTGCAGCTCCTTCTGTTTTCTATCCTATTGAGTTAGTGCTCAAAATAACAGCAACTAGTGCTGGCAATTATTCCTTTCTCATTCCGTGCCTCTTAGTAATATGAAACCAAACTCTCTCTTCATTTATCCTAAGATAATCCCTAATGGGGGGTGCTACTGACCATGAAATCAACGATAGCTACTTGCAGACATAAAATACCTTTCTTCATGTGTGTACATTTTATAAGTAGAACTGTGATGAATCTACATGGTACACAGCTGCACTGTCTCCTCTCCAGGCCACTACTGTCATACACAAGCACATAACCCAGGTGTAAGCACATCCTTCACAAACACCTCCCCTTTTCAGCTCCTATTCCTACCTTCTAGAAATTACTCATGCGGTTTCTAGCTCAGTTGAAAACCGGGAGTAATTAATGATTTCATTATCTTTTTTTTTAATGGAAAAGTAATGAGTGCATGATGAAAAATAATAACAAGCATATAACTTAACAAAGCCCATTGGGCTCTGTTCTTTTACAAAGGCAGTACATTGATATTCGTGTACCTAATTACCACACCGAAGAGCAGAATCAAAAGCAGGTGAAGGTAAACGTAAACAATTTGGTTCTAATGTTGTTGTCAGGACCTGCATTAATGTAAAATGTTCTTGTTCTGGCTGCTGTCGCCTGGTCTGGTGAAAAGCGGTTCTGTCGGTGTCACATGCAAAAATTGCTTTGTGTAGCAACCTGGGGGTCATTGATAAAAGAAGATGAAAAAAGCAATGTGAAGCTGAAAAAATAATTATTTTATTGAAAATATGCTTTATACTATACAAGGCTGAGTTAGAACAAAATTAAATCCCCAGGGGAAAAAAACAGAAATTACAGTAATATGGAGTAAATTAAAGGAAAATACACAACTTAATGGAAATGACCATTCAATCGAAGGATTTGACAGTGGTCCATGGTCCTGGTGTTTTACTTTCAGGCATTTGGACTTTCACATTTTTTAGTCTATGCTCTTTATTTTTCTCTTAATGTAAAAATGTGTTAGGTAATCCTCTCTAATGCTTGCAAATCAAGGAAAGTTTCAAAGATGAAAGTAGAGCTCTTCCCGGGTAGCTTTTGTCTAAGTGTTCTTAGCAGTAGAGGTTCTTAGCTATAATACACTGCCCATGAATCAAAGAGAATAATTTCACTACAACCAGAGGAAAGGCTTGTGGATGTCTGTTATTTAAGAGGCAACAAATAATGGATGATGTGGAAAATATTGAACGTTAAAAGCTCTCTTGCTGCTGACTTACAGAATGCTTTAATGTTACTAGATGTTTGATAGTACTAAAACTAAGAAAAAAGGATCAGGAGGATATTCCAAAGCTGAGGAAAGAATAGACTGCAGGATAATTTTAGAGAAATCATAGGTCAACAGAAAAAGTCGACCAAAAAAAGTGAACTTGCAGCAGAGCCCTCAGGGAACTAGCTGAGCTATCTTGAGGGCTGAGACAAAGTAGAGAAAAGCACATCTAGCATCTATACTCAAAAGGAGTTGACTACTTCCTTGTGTTGTACAGCTTGTCACCTGGCTTGAATATCTAGAAAGGTATCAAAATATTAAATAACAGCATTGCAAGCATCAGGAGGCTTACAGTGTTGTGGGAACACCCTAGAGTGATGCCACGACAAGCCCAGTCTAATATACAAGCAAACTGGTTTGGTGGTGGGAGGCCATAGATGGCACACTTCTTGATACTGCCCCAAACTTATGAAAAGTAAACTGGCAAAGCTAATACAAATCATATGTGTTCAGCTGTCATCCCCAAAAAATGGTTTAAAAAGATGCTTGCTTTCTTTGTCAATGTACTGCAACCCAGCTGTCATAGAGAGGTCAGCAGGCTAAGGAAGTTTCCTTCCTGCTGCTGGCAGTGACAGCCCTGCATTCAGTGCAGCACTGGCTGAGCACACACCTGTTGGCTGGTTTTGCAGGTACATCATCCACTCCCTCAGATTTCCCTCCAGCTCCCTGGTTCGGTGTGGGAAATAGAAAAGGTATAAAACTCTCAGAAAGCAGTGTGAAAGCAAATCTCAGGATGGAGAAATGCAAGAATGCTGAAGATGCAAGGACAGGAAACAATAGGGCTATGAGCTGTGTAAAGATAAGCCTAGGGAAAATATATTAAGCAAGATAGCAGAAATATGTAAGCTTAATAATGAAGCTTTATCCATTGTTTTAAGCTATTACAAGCAAGCATTGTTCAAAGCAAGATGTACGTGCAGCTTTATTAATTGGCTTAAGCAAATGCTTGTCAGCTTTTAATACTATGCTATTGGCTAGAAAGTTGTTAAAAGACTTGGTAATAAAGAGAACTTTGTCTGCTGTTGCTAGTGGCTGAAGCTGTTTCCATCTCCCATGCTTGGTTTTGTAAAATGAGGCTGATGGTTGTGATGGAATAAAGGCTTCGAGACAGCTGCCCCAACATTCCTGCCCCATTGTTTGTATATGTAGATATATATATATGTAAATATAAGAGAAAAATATCCCAGAACCAACAGTTTGGGATCTCAGCCACGTCAGCCTTGCCACAGGCAGATTTTTTAGGAAGCAGTGGGCTCTGCTAACATCACTGCCCTGGAGCCTGGAGCTGGGGCCACAGACCAAAAGCACAATTTAGGATTGTGTCAGGCTCCCTGTGGCACATCCCCAGTGGCACAGGCAGGGTCTGTGGGCTCCTGTGCCTATGGGAATGAAGCCTGCCTCAGTGAAAAGCCCAAGCTCCATAGTGGATACCTAGGGAAGGGCTTGGTGGGATCATTACTGGAAAATGTCTCCTCCTGATACTGGAAACAGCTCAGTGAAATAAACACAATGCTTTTCAGAGAGAAAAATATAGAGTGCACCAAGACATTCAGTGTACCAATTTTCAGCATCCTTTCTGCATAATTAGCACACTATTAGAAAAAATAACTAGAAGGCATATTTAGAAATCTTTTCTGCTTGGGGCTCTTCAGTATACAAATCTGAAATACCATGACAGATTTTAAACAGCAACAGCTATTTATACTGGTACTAGAAAACCTCCTGAAGTGAATTTTTCTTTAAGCTTCTCAGCTTAAACCTCGACTACACATTTTCCCCGTGATATACCTGTGGATGCCTAGCATTAACTTAGTCAGGGGATGCTGTGTTTAGCTTTTCCTCAGTCAAGTCAAAATCTGCCATGAAAATCTCTGTGCAGTTGAATGCATTAGTATTCCATAGGTGAAGTCAGTATATACTTGTACACTGACTTTTATTTTGAATCAATTTTATAGCCTTAAATGATTAGTGCCTGAAATAAATGATTGAATATGCCTTGAGAGAAAATCTGTGATGAATAAAAAGATGACAAGTGCTCTGTTTTGTGGAAAGACCTGATTTATCAGCAGATTTATCTTGTTTCAAAAAAATGCTAGAGTGACGATGAGGTAAAAATCTGAATTTTCATTTTCAATTAACAGATTTGCTAAGACGGTTTTCCTGGAATGTTTAAAATCTTTTCTAGCAGAGTGGTATATCTTGTACCTCCTGTCCCCTCCTCCTTTTATCTGTAAAATGCTGCACATGTACACTGGAGCTGCTCACTGTTAACAAAAACTTATGACAAATGTTCCCTGTTAAAAAGGGACTACACTGACTTATCCATGGCCAAAAATCGTTCCACTCACTTGTGATTTGAAAAGATGACCTAGGAATGGCTCTGAAATCCTGAGGAGTGCTATTAGATAATGTGTATGTGGCAGGACAGACAGTAGCATCCTCTCAAACCCAGCACTGGTTTTAAGCATGTATTTCTTGTGAGGCCTCAGAAGTATTGTATAATTAATACATACAGCAATTTCTCTCGTAAGTCTGTGGGAAATAAAACCATTTAACTGGGAGAAGATCACCTTCTTAGACTTGCTGAGAACCTGAGGAGAAGAGCATCTCCTGCCTCCTTTGGAATGGAAAGTATTTCTACCTTTTGCTTGTAACAGTCCTCATTTGTCTGGACATTCATATGGTTAAGGATATTGCTGAAAAAGCACAGCCTTCTATGATCCTTGTGCAGGGGAACATAAAATTATCCAACCACCTCACAGTGCAGCTGGAATAGCATTAGACACCTTTCCTACTCCTGACAAGCTGACCCAGTCATTCCAAGGCTTGTGGATCTTTACTTTCCACACAAGTGGAAAAGGCAATGTCAAACAAATTAAATAAAACCTACTCTTTTGGAAGGACTCCTTAAAAAAAGAAAAAGTGTTATTTGATTAACAGTAGAACCCTTTTTACCACTCTCTGCAAAATTGACATCCTATTAAAGAAAACAACCAGCAGTCACCTTTATAAACCTTGGAACCCTCTGTGTGGGGGGCTTATGATTTTATCTTCCAGGGATTCCGACCAGAGCAGTTCATTAAAGACAGATTGTTCCCATGGAGGGTGAATCTCCTTTAGTTCAGCATTATGTCAGTAAAAATGGGCTGTTTCCATCCCTGGTGTGCTGCTGACCCAGCCCTTGAAGCACAGACCCCACTGCTTGGTGCTTCCTGCCCTCCAGTGAAGCAGCTGGGGTAAAAGCACATTTTTTTCTTGTCAAAACCATAATATGCACGGGCCATGTTTGGAAGGTGCATGTGCCAAGGCCCAGAGCAGCGGGGGCACCAGCAGAAGACATGCCTGATTGACAAATGCTGCAAGATGCAGCCTTGGATGCAACAACAAATCTCCCATTTTCCTTAAAAATCACGCAGCTGAAGCTCATCCTCTCTCTTTCTTACTAAAGTAGGTGTTTTGTATGAAGCACAAATTAATTCACTCCTTATTAGTAGTTTTCAAAGGACTTTGCCTTTTCCTGTAAAAGCAAATCCTATACTTTATCCCCTTAGACTGATATGATACTTGCAGCCTTTCACATATGCTGTTAGCTGCTCATTTATCTTGCACTAGTGATAGTCTTTTTAGCTGACCTGTGGTGTGACTTTAGCTGAATAGAATGTAAAACAGGAGCTGATAAAGAGCATTTTTACATCTGAAGGTCATAAATATTGAACATATTCCCCATCATGCTTGTAAAGAAGAGTGTCACGCCTCTTGTGGTTTTGCAGTCAGTCTTTGAAAAGCAAAGGCCTAGCAGGAGCACTGGGGTGTATATATAGAATACTTCTTCACACTTCTAAAGGAGTAGAGAACCACTTCTGTAAATTTAATAATAAATACAAACAGTTTGTGCTTCAAAATGGTACATTAATGCAGTGCTAGCACTGTAATATCAGACACTAAAAATCAGAATATTTTAGAAGGTTGGGCTGTTCTAACTGTAATGTGGCTAAGCTTCATATCCCAAATTATATATGGCATATTTTAATAGTAAGAATGCATTAAAACTTAGATTTTAAAATCCACTTTCTTTTTCAATATGTGGAGTTTATGTTAATGAGGAATGTGTGACAAAGGCAGATTTGAAGGTGATCTCTTCAGTGGTTAGAAATTTTCAAACTCCACAGTTTCACATCTCCTTTTTTGACCATCAGGTTGATTTAAAAATCATGCTGGCTGAAATAACCAGTTCTCTCCTCAGAGGTAATTAGTTTGCTGTTTAAATAATCTCAAACTCTGAACTGTAAGTTTTTGGGTTTTTTTCCAAATGAGGTTAAATATATAGGGTTTGCATATTTTTTTGAAACAGGAAGACATGGAGAATTTAGAGAGCATGAGCAACTCCATAGCCTTCCTTGTCAAACTGCCTACTGGGAAATAGAAAAAGCTGAGGGATAATTCATACTTTTTGTTTGAGACTGACATGGAAAATTCCATGACAAATTGATTTGTTTCATGGGTACTTTGCTGTTATCAGTTTGTAATTTGTTATCTGGACTTATTAAAATGTGTGAGGCTGTGGCACTGTGACACTACACAGAGAGAGAGAGACACACACTTGACTTCAAGCAAGTTGAACAGCAAAGACTTTTTTATTTACATTACATGTTTATTTATAGAATTCCAACAATGAGCACGGATTGGACAGTGATGATGAGACCTCTTGACTCCACTAGTTCCATCACAAGTCAATCAGTGCTCTCTTCCTCTAAAGAGGAATGCAAAACAATCATTGTTTAGAAGAAAGAGCGTGAGAAAGTGTAAAAAGAATCTGTCAACATCAGAGGGCTGAAACACCAGGGCAACACGAGGTATCTTTGCTTCTCTTTCTTCACACAGACAGCAGCATTAGTGAGCACTTCAGATCTATTCTGAGGAGCTGAGCATCAGACAACGTTTTATGATCCTGATGTGGTCTTTAAACAAGACACTATGGTGAGGGTTAACCTTGACACCCAATTTTAAAAACCAATTGAATCTTCACTGACTTAGTGTGGGCTTTGACTCTGGCCGCATTTGAAGGAATTTACCTGGGAAAATGGCAAGGGGGAGATCTGAGTACAGACATTTTGTCCCTGTGAATGCACTGTGCTGCCATTGGAGACTCCCCTGAGCCCACAAGGATTGGCATGGGGATCGTGGCACCCCTGCCCCACAGCTCACCCTGAGACTCTGACTTGTCCTCTCTACTAAGTGCCTTGACCCTTTCTTTTAATCTGTAAATATAATTTGTATCTCTCTTGGAGGCTGAATTCAGCACAATTTTAAAGATACTATTTGTTTCAACTACTATTCATTGCATTATCTGAATAAGTACATCACGTTTAGATTTCACTTTTTAAGAAGTGCATGCTTTGTTGCAGATGGAAAGTGGAAAAGCTGGAGCCTATTGAACTCCTATCTGTTCCATCTGCTAAAGAGCTTTAATTAAAATGGGGATCTCATTAGCAGAGACATTAATCTATAATTTATTGTTTCATTTTTCCAAATGATTCCTAAAGCATAATAACTTATCATGTAACATGTCCAAACAATTGATAAAACCAGTCTGTAGTCTGATGCAGGTTGAGTTTTTTAACAGACTTATCAAAAGTCTTTGACATTTTAAAAAATTTCTGCCTGTTAGAAAGAGTAACGTTCTTCCCCATTAGAGTGACTTTTTCATCAATGGCAATGATTGATAGAGAGAGTCTATTCCTGCAGAAAATAGCCCCATTCCCATGCTGAATCTAAATCAGACACTGGAGTCGTAGTTGTACAGATGTCTGTCTTTGCCCACTCTGCACAGAAAGTGTTGATCCACAGCTGTGGAATTTTGCTTGCTCTGCCTGTCTGACCTGCAGCTCAGTTCTGCATCCACACATTTTGCACTGCTGAATTTTTGGCAGCCACTCTGCACATTGTGTTGCAAGTGAGGAGTCATATAAATTTAACAGTGACCAAAATCTCTCTCATATATTTATAAGGGTGTGCTGTATCTTGGCCTCAGAATGTTCATCTGTTTAGGGGTTTTTCCTGTTGAGGATATCAGTTGTTCCACTCCCAGAACCACCAACCCTCTGGGCAAATATGGACTTTCTCACTCTTGAAGTTTGAAGAAGAAATAAGTGATGGCAATAAAATTGAACTTGTAAGTGCTTCTCTCTTTCCCCTATTAGGAACAAATTCAGCAATGTAAATGAGCTATAAAAACATATTTTGTTATTCCGTGAGCAACAAACTTCAATTTAGTTACCTGCACCAGACTGTTCTAGGTTGCACATCTTGTCCAATGTCATCTAAGCCTCATGAAGCTAAAGGGTCACTGTTATTTTGGGCCATTCATTGGGCAAGCAGAAAATGAGCCACAAGGACTGGCCTGAAAGGTTCACTCAGCTGCTGCTTCAAGAACAAAACTTTGCCTTAATATATACTAAGGGGTTAAGAAGAAAGTGAAAATGTTTCTCTCAGTAAAGGGAAATGGCTAAACAGTTTTAGCTGAAACCTGCTAAAAACCATTTGCCCCTGGGAAGCCACAAAGCAGGAAAATATCACCAGAGAAGGAGAATGTTTCAAAAAGTTATCTGAATGAAATAAACACAAAGTTATAGTGGCACTCCTGACTTAACCTTACCAGCTACTACTACTGGAGCTTACGATAATACTCTATCTTATCTGACCCAAATCCTAAGCCAAATAGTTTTGTTCTCTGTTTCTTTATATTTTGCTGCTGGCTACAGATAAAATTGAGCATGTTTCATTCAAAGAATATTAGTGTCTAGATACTGATTGTTCATCCACTCATAGATACAAAGGAAATAGTAAAGGGTATTTGCTTCAACATAATGACTTCATCAAACAAATGGAACACAAGTAGCTCAGTATTGCAGAAACAAAGAGTTTTGATAAACTGAAGAACAGGAGGATAGGGATGACTGTTCCCCTTTCATGGAACAAAATTGGTGATTCCTTTGATAAACAGCATCATAAAACAAAGCTGGGTCTTATTAAAATGTGTCTTGTCCCTGTAATTTTGTAAAAGATGGTGTAAATCTTTGGAGCTATTTTGTTTATATCCTTCAAAATAAAAGGACTCTTAATTCATAATTTATAAGCACAGGCACTCCAGTGAGTGTTCCTGCAGGCTACTCTGACTACCTTAGCAACCACCAGGGAATGCTAAGCAGAAACAGCAGTGACCCTTCTGGACATAAATTGGTTTTTTTCTCATATCACTTGATAATTTTTTTTCTTTGGACCGTTAAGTCCTTTGTCCTTTACTACCCAGGATGTTAGCTGGTCATCTCCACACTGTTGTAAAGATGAAAAGAGTGGAAATAGCACTGAGACATCTTCAGTGCTCCATGCTGACAGGGCAGAGCAGCCTGCATCGATCGCCACGTCTAACTGGTAATAAGAATGTAAACTCAGCCTTGTGCTGCTTTCCATCAGAGCTATGCAAGTCGAGCTTTCCTTTTGCACAGGCCTGCATTCATTTCTCCACTTGTCAATATGTCCTGATAGAGCTTTTAGAGACTTATCAATATTTAACTGCACTTCTATTGACTCAGCAATTACACGGTAATTGATTTAAGATTGATTATCATCATGTTAACGTTTTAATGGTCAAAGAGTAATATAACAAACTGAACATGATATAATTTTAGGCTTTTATTACCTTTGTCCTTGTGTATTATTGTTCCTTGTCACCAGATTTTAAGTTTTACTTAATGTTGTATTGTTCACCAAAAATAACAGAGGATGTTGTTTATAGATTTACTCTTTGGCCCAATTAGTTTTTATTTTTATGGCATAATGTTTTTATTATAATTAAAACATTAAAGTGGATCTCTTCAGAATATCTTGCTACTAATTTAAACATATGAAAAGTGTGAGCCCTGGCAAACAATCAATTAATCCCCCTGTGCCACACATGGGGCAGTTAGCTAAAGGATAAGAGAACTAAAGTTATTTTATCAACTGCAGTGCCGTATCCAAGAGCTGGGTTTGATGAATGATGCTTTTCATTAATCAGTTTTATTGATTTCTTGCATGGAGAGCTCTGAGATCTAGCTGGAACTACAGCAGGTTTGAGCTCTGCCAGCTGTGGAGATATAAATATCAGCCAAGAAAAATAACCAAAAAATAAAACCAGGAATGTGGAAAGGTGAAATTCTTTCCCAGTGTAAGTGATTAATTCAGTTCTGTTGGAGCTGCTCTTTGTTTCTGTGGGTATGTGAGGTGTAGTGAAGGTTGTGTGTGATCTGTTGTGTACAAGAGCAGTGGGATGTGAGGGCAGGACCAGCTGCAGCCAGGACCAGGTTGGGATTTTACCTGTTAGACAGGAGACAAAATCACAGATACAAGGCTACTTTTTTTTTCCTTTTTTTTTTCCTTTTTTTTTTTTCTTTTTTTTTTCTTTTTTTTTCGGCAGCTAGCTAAATAAATAGAAGTACAACAGAAAAATGAGAAGAGAAATTAGATTATAGGTGTTCAGAGACTGTTGCTATAAACCGTTTTCCACCCAGTCTTTTCTGAGACCATCAGAGATTAATTTAAGAAAATCTAACACTCTATTTCTATATTTTTAGCTTTCTTTTGTCATGACTTTCCAAGAACCCACTTCTGAAGTTTTTCTCAAGATACAGAGGCCAGTTGCTCTCATAAATAGACCTTGGCAGACTGAGTGTTAGATCTGGGCCTTAATCAAAGAGAAAAAGAGTAAAGGAATCTTCAAAGGATGCCTCACTATGCAAACGAAGGGGTCTGTGAGCTATTTCATTGCACAGCCAACTCGTTCACCAGAAACAGCTGAAAAATGATATTTTCTGCAATGGAGTGGACAGGTTTGAAGTTTTTGAAAGCTTGTGAATCGTGCTTTAAAAAGCCATCAGAGAACTGCCACTTGCTGGGCTGCTCCATCAAAGATGGCAAACCTTACTCTTGAGCACTGTCATTTAGGATTTAGTCAGACTTGTGACTATTTATTGATTTATATTTGTGACTTCTTTTCCTTATCAACCACTGGAAGTTCAGTAACTTTCAGGCATGAGCAGTCCTGCAGGTATCTTTTCACAGAATCACAGGATGTTAGGGTTGGAGGGACCTCTGGAGATCATCCAGTCCAACCCCCTGCCAAGGCAGGGTCACCTGGAGCAGGTGACACAGGGACACACCCAGGTAGGATTTGGATGTCCCCAGAGAGGGAAATCACCTCCCTGGGCAGCTGTTCCAGTGCTCTGCCATCCTCAGTGGAAAGGAGTTCTTCCTCATGTTGAGGTGAAATTTCTTGTGTTTTAGCTTTTGACCATGACCACTGGTCAGAATTTTATTTTATTGTTAGAAGGAATTGAAGCTCTTCTAATGAAAAGTAATTTTATGCATACTCCTTTTTTTTTTTTTTTCTCTCCTTCCTTTCATCTATTCCCTCCTTATTGCCAAAGGTGAGGTTCATCCTCATATGGATTTTAGGGTGGCATGGGTAAAAATAAAGTAGAAGGAAGTCCTTTAATATTAATACAGATAGTTTAATTGGTGTATAGTGAGAAAAATAAATCATCAGAACATTCACTAAATACTGAGGTTGCTTCCACTGTGTGCAAAGATTCCTTGAGATCTTGCCCAGGTTTGTATCAGGAACTGTAGTACTGAACCTTAACTTGAGCCAAGTGACAAAACACCATCCTTCTCAAATAATGGGAGAGGTTCCATGAGTGCAGCAAAGCTTGAAAGGCAACAGAAAGCTTTCTTAAGAGTCCAGGGAATTATTCCTGAAGGTTTGATAAACCTATTTTTTTTTTTTTTAGTATTGGTTAAATCACTACAGAAAGAGCCTCATACTAAGGCTGTATTTTGTAAAAAAGAAAAAAACAAACCATAGATATTCTGACAGGACTGAAAAAAATAGGTCCTCCTCCCACAGAAATAATCACTGTTGAGAAGCTGGTTTTGAAATTAATTTTGTTTCTGTCTTGCATCTGGGCAGATATTAGAAGTGCATAAACACCCAGGAAACTCTTTTGTTCTGAACTTGTAATTTTCAGCTACTTTGCACACTTTGTACATGACTAATCCAAGCCTGGGCCTGCAGTGGAACATTTGACTCCCCTCATTTGCTAGAAGTAAATTAGGACAGTCAGAAAAAGTCAGTGTGCTGCCTCAGAAAAAGTTTCTGTGTTCAGGATTCCTCTGCATTCAGTCAATTTGGATAAGGAATATCAGGTGATAAAGCTGATTCCTGCTCAGTCAGACTACTGGTGGGGAAATAAATAAAACATTTTAAAAGGACAAGCCTGTCCACATGTCTACACTTAATTTTAGAACTTCATGTTTTATTTAAAATTCTTATACATAGGTAGAAAATACTGAATTTCACATTAAATACTTCATTTTAATTAAAATATAATACCAGGGGGAAAGTCTCAAACAAACACACTGCCTGTAAAAGAAAAATAAAAACCAAGCAAAAACCTGACATGACAGAGTTGTAACTCAATTTTTAGAGTCTCCTTTTCTAACTGTCCTGCATGAAACTGAGGAGATGAATTTTTAGAGCCATTGGGTGTCACAGTTTTGTTTGAAAGTAGAGGAGGCTGCAGTTGCCTCAAGTTCCTCAAAATACATATCTGGAATTACTTGTCCCTGAGAAAAAGAATGGTCCTTGTTTGCTGTCTGCATCCAGAGGCTCTTTGCTTCTGCCCTGACATCCACAGCAGGCCTGGAGGAATGCATTTTATTTCTTTGTTTGCTTTTTGTTTCTCATGAGTTTTGGGTGAGGTGTGGATATAACTTGTCTTCTCTCAGACGTGTGCAGAGCCTAGGCAGGAATTCTGTCCAGCCTTTGATCCATCTCTTTAATATTTAATACTTCCCTTTTATGGAGGTTTTTTAATGAGGTTAGTGTTTGAACTAATGAAATTCTCATACATGATATGCATCTCTCATTGTGGTTACAATTCTGCACATTATATATTTTTAAAAATGATCAGTGCTTTGCTTCTATTTAGCTTCTTTAGAAAGACTTATTTAACTGAAAAAAAGAAAATCCTTTAAATATAAAGGTAGCACTGCAAAAAGGTTGTCTGGGTTCAAGTTGGTCAAAAGAATCTTGGGCCTGCATCTATACAAACACCTGTGTCAGACTGAGTCTTATATACACTTATTATATAACTTATTATATGCACTTATTATAATGTGGCTCTGTGGAGGTAATGGTATTCAAAAGGCTTGAGAGACAAGGCTGTAAGGGCAGGAGTGAACTTTTACAATGCCTCTCCTGCTTTAGCTTCATCTCTTTGGGACAATATTGAAAGAAAAAGGAAAAACCCTTAGATTATTCCCTGGCTCCAAATGTAGCCCAAACCCAATTCCTTCACTTCTGTGTAACAGCAGGTCCAGAAACAATTGTTTTGCATGACAAATTACACTGTTACAGCCACTCTTGTAATTAGTATGGAAGGTAGATATGTTAGATTTAGGGGAAAAAATGTACAAAAGATTAATTGCAGTCTATTAAAATTCTAAATCCATCATCACTGGAAATTCTCGTCATTTTATACCAGAGCGGAAAAACTTCAATGCATTCATGAAATGAATCCAGTATGTGCTAATCTGCCATGCCAGCCTCATTCCAACTTGAGGGCCCAAATGTATTACAAAGCATAATTACTCCAGAGGTAAAATCTTAAGGAAGGCTTTGAGGGCAGTGTCTGTGAAACACAAATTGAAACTGCCATGGTTCATGTATAAACAGAGAACTTAATCTAGTAGAACCCATAAAAGCAAGACCTTCTTAAATTGCCCCAGGTATCAAAACAGAAGAAGTGTTATTAGAATGTCCATATTTCATAATGGTTTTGAACACTGCTCATTTTAAAATGGACTGAAAGACCACCAAAGCAGTGAAGATTTTCATATGTTTTAAATTAACCAGTTTTAATGTCTTTTACATTGGCTAGCAAGTGCCACAGTAGAGTTATTTTTTTAACATAATTGTGTCTGCAAACGTGCAGTATTTAGGTAGGTTATTATGAGTCTATGCATCTCTCTTTTTTTTCTGTTCAGTTGTATCATAGAATATAGTAGATTTTTAGTAATGTATTGTCAGCCACTGAAGTGTCATAGCAGAGATGGTGTTTCTTCATTAGCCTTTTTCAGGATAGCAGTGTGACTTCTGAGAATACCACTCAGGGCCATTTGAATCAGAACATCATTTCTTTCTTTAAGGTAATCATTGAAGTCTTCTTTCAAAAAGTAACCTGATGAAGACAAGTGGGGTCAAAGCCGACAAAAACAAATTGTTCTTCACTACTGAAAATCCCATTTGGCAAGGAAAAGTTCAGTTCAAACCAGGCTTTCTGTCCTGAGATTTGAGAAACTTACATTTGCTTAGTGCAAGTGAACAGAAGTTAAGTGCAAAACAAACCTACAAACCTCTTCTGCCCTTCTTGTCTGACTGCAACATTCAAAAAAAAAAAAAAAAAAAAAAAAGCAACAGAAAATCCCTGGCACTAACACTTCTTTCCGTATCCATAATATCCATAGCTTAATTTATTCTAAAATTATTATGGCTTGATGATCAGCTAACTAGGAACACTCATCATAATTTCCACTGGCTGTTTGCAAAACATTACATCTGGGTAATTTAATGCAAGTTACTTTTGTGAGCACTTGCTTAAAATAAAACACACAGACAACATAGGCAGATGAGACATCTCATGGTAGTGCTGCAAAGAGCACTTTGTGTCTGACCGTGTAACTGCTCACAGGAACAAGCCAAAATCACAGGAAATGCATAATGGAGAGTCCTAATGTGCTAAAACACGTTATCTTTGTTCATGTATAAATTGTTCTCTCTCAGTAAACCTTTCCCCACATTTTTCCCTGCTGGGATAGATGACGGCTGAAATATTTTCTTCTATTTCATATGCATAAAATTACATGATGAGTCATTTTTTATAAGCTTAAGTTTACTGTTAGTGTTTACCCTGTGTGACTCAAGACCTAATGGGTCTTATGTGCACTTAAGAATTAAGTGGAGAGTATTAAATATCCTGAAATCATTAGAATGGCTTTGCTATTTGTTTCAGTGTAGATGCTGTCCAGTCATCTAATAATGAGAAACATTTTAGAGATGAAATGGCTGAAAAATGGGGTTGTCTTTGCCATTGCAAAGGGAGTGACTCACATCCAGGATAATACCCCAGAAAGCATTTTGATAACCAGTTTTCATAGCTGGCCACAACCATTAGAGCACAGTGTTTCTTTCCTTCTAATGCCATTCCTTCTACCTCAGTTCTGGACCAGAATTCACTCCAACTCTGTCTTCTCTGATGTCCTGAACCCCTTCTCCACCACTCTCTAGTTGATAATTCAGAGTGTCTCCATTCTAACTTAGGGAGAAAAACAACATCCATTGCTTGCATTCCCATTCCATCTGCCCCTCTGAGGTCTGTGTTCTCATCACAGGACTGGGGCTGCCCAAGGGATGGTCTCTGGACACAAGGCTCCTCCTTAAACCAGGGGTGACTAGAGATGGGAGAAAGGAAAAAAAGGAGAGGCCAACAGTGTCATAAAGAGGTGAGGGAATACTGAGAGAAGGAAGAGAAAGGAGGAATTAAAGAGAAGAGTGGTTAGTGGGCAGAAGCCATAGAAGAGGAGTCAAAAAGGTGAGGGAGATAGTGATGAGAGAGACTGGATAACTTTTTTTTTTAATGTACAGAATAAAAAGCACATTGAGTTGCAACTTTAAAATAAATGTTTAGTAACAGTATTTATACAAATATGTCCAAAAGTAAAAAAAAAAGAAGTATTTGCAACAGGGATTACTTTCGGTACTACAGAGCCAAAACAAGTTGCAGGTGTTATAATATTAAAGCAAATGAAACAAACAAAAAATATCACTCTTCTTCACATAGGATATAAGGATCTACTGAATGTTCATCATTTCTACACTGAGTTCATTGTTCCATAAATTTGCTTGTAAAAACCTTGACTAGCACAGGTATAAAATAACCACGGGTCTCTTTACATTTACAGAGGAAAAAAAAAAAAGAGAGAGATTGTAAGTGGTGGAAAATAACTTGTAAATGCACTTGATTCTAAACCCCTTCAGTCTCTGTTTTTCAAATAGGCCCTCAGACTACCTTCCTAACATTATGCCTAATTGCAAATGTTTTAATGTTTATACAGGAACTGACCCTACAAATTAAAAGAGCTCAGTCCCCAGGTGTTTTACCAGTGTTTGCATTGCATTCCCAATGTTTATGATAAATAATACCTTTCCTAAAGCAGTGCTTATTTCCTTCAAGTAATTGTAGGCAGTTGTCATGTATCCACTGAGTTGCTGCATAGTTGCTCTCCTGTGTGTGTATATGACCCTTCTAGACATTCTTCAGAAGTCAAATAGCACCAAATTTCCCTTTCCTGCTGTGCTTGGCATGTTGTCTTGTGCCTGATGGTGAATGTGATGCTCTGTGTGATCACTCAGAGGCCAAGGGAGGCACCCCTGCCCAGAGACAGGAGCTGAAGGAGCAATGCCTCCACCCAGCTCTTTGACAAGGGAGTACCAACGGAGGAAAATAGAGGAGATTGTCAAGACTGGTGTGGTTTTGTCTCCACTCACCAAAGAGAATTAGTACTTCAACCCTGCAAGAGATAATTATGAACCCTTTTGTGGAACTGGTCAGTAAATTAAGCTGTGACGTGCTCAGCAGAGACTAATGACAATAATTCTGCTCCTTTCCTTGATTCTGCTCCTTAATCCTAGCAATGAGAGCATTCTGCAAGCCTTCCTCCACCAGACTGGATTTCACATTTCCTATTATAGTCCCCTGAAGAAAATGTATAGGCAGTAGCACTGTTCCTAAATCCTTAGGGAATTGAACACTTGGAGTCAAGTGCAACTAGAGCATGATTATATAAATCTTGTAAGAATAGACTTTAATTCTCTGGAAGAAAAAATAGACATTCTTTAATTACTTTTGCTCTCCTTTCTTCACTTTAGATTTGCTATAAGTGGTGAATCGCAGATATGATAATGTTATCCTCCTTAGAAAATGATTGTTAGAATTGTAGAAGCAGGGATATGGCTGCTCCTTTGAAATTCTGCCCTTAGGATAGAGAAAAAAGTTGGGCTGACTCAGAAATTGTCCGTTTTAGTGTGTTTCATTTTTATCTCAAAGGCGAGCTCTTGTTAAAGTACAAGAGCTGAAAACCTGTGGCTGCAATATGTGAGCTACAGGTACAATCTAAAACTGAAGACAGAAGGAAAAGACAGAAGTCTCATGATGAGGCAAAATAATTGCTAAAATTGAAAGTTTAACAAAAAGTAAAAGAAAACTCATTCAAGCGTGCATGAGTGAATCTGTTTTGTTTGGTTTTTTTTTTTTTTCACTAAGAATAATAGCTGTCTAAACAGATATCATAATGACTGAAGGAATATGTGGAGGATTAATGCCAGGTAGATTGAATATGGTCTAGGACGTGTCTTCTTCTCTGACACACGAAGCACAAGCTTTCCAGAACAGTAAATGTCCTTTTTACCTGTCTGCTCAGGGTCTGGCTGTGACCCATCAGGCTGGGCTCAGCTGAGTTAAGTAAACAACTACAGCAAACAGAGCACAAAGTGCAGTAAAAAGTTGGCTGAAGTAGAATGAAACAAAAGTAGCAGAGAGCAATGTGGTGACCATGATGGGTAAAGGGATTGCCACCACTATGAAAGCAATAGCATAATATATATATTATATTATATTATATTATATTATATTATATTATATTATATTATATTATATTATATTATATTATATTATATTATATTATATTATATTATATTATATTATATTATATTATATTATATTATATTATATTATATTATATTATATTATTATATATATCAGGATTACACTCATTACTCCCAGCACAACCCAGCTCTGGCAGCAAATACTGATTTGATTTGCCTCTCAGATTGCCTCAGAGCCCAGGTGTCCTGTTCAAACAGGGTGTCCTTGTTCCCACTGGAAGCTGCAGAATCTCATGTTCCAGCTGCACCATGGTGCCTGGCTCTGTTTTTCTTTAATTCCAAAATACTTTTGGCAGCAATTTTCTTTTTTTTTCCCCTTGTTTTTGCAGAAAAATAGAAAATGGCAGAAGTGTTATGATATGGAGCTACACTTAGAGAATCATAAATTTGATACTTCAAAGTGCCTTCTTTCATATTAATCTGGGACACAGTTTTTAAGGAAATATCAGAGAGTCTGTAATTTTATGTAGAATATTAAAATAATTGCTTTCCATAGCTGCTTGAATTTTAAGTCAATTCACTGTCTAAAAAGCTATAATATGTTCCATTGCCATTTTTTTCAGCTACAACATTTTAAAACACAAAAATTCTCTTTTTCAGGTCAGTGCAGACAGAATGCACTGAGTAAGAATCTGCCAATTTCCTTTCACGTTTGATCTTTGCCTCCTTGATCATTTCCGTAATCTCTATCACTTTGGCTGTCTATGCCTCCACTTGTAGCATTAACCTTGATGTTTTGTAATAGATGTCTCACATGGCCTTTGCTCTTTCCTCTTCTCTCCCTTAATTTCCTTGGCTATCCACACTGGTGGTTTTCTTCTTTTATAGCCTATTTATTTCCCAGTGTTATGTTCTTTCCTTGGACTCCCATTTAATTAAATCTGTACTGTCAACTTGAAAATCACATTTCCATCTGAAAATGTTGTGTCTTCTCTTGTTACATGAAGCCCTTGAGATGACTCTGGCTAAAGCACGGGGCGGGCTGGGGGGGTGTGGGGTGTGTGCCTTGCCTTTTGTCATTTCACTTCACTTGTGTACCATTCCAGCATTATTTCAGTCTGGCATTTCTGCTGCCTTAGACAGTTCTGCCACTGGCTGTTTGCAGGAGGAGGAGAGAAATGACCCTCCCAGCCTCCCATCATTTCCCCTGTGGCCTTACAGGAATATGTGAGTCAGGATCAAGTCGGTGCTGAATGAATTAAGGTGTATTACTGTGCTGCCCTAAAAGAAAATTAAACTCCAGACCTCTTGCTCCCCCCCTTGTTAGGGAAGGACCAGGATGTGTATGGGCAGTCCTGGGATGTTTTCATTAGCCTTTCATCACTTCTGAAAATACAGCCACTTCTGATTGTTCTGTACTTTTCCCTGCTCTGTTATTATGTACCAGTCACAGAGCAAATTGGGTCCCTCTCAATTAAACCAAATGTCAAGTAACAAAAAGCTCTTTTTGTTCATTAGGAGAGAAGTAACTCCTGCTGTATTCTGGGACAGTATCTACTTTTTAAATTTCTAATTTTAAAACTCACCCAAAAGACTTTTATAACAATATTGTCAGCCCCTACTTCAGCTGACAAACTTTTACTTACAGCAAGCAAAAGATATTGTGTTGCATATTTCAAGCCTATTTGAAAATAGACACTGAAAATCATAACCTCTATGAATTATGGAGTTATTTATGTGTTAGTGTAAAACAGAGAGATAATGTACAGAACAGAATTAGGAAATGTGGAAGTGATTTATATCTTTGAGTAACTTATGGCTGCCCAAGTTCACAGAGACTATTTTATTTTATTTTAGTACTTTATAGTATTGCTGGTTATGAATGCAGAATGTTAGAGTTGTAACAGTTAAGATCACTTTGAAAGGGTGAGACAGGGAAGGGACTACAGAATAAGGGGTTATCAATTTGTATGAAAGGATAAATAGAATTTTCTTAATAGAATTGCAGGGGGATCTTTTAAGGTTTCATACCACTCATGATTTTTTTGCTAACATGCTCAGTCATGTAATTTCCTCTCCCTTTTACTCAAAGCTAATTTTAAAGATTTTTACACAGGAGGGAGAGAAGGTTTCTGAGAACCTAGTTCACTGAAAACCTTGTGCTGCACACCTGTCTTACCCACTGGGTTATCCCATGAAAGGGAAATTTCTCCACATTAATATTATGGTTTAAATTGCCTACATCTTTCAGTGGGTATTTAGTCAATTTGAACCACGCTTATCAATATTTTTTCAATAACTGCAATGACAGATTTTGGCAAAACACCTTTTGTCAAAGGAACTTGCACGCTTGCTTCAATACAGAAGGTTTTATTCCTCCTGGTAAAAGAATAAATTGTTGTCTGGCCAGACCTCAGTGCTTTCTAAGTGTATTATACTCTATATTGAAAAATATTACAGTAAATAGATGTGAATTTACTAAGCTCTGGAAAGCAATGGCTTGCTCAGTGTGTGGGTGAATTTCTTAATAAAGGTGCTGGGTCAGGGTTAGATGTCTGTTTACCAGAGAGGGTTATCAGTGCTTTGCCTCATGCATTGTCACAGACCCCAGCTTTAGATCAGGGTGTTATTGCCTGGCAGGATTTCTCTTCCTAGTCTGAAAGAGCTCAGTCTCAAACATTAAAAAAGAAAAAAAAAATACAAGCTTCTTTCTTCTTTAGTTTAAACACATTTTTTATTTTCTATAAACCTGATAAGTAAAATTCAATTTTATTTTAATCTAAAAAAATATTCCTGAAATCTAGAATCCAGATGAGCATATTAGGTTACCCTCTTGTTACATGGAGGCAGCCCTTTGAGGGCACCCACAGTGTCCCAAACCCAGGAACAATGTTTATGGGAGAGCTGTGCCTGAATAAAGGAACCACAGACTGCAGTGAATGTGTGATTTGGGCACCTGATGGAGCTTCCTTCCATGAGAGAAATGAAAACATTGGATACTGCCATGACTGGGAAAAAGAGTCAGATTTTAGTTTATAGACCACTTTATACAAATACTGTACTTTAACACATTATTTTTTCACATATATATGAGCTATCCCTCTGATTAAAATGGAAGATATTCAATTAGCTGAAATTAGCTGTTGGGAGAAACTTAGTGATGGCTTTTAAGCCCTAGAAAGGGCAATAGTGGCTGAAGAGTTGATTTAAGGAAACGTCAAAATTAGAAAATATGTCTTTTCACATCCAAAAGTCCCTACATTTTATTCTAAAGATTGAAAGAACAGGATTTTATTCCTGAGGGACATTCAGAACACTCAGATGTCCTCCACAGTCCTGACACTACTTGACTTTCTGCAATCTCTTGGAAAGAAGTTACAAAGCAAAAATTTCATTAGTTGTTTCAAAATCCCTGGGACAGACTTGTGGTATCAGTATTTCCTGAGATTAATGAAAAATTATATTTTGAGGATGCTAATGATTTTTATTATTTAAATTATTAGTGAAACCGATGCAACACCTGTGTAAAAAATTCTGATTTTCTTTGCATTGCTGGTAAGAACTCAGATGTGTGTTGGCTGGGAAGTGAAACAACTGGAGCAAATAAGAATAATTCCTTTTAGTAGAATAACTATCTGAACAGGCAGCATATCATTCTCTTAATAAAGCTCGTAGTAAAAACGTCTTTTTGGATATTCATCTGCTTCTGGATGGTGTCATAAAGATGCCAAAAGCACTTTTTCCTGCAGCTGTCAGAGGGTTTGTGCCCTTTTCTGTCCAGGTCCCTCAGAATGGGATCCATGGCTTTTTGTTCCCAGCTTAAATTACACTGAGCATCTTGTAAGGTTTATTTTCCTTTTTCAGTTCAGCAGCATTGTAGGCACAGAGCATATCATCATGTGTTAGATAGAGTTTATGGACTGTTTCTGTATTCAGTGCAGGTTCTTGGTTTCAGTCTCTTCTTTGGATCTTTCAAATCTGTTCCTCTTGTCATGCTCTGCCCTTGTAACTGAGATGAGCTGAGATAACCCTCTGCAGGTATTTTGGCAGTTGCAAGAAAGACAGTGTCATTGGCAGGGTATAATTCAGCATTTTCTTTTGCTCTTGATCCTTGAAGATTATTGACCTGCAGAATACATAGCTCAGCCTATTAAATATATCTTTTAGTTGCTTTCACAGTGCACTAGAAGAGATAGTGAGATACAAAGGCAGGATTATGATTTTGCCTTCAGTCAAATTAAGAGGAATTTAAATCAGGGGAAACTTCACAATTAAATTTTTGCACAAGGATCATTTTTGTCCAAGTCCACTAACAGGATTTTAATTTTTGATTGATCTGATTCTCCTTTTGCACAATATGGATGAAAGGAACTTCAGTGAACTCACTGAACCTTCATAACTGAAAAAAAAAGGATAATTTCAACTATGTAGCTTAGCCTTTTTTACACTAAATGCTGGAAAACAGATGCACATGCACATACCCAATGGCATGCGTTCAATTTTTTCATTTCTCATGATAATGTAGAATAGGTAATGTGCTCTCTCTAAAACGCCTGCTACCTTGATGTGTAAGACAGAGCAAAGTAAAATGAGACTTTTTCCTCTTTCATTTCATCAGAAAATTAATTTTGACTATTGCTTTATATAGATTTGTGTAATGCTGACTTGGGTTAAATAGACTTCTCAGCTTTTCTATACAAATTTATGATGGGAACAATTCCTTGTAAGTCTCATTATTATACTAAAATCCTATTACAATATGATTGGGGGAAAAAAAAACCCGAACAGAAACATTTACAACATTTACATGCAAGTCTGCTTTAGTGATTGGCATCTTTATGGTACCCAGGTGCTCTGCATGTTTCTTTATGAGATTTGAATTACATGACCTGGAAGTTCAGAGTAAATGTTTAAGCTTTACTAGTCCTTGAAAAGCAGTAAGGTGGAGAAGATGCTGCAATACTTGTTAGTAAAACTATTTGGAAATTGAATTACAGATGCTCTCAGGGCCACATCCCATCCTTATATAATTTACAGAAGGAAGTTATCTCCCTGACCCCCAGCCTCCTGTACAACTGCTTCCTTGCTAAATAAAAACAACTACATCATCTACTTTGACAAGCCAAAGCTGGGAATCAATTTTTAAAGCCCAAGTCCCTTGCTTTTTATTGCAGGATCTCCCTTGCTGCTGCAGCTGGAGGAGCTCAGCACTGTCTGGGTGGCAACATCCCTGGATGATGCTTGCTGCCTGTGTGGGCAATGCCTTGGTCTGTTTAGTGGTGCTTAGCAGTCTCTGAAAACTCCAAAATGCAAAATTCCCTTTGAAATGGGTTATTTCACACCAGGTTTCCTTGTTACCCTTTCTGTAGTCCCTGACTTTGGAGAAACTTCCGTGAGTGTTCTGGAAGGGCCAGAGAAGAGGGCACTGCAGGCTGCCCTTGAACCTGCTCACGGCTGGCAAGGACAGGCTGTCTCTGCCCCGAGCCCACAGCAATCGGGCTGTGCTGCCAACGTGCAGAGCAGACTGCAAATGTCCTGATAAAAGCACTTTTCTGTAGGTGCAGGTAGAATATTTCATTGAAAGGCATGAAGTAAATGGACAAAAACCATTATTTTGTCAGGATACTTCCCTATCAAAGCACACCTGAAGAGGTTTCTGTCTGGTTGTGACATTACAAAGTTGGACCCATTAACTCATTAGTTCATTTATCAATGTGTTTAGCTAAAATTCTAGATATTTTGTCTCATTGAAAGTAAGAATAAGAAAATAGGATGGCATGAAGAACTATATTAATATTGCATGAAAAGAAAATGTCAAAATACATAATACAGTGGTACAATAAGGGTTTTACCAGATTTTCTTAATTAGTTAAATATAGAAGAGTCCTGGTGTATCAAAAGAAACTTAGTTGGGCAAGTTAAAAATTACACTCCTGAGCAAACATATGATATCATAGTAATTATATTATGTTATATTAATTTGTGGTTTTTATTCTGATATCTGGAGTAGAGACTTTAACGTAGGCTATCACAAGTGATCCCAAAAGTGTTGGACACTGTAGTTTGTTTCCTAGGGCAGAATATTTATACTCTAAATAACATTTTGTAGGCCAAAAAGAAAATTCAGAAGTGCTAGAACTGCTAGATAAATTGTAAAAATGTGAACCGGATTACAGTAAGATAACATTTTGTTAAATTGTAGTGGACTGTTCTCACCTTGGATTTTATTCCAGCCTCACTGATAGAGGGCTCATTATTTGAATGCCATCATGACTGGTTCAGTTAACTTCTCTATCTTGCAAAAATGCCAGAAAAATAAATTTGTATCAGGAAAGTTAAATATGCCAGGTTACATAGGTGCATAGGTTACCTGGACCTTTCATCTCACAAGCTTCCAAGATAGAAGTAATCCTTTAATCTTCTGAGCGAGTCTCAAAGCTCTCTTTTTTAATGCTGTACTACGTTTTCATCTGCTTTTCTTTCTTTTTTTTTACTTTTCTGAATCTCCTTGCTAAATCTATTCTGTGTTTATTAGGTGCTCGAGATGTCCCTTCAACCTTACTGACAGCAAAGGCTCTGGTGAAGCATTTTTTATATAAAAAGAAGATGATTTCCCAGGGTATGCACAGGGTCATTACTAATGGCAAGGAAAAGATTTTGAACCTGATCTTGGCCGAATGACAGAAGAGATCAGTGAAAGATAACATAAGGATGTCAGAGAAAATGGGACAGGACAGTAGGATGGGAATACATATTGGCTGAAGGCAAGCCTTTTGTGTCTAGGAGCTGATTTCTCATTCAAATAATTTAATTAAATGCATTGATGTTTATTTATTACCTTCTGGTATATTATGGAGGTTTTCACATGAACAATACTGCTTGCCTTGCTCACAGAATGGCAGCTAGTGAAGAACACACCACACACATCAGTTTGGCCAAGGGGCAGCTGATGAGCCTTTGTTGTGTTTGAGAAGCTGTGCAATTTCTAGCCTAGTGCTGGTGAGATTGAGATGCTGCAGCATCCTAAACTGTCCCAGTGATAATTGCATATCAGTAACAACAACAGGAGGTGTTATCCATCTTGGCAAAATTGCAGCTTTGGAAGATCACTTTAACTATGGGCAATTGCATCATAATCTGTATTTGTGTTATTCTGCACTGCCTCCTGAACTCCTTACATGTGTGCAGAGCAAGGGTACAAAGGTTGGGGGGTCCGTGGGTCAGGACCCAAGCACAGGCAGGGCAGTGATGGAGCTGATGGTGTGAGCAGTCCATGGGTTATATTTAACATTTATTGTCTGAGGTGCTGTGTCCCCACGGCACTGCCTTTCCTTCTCCTTATACAGGGACTGCTTTAGGTGATGGGGTCCAAATGACTGGGTGCCAAAACTGAGACAGTCCCTAATTCTGATCACATGCTTCAGATATGTTTGAGTTTTGTGATTCACTTCTTCCTTATTTTTGATGCAAGGCCTAGTTCTGAGTTTTTTCACTACCAAGTCCAACAGAGGAAGAATAATGGCAATTTGTACAATGTCTTTTCATCACCTTTTCCTTTGAACATAATTTAAAATATATTTTGTAGGATAAATCATCAAATAACCTTGTGATTTCCATAAAAATGTATTTTTTCTTTCTATAATACTAATTAAATATCTAGTGAAAGCAATGCACAAGCAATGCTGGGCAAATCCAGCTTGGCCTGACTTTCACTTTATCTTCCAACTGACTCCAAAATCTGTGGTTTGAGGGGCCATAGAAGTGCTAAATCAGTGCAAAGCTTAAACAGGAGAGCAATAGTTTATGTTATCATCTAATGTAAAGAGGAAAAGATAGCAGAAATAAGTAATATAGCTAAGTATGAATTGTGAAAATTAGGATACTTTGCTAATTTAAAAAGTTCGAAGAACTAGAAAGGGTTTGGTACAGAATACATCCTTTACAGGGAGTTGTAAAAATAGCTCAGGTGGGCTTTATTGAAATAATATGCATATAATATCTGACTTTTCTCCAAATAATTTTATCCAAAAAGTCCTATAAAATTTTTTATTTGCAGATACTTGAAAAATCACACTTGGTATATGAGTTCAAAATACTGTCTCATCATGTCCTATGATGAAGATCAGCATAGCATCCCCATGCTTTTTGTTTGTTTCTGTATTTTCCTATCCATTATTGACTCTTTCCTGCTTTCTATTGTATTAATTATTCTGAAATTTTAGAACTTGTATATGTAAGTTTTATTCAGCTATGTGTATTTTTAAAAAGCTAGTTTACATCTTCATGAAAATTATCTGTCAGCACTGAAAATGAAAGGAGTAAGAATGTCTTGTCAGTGAGCCACTAATTGGCTGGAGCTTTCTAGATTTGACTGCAATTTCTGGTGCAGTCACCGGTGATCCTGTGTCAGCCTGAACCTAGACCTAGATTTTTAGTTAGGGAGTTAGATGTATTAATAACTCAGAAAGGTCTGGATCTCAAAACCAACATTCCTCATTTCCCTTATCTGTCAACTGGTGCTGTTCCTCATCTTGCATCTCCTTATTTCTTTAATTCCATCTGCAACAGTATTTTAATTATATAATTGATTTTTCAGGACAGGTGTAAAATTGTTTTCCAGAACTATAATAAAATCATCATAAAGATAGGGGGGGAAAAAAGTTATTTTTGCACATTTGTAAAATAAAAAATACTTTCTTCTTTCTCCCTTATGAGAAGAAGGAGTTGAAGCATTTTCTAATTGACAACGCAAATAAAGAATGCATGCTTTAAAGGAAAAAAAAATTAAAGTAAGAATTTTCAGTTTACTGTAGGTTGGAGATAATTAGTATCCTTATTGATGAGCTCAAATTACCAGCTAGAGTGTCACTGGCTATTTTTAGGAATATGGACTGAGGACCCCTCCTAATCAGTTTTTTAAAAAAAACCAAAACGCTTGTGTCACAAGTCAAAATTTTTTCTGTCATTCACATCCATTTCACCTTGTGTCTATTAGAAGTTTAATATATAGGCAGGTTAAGAGCAATATTCTGCAGTACATGAGGACTTTTTTTAATGCTTTCCATGCACGCTCACCTAGAGTAGCTACTACAGGAGGTATTTTTTCACATATGCATTTGTTAAGAGAGTTTAAGTGGTGAAAAAAGAAAGTGAAGTACAGTTAATACAATTTTGATTTTTTTATTACTTGGGGTTAGTCAGCTGGAAAACTGGCTGTCTTAAACTATTTTGCTATTTAAATGTATCAGCATCTGAAAAATCTCTGTGGACTATAGCTTTTATTTCACTGAAAAGGCATCATCAGACTGAGAGCTGTCACGTTGGTTAGTAATTCATCTTCTGAGGTGCAGTTCCAAAGTTCACTGACAGTAAAAGGTGGGATGTGGGCAGCAGGAAGGAAGTACTGTGTGTTGTTGCTGCCTGCTATGAGATGCTGGTCGTACTTCCCATCCCTAGAATGTGCAGAGCATTGGAGGATGGGAGAACTTTGGCACAGATTTTTCTCAGTAACAAGTGCAATTGGCTTTGAGACACTGGGCTAAGCATGAGCTGATAGATCTGCAGGGATTGCTGAGAGGATTTCTAACAGAGAGGGCATTTGGGGAGGTGGCTCAAACTCACTAATGCCTTAATTTCTGGTATTGCAACAACCCCTGGAAACTCAAGGTTAATGTTGTGGTTAATGTTGTGGAGACTGTGCTTGGAGAAGAGCACAACCATGGATGCAAACACCAGTCTCAGAATCTTTTCTCATTGAGTACAACTCTCCCTGACAGAGAAAAAAATGTTGTAAATTCACTGGCTTGTGTTACACAGAGAGGTGGAGATGGGACCTGCCTCCTCTCCAGCCTGTGGCAAAGCACAGCTTGAGCTGCTCTGGAACTCAGGGGCTCTTTCTGTGAAAGCATGAACTGATGTCAATCCATTTGGCTTCATTCCATCCTGATATTGACCTGCATGTAAGTACACTGCTGTCAAGTAACTTACCTCAGGATGAGAGCAGAATCAGATCACAGTCATATCCCTGGTCTGCAACCGCTGCTCTTTTTTCTCCTTTTTTATTTTGGCTGTTTAGAAAGAGAGGGAAATGACCTGCTTTCCTACTGTTGCATCATATATGTTCAAATGGACTTTTGCTGCAGGGATGCCCAAATTCCCCATAAATTATCACTTTTTGCTTGGAAAAGGTCTCATTGTAAGCATCTCATTCATGTTTAACTGGAAAAAAAACCTCTCTCCTCTGAAGTGAAAATTCTGTGGTGCAGCCCTTCAGCCTCGGATTAAAAATCTCCTGAGTAGGAAGCAAATTAACCAAATATTTATTCCCTCATTTTCACTGAGTGAAACCCCACTACTTTGTATCACATCAGGCCTGAGTGATGCTGTGTCACATCCTAGGCAGGGCCGTGTTCTGCCTCCTTTGCTCTGTGGTGATTTCATAGCAAGACTGCTGTAAAATACGAGTGGGTAAAAGCAATATCACCTATGGCTACCTCAAGACATCAGCTGCTTTATTCATGAGTCTTTGTATCTAAAGGAGGAAGTTGAACCAGAATTAAAATACTTAGCTGTCAGATAGGAAAATGGGGTTAGTCTTAGTTTTTTCTATCAAGAATAAGGAAAAACAAAGAAGACCAAAAAACCCCAAACTCAATCCAGTGATTTTCATGTAAAACTACTTGTGCAGAGTATCTTTTAAATACAATGTGTATTTCTATTCAACACTGTTGCCAGGTCAAATAGTGCTATTTTCACATTAGACTGTAGAGGTACTCCTCAACTCTTACCCATACATTGTCCTTTAAAGAAAGCTGTGTTTCTGGGGGCAATCCTTTTTTAAGAACAAAATTCTCCTTGATCTGTCATTGTAGGTGGGGTTAAGAAAAAGCTCAGCTTTATTAAGTGCTGTGAGAAAACCTTTATATTCCTCACAAGATTTAGACAGTGCATGTGCAATTCCTTTACATGCTTCTAAATGTATTAAACATGAAATAAATGAAAAATCTAAATGCTAAACTTCACATCATTTTTGTCCAGACAAAAAATAATTAAATAGCAGGTTACATCAATACAATATTGCCTGTGTCAGACTTCATTAACAGATGCTGTTATATTACATAATATGTATAATAGATCACAAATGTATAACACTTCATAGATTTTCACTGAAAGAGAGACAAGTGTGATAGCTGTCCATTAGCAGATAATTTAAGCTGACTCCAGAAAACACCCAGATTCAGTCTGCTGTGGATTTTTTTTCTTTTACTGGCAGTTTTGCCTGCATTTTCATTGCTTGCAATGGCCATTTAACTGAAGAAATGCAACTCCCAGCATGAAAGGATTATTTTGCTAATCTTCCTTGAAGCTTCCCCCCGAGTATTCTATCAATATGAGGTTGTTGGTAGGAGACAACATAAACCTAATATAAATCCTGTTTTTTGGAACGGTGATTTGAAGTTGCACAGCATTCCACAGTCATGTGGAAGGGTATTTTGTAGAATGCTTGTTATTCATTCTTTCATTCTGCTGTCCCTTAAATCTAAGACCCAATAGGAATAATGTTTTCCTGTAGCTGCCCTGGCAAATATGGCTTTTATTACAGGAGATTCACACAATTTTCAAATCCAATTAGACTCATGCCACCCTGCTGAGGCATACATTAAAATTTAGCAAATGAATCTTATGGAATGACCTGCTTCTTCTGCTGTAGTACTTCTCCCTTTTAGTAAAGGGTTCTTCAACCTGAAATTTATTTTTTCTGTTTTTCTGCAGTGGGTTCTTTTAGGAAAGGAAAAATATGGAAACACAGAAAATGTATTCAGAGGCAGTGCTGTAAATGGGACAGCATGTTCCATCTGAGATAACAGAGATGACCTGCTGGTTAATAAAAGAAAAAAACATTTCCAGGGCCCTGAACTAACTGCAAGAGAACCCAAAAGGAAAAGCATTTTTTCTGTGTAGGCTTTTTAGGAAAGCAAAATGAAACAACCAGTACCCTTCCACCTTCATCCTACATGTGCATTGGAAATATGTCCCATTAACTAGATGAATCTACTGTCCAAAGGTACATTGCAATGTGAATTCACCAAGAAAAAATATTTACTGAGATTCTCCTTAGTGAAAGAAATCCTGGCAGAACCACAGATCATTGTAGCCAGAGCTGGACCTGACAGATTCTTGTTGTTTGACTGACCCTAAATTTTGTTAAGTGTGAGAAAATTTTGCCTAGCACATCAGAATATGAACTAACACACTAAATATTTTATTCTATGCTAAATTAAGTATTACAGGCTTTAATTCATCTTCATCAAGCATCCTTATTGAAAACAAAATAGGCACGACTCAGCAGAGCAGGAGAGGAGAGGCATAATAATTAAAGCACAAATAAGCAGAGCATGTGACTCTATTAAAATGTATTATTAAGCTATTCTTTGCAAAATCTGTCATAGCTTTACAGGTGCTTTGCCATAATGAAGTGTTGTAGCCAAGACCCTGGGGTTTTGGATCCATTAATCCTGCAAAGCCAGTCCTGGTAAGTGGGAGGGGCTGTGTGGCATCATGAAGCCTCTTGACACTTCCCTTTCCATCATCTGAAGAGCCATGGATCAGGGGAGCCTGCACCATTCTGCAGCCCTGGCATCCCCTCCAGATCCCAGCCTAGAGCAGCAGAGTGCTTTCCCTGGGAGCCTCGGGAAAGGCCAGACCTGTTGGAGGTCATGGGGCTCCCTAGGGGTGGGCACTGGTGTTGAGACACAACCCCTGTGCCCGCAGTGCTGTTCCTGGGATTATCTGTCCAGGTGCCAGCTCTGGGAGCCCAGCACTGCCTTTGCCTCTGCCCTTCCCTGTGCCGAGTGACCCTGAGCCTTGGACGTGGCTGCTTTGTTCCTCAATCCAGGCCTGCAGACTGAAATCCCACCACATCTAAGAAGGGCCAAAAGCATTTGCTTTGGACGCTTTGATAAAAACTTTTCTCTTTGTAGCGAAACTTTCTGGATGGCACAGTGGCTTATCTTTGTTTATCTATTGTATGTTATTTTCACGCCTTTATTTTTATTTCAATTCATTTTTACTTGTGATGTTCTGAGATTCTTAAACTGAGACCATCCTGTTCATGCATGCACTTAATTTGTCCCTGCAGCTGAAGTCTGAAAATCTTTTCTAGCTATGGCTGTGGCAAAAGACTAATCTGCACACATTGCTGCTCATGAACATATTGTGTCATGTTGGCTTTAGTGAATGATCTGGCGTCAGAGTATATAGGAAGTATTTCTGTCATTTGTGTTATGATTTTTTTTATGGAGTCTGAATGCATAGGCATTAAGATTGTGTTATTTTTGCTTTTCTGCCTTGTTACCTTGTGATATTGTGGTTCTTATTACAGCTTTGTCAATTCTTCATTGAGTTTATTCAATTTCCAGCAGAATATGCCTGGAGATAATCACCCTTTTTCCCCTCTGCAGTACCTGTGCTTTCTTGTCAGTGATTCACTCAGACACTGTTCCTTTCCTGAACATGCAGTTTTAATAGAAATGCCAAAGGTAGTGAGCCTACTTTAATGACTAAGTGCATTGAATGTCACAGAGTGGATGCATTAAACAAGGAGTTGAGACATTCCCACAAAAAACTTTTGAAACCCAGTAAGAAATATGGCTAATCTTTAAGAGCAAGATTGTGGCTGTGGTCTCATGGAAGCCATTTCATACCCTGAGGGAGCTAGTTTGTGTCTGTTTCCCAGAGGTAGGACAAGATCAGGGAATTTGCCAGTTTACACTCTCTGCTAGGCAAGGGGCTGGGCAGGTAATTCAGGCACGAATTTACTACTGCCTTATTTTCTTCCCTTTCCCTCCTAAATGGCCTTTGTTTCTTTGTCTGGAAGGATAATAATTTACTGTTCACTTTTGCTCAGGGGTGGACATGAAGGCAAAATCAACCTTCTGTCAGAAATTATATGAACTAGTTGGTTTTAGAGCCGTCAATTCATCAATGGCACTTTTTCTAGTCAAAACAATGGTACTCCAACTAACTGCTCTCCAGTTCTTGTTTATGCTTTATTTATATCAGCCTGTCTCCAGAGCCACCAGGAGCCATTGTTAGTGAGAGATTCTTTTCCTCTTTCAGGCTGGAAAGCCTGGGTAAAGCTCCAGGCTGTTAGCAAGGTGTAGGAGCTGGCAGGATGTACCTAGCCAGGCTGCCGGCTTCCTTTGCACAGGCCAGTCCCTCAGGAAGCAGGGCTCTCCATAAAAACACTCCTCCCTCAGTTATTGCCAAAGAGAGGAGTCATCTGACCCATAAATATTAGAGCTGAAAAGACCTCTGGGGTCACCAGCTCCAGCCTCTGCAAACAGTGCAGCTCGACGTGATCCTCAGGGATGAACATTTGCCTTGAAATCAGTGACCCTCTGCCAGGTTACCTCCCTCCTCTCTCATTTAGTCCTATTTAATCTACATTTTCCCCTTCAGTAATTCTGAGCTATTACTATACTTCTACCTGCTTTCCCCATGCTGCCAACCATCCTCCCACACCACCCTCCACCTTCTTGTTATTAATTCTTCTTAAGTACTCACAGCCTGTTATCATTTCATCTTTTCTCTAGACAGGGAAAATTCAACAGTTGGCTTTCTTGCCTAACTACTCTTAACACAATAGCTGCTGTCTTCTGAACTTTGAGGATTTTTTTGTTTGCTGCCTGCCCTAGTTAAGTGTTCTTTTTTCTTTAAATCTGACATGATTTCCTAGTAGGGAATGCTCAGAGCATTGCAGATGTAGATTTACCAGCCAGGACTGTGTAAAACATATTTCCATTCCGTGTGTAATATCTTACTGCATGTAGCCACAAGGACAATAATCAATGGGATTGCAGAAAACACTGAATTTTATAATAATCAAAGGAAAAAATCACTGAGCTCTCCCTGTGGAAAACAGTGAAAGATGAATTAAGACAGAAAGAAAAATTAAGAAATTTATAGAATTATATCGTCTTAAAAGTCCACAGACAGATATCTGTAGATTAAGGTTTATTTTTTCATTTTTTTAGAAAAAATCTATATATTTTTTTTAATGAATTCTATTTTAAATCCTTATTTCTTCTGTTCTGCAGAAAATGCTTTGGGCCAAGCTTCTTTACTGATTATTAGCCCATGCTGAGTGCACACAGCACTTTGCCCTTGGTCAGCAGGGCACCCCAGTCCTGCCATCACACAGCACAATTCCCAGAACGCTGCCTCTTCTTGCCTGGCTGATGCATCACATTCTAAATCACAGCATGTACTGAGTGCAGGTGAAATAACTTAGCATAAAGACAAGGTCTGGTTTGAAAGAATCAGCCCCAATTTAGGTTTGGAGTTAAGAGCATATTGGTAGTAATACTGTGAAAAGGAATATATATATCCTGTCTCTTTCAAAATTGCTTTTAAATTGAGGGCAAGGAAGGGTTGGCTTATTATATAAGGTTTATATTTTTTAATATTAAAATTATGTCATATATTATATGTTTGCTTTAATTTTAATTGCAAATAATTTTGTATAATGTGTGTTCAAGACTGTTGGAAACAAGTATTCAATACCTCATCATACTTGTCTCTCAAGACATTGTGAAAAAATAATGGGGGAGAAGGACATCCACTTAAAGCCATAAAATCTTTAATTAAAGGTTCTATATAGGAAGCTTCTTTCTTCAGAACATTATTAAATATTGCCACCTTCAGGTGAAAGGAGACATTCACATTTAAGGAGACGGTTTTTACACATGCTCTTACAATTTCTCATCTTAACTATATTTAAACCATGTTTATGCTTTTTCTTCTGACAGTTGAGCACAGAAGGGCAGACAGGGTGGTGTGCTGAATTTGGGGAAATTCAATTCCTTGGGTTTGAGGAAAGCAAAGCAGAGTGGAAGAAAGCACCACAGTTAATACATTAAACCCAGATAGTGTGTGGTTTCCTTGAACAAATCATCTCAGAGAACTAGAATCTGCATTTTACTTTTATGTGGCTTTGCCTCCTACAAAACTTCTTCCAAGTTCTCCCTTTCTAATATGGAAGAATAAAGATGATTTTTAAAATAAATAGAATTGGCTTGGTTGAAATTCAGGTCAAAGTTAAGCTTAAATTTATAAGAGAAATTCCCTAAGTTAAGGAGAGGCAACTAATTCTGGAAAAGAAAGGAAATTTACGATTAATTAAACAGTGATATTAATCTATAGCGAAATTCTCAAAGCTATTTGCCTGTACCAAACATTTCAATCTCTCTTTGAGTTTAGTGAAAAAACAATTATAAATACAAGCACCCCTGCTGGAGAGGGCACTCACATTAAGTAACATTCACTTTGTTCCTGCTCTTGCCTCTGCTGGTTTCTTCCAGTGCTAAGTAGGGAGATTGGTCCATGGCAGTGAGTTATCGACTGACTGATGGCAGGATCCCATTTCCTGTGTATCTAAAGTCAAATTCTTTTGAAACATGGCATTACACAAACACTGCCTTCCACCCAGAGAAAAATGTCATGCTGTTCAGTAATAGCAATGGCAAACACTCCCTTTGGACTGAGCATTACGCTCCACTTCCCCCTTAAATGGTTTTGCACTGTTGCACTAAAGAGCTGGCACATTACTCCCCACAGGTGGCTGCATTTCAGTGCCTGGGTGAAGAGAGTCTCTATTTCATCTTTCAACTGTAGTGAGTGCTAAACATAACGTGGGACTCCTCCATTTCCACAGGCTATTAACCTTCCAAAATATTTGTCTCCAATGCTAAACTTTCCGGGACTTCAGCTTCAATTCCAGCAAATGTCTCTATTCAAAAACAATGCATTGAGAATGAATTAAGTCCCCTTGCAACAAACAGTAACCATATGCCAGAGCTAAAACAGCTTTCTGAACTTACTCCTTCTCAAAAGTAACACTTTTATTTTGGCAAGTTTGAGCAAAACTTCCTCATCCGTTTTTGAATACAAGAGTGGCAATAAGACAAATAATCTTACTGAACTTCTGTTCATAAAAGCATTTTACAATATTGTACTTTATAAATAGTATTTTCATAGCTTTTACAAAACAGAGCAGAAAGTCTGAAGGACAGAATGCTGAAACTTCTAAAGGAAAATGGTAGGTCTGCAAGACTTGGCATGAAAAACCCTTAGCTTTCTTCTAGGGAAATACATCCAGCAGACAAACACAACCTCCTCAGCAAGTAGTTTAAGTTCCCTGTTTGCTGAGGGTAATATTTGCTTAACAGAGCAGATGAGAAGGGTGGTTCTCAGTAGGTAACTGGGCAACTCTAACCAGGGACACTGCAACAGCCTCAGTGTCAGCACAGTCCTGAGTGAACTTGGAGGGAGACACTTTGTCAAGGAAAGGGAAGCATGCATGGTACAGCTGACCTGTGTCAGGGTGTGATTCCCCCAGCCAGCCTGACCTTTATTTCCATATCCCTGCTCCAGTGGAAACCACCAGTGGCAGTCACATTGTATGTGCTGGTCGTGATGGCTGTGACCAGCTCCAAGTAGATTCAGGGGAGATGGCAACCAGCTCAAAAGCCAAGGGATAATTTGAGCAGTACACCCACCTAACCACAGTGCTGCCCGGTGCCCAATTCAAGCCAAATTAGGAAGAAATAAACATCTGTACTTGGCATGCAATTCTGATTGTATGATTTTACTCCATAAATAGTGGGCAGCCCACAGCCTGTTGAGCTCTCCTGCCTGGCAGTGGGCTGCACACCAGCATCTCCCCTGGGGTGGGGCTGCCTTTCCAGGTTTCTGCTATTCAAGTTTGAAGAACTCTGTTTATCACATCAGATACTTGATAAATGAATTAGGAATAGATACACTGAAATTCTTAGCTAAGTGACATAAAGAATGAATTGTGAGTATATAATCCTTTGGACATAAACCATTTACTAAGTCTGGGACTAAGTCTGGATTCAGCTGCACCTGAACTTTCCTCTGAGATGTTTAGAATGCAAGGGGGTCCCTGACGGTTTTGTCTGATCCTGTTCTTTATGCAGTAAATTCTTGTGCACCTTGCCATCAAATCTTGTTAAGTCAGTGTTGTTAACTCAGTGTCTTTTCCCAATCAAATATATTGTTGCTTCTTTCTTATAAGTGAATGCATCACTCCATCCACAACTAAACAAGATGCTGCATATGCCATGTATATAAAGTATTGCACAACTCTTGCAGAGAAAGTAATAGCTAAGCATTCAATACCTCATTTTCATTCCCTCTGTCGTTTAGAAAATGTGGCTGAAGATGAGGTATTCTCTGCATTTATAAAATGGAGGATTATAACAAAAAATGAAGGGCTGTAGAAGAGCATGGTTAGGCAGAACCATTTCTACAGTAGAAAGAGGAAATAAAACTGAAATGAGGTAGTAAAGGGAGGAAAATGCATCCAACAATAATTCAGCATTCAGTCACTGGAAAAGAGAGCTTAGCAGTCCAAATAAGAGATTTTGAAATATTTAATCTGCAGGATCTGTGGAATTATGTATAGGAAGAGATGCCTTGGCTGTTTTCTCAAATTAAATTGATTGAGGTCTTTGCATTTTATTACATGGATTTATTCTGATTAGTTCTAAAGCTAAAAGTCTTTCTTCCAAAGGAGGATTCAGAAACTCAAACAACTTTTTCTTTTTTTTTTAGAGTGTAATGAGTTTATCTCAGAAACACTGCAGCATTCTTCCTGCACCCATGGTAGAAAATCTGCTGTTTTTCTGGTTCATTGTGGCTGGATGGGGGTAGTTGTGATACAGTCACCACAGTAGTATCAGAACACTGCAATCTCTGAAGTGCTTGAGGATGAATGGCTTATATAAATGTAGAATATTATTACTATATACTCAATTGGGCCATACTGAATAGGGTTAGCTGCTTTATTGGGTCTATCTCCATGGAAACTGGTGACAGTCTAGAGTATTGACTGCTAGTTAATCAAGATAGTATTGGCATATGCTCTGCTTAAGAGGTCTGACTTAGTTTCTGCAAAATAAAGTGCCCTTTAGCCAGGTGACAAATAGGTGTGAAACCCTGAACTGGTTGTTAAATGCACAAGTTGCCAAATCAAGATAGAGTAGTGCATTTTCCTAGTGCCGTGGGTAGCTCAGACAGGAGTGCAGTGGTGCAGGCTGGAGTAGGAGCAGTCTGCCAGCATGTCACCAAATCCCTGCTGCTGGGGGCACTGACAGACCCCTGGCATTAATTCTTACCTGGCATTTCTGTAGCTCATGACAAGCGAGGGAGTGCTGAGCACCCCATAAACAGGCACACCCCAGACCCTGTGTCCTGGGGTGACTTTGCCATGTTGAATTGTATCCCCATTTGTCTGTTTAGCCCAGGAATAAGTTTTGTACCTTTAAGGCTGGATTTGAGAGTGAAGGAGGGGAAGGAGAAGCAGTGGAATGTCTGAGGATGTTTTCAAAACACAGAGACAGGAGTTCCATCGTCTCGTCCTCCTGGACTGTGTTTTTGTGGTGGACAGTGGAGAGAACTCTCCTTTGGTTTTAGTTAGTTTTTGACTAACTGAAGCAGAGAAGCTCCCCAGAATGTTTTTTTTCCTTTTTTTTCCTGGAATTATTTTATCCTGCTCTGGACTGGGGGCCCGGGGGAGCACCAGGAGCTTGCACCTGTGGCCACCGGGGCCTGCCTGGGCATTTTCCAGCACTGGAGGGTCTGAGAACAGACTGAGCCGAGCTACCACTCTGAATTTGTCATCTCTTCAGAGCACTGAGAGCTTTTGTTGTTCAGTATCGGGGTTTTTTTTTGTGCTGGGCAGTGCTGTGCCTGTTGAATAAACAGGTTTTTTCCACTTCTCTCTGAGGAAATTGCTTCCCGAACCGGCTGGGAGAGGGGAGCTTGGGTTTGGTTCTGGGGAGTTGCCAGTGAGACCCCAGAACTGCCCAGACACTTCTTGGTAACAGGGCACACTTGCAAGCCTTGCCCGGATAGGAATCAGGCTGGCAATGTGCCTTGGGAGCCAGCACAGGGAGAGATCGAGCAGTGTGGGTGGGATGATTCCATGGAGTATTTATTTCTTCTGCAAAGGGGGTCCAGTCCACCAAATCCAAAGGGTGGGGTTTCTAAGGGGTCTTTTATAGGGTTTAAGAGTTTTATATTTTGCACCAATAAACTACAGAATTCTATAACTAACCAATCTACAAAAGACTTTAGGGGAAAAGGGACCAATTATCTATAAGGAAAATGGACCACTAACATTACAGAAAGATAACACAGCAGCCTACAGGGGGCAAGATGCTTCTTGGTACTAGTCACTCTAAGCAAACAATTTCTTATCCTAAGGTATCGTTTTCCATGGGGCCTTCTCTAGGGATTCAGAGATGGTCTCTGCTTCAGAAATGGTTTCTGCTCCCTCCACACCGGGGGGCCCCTTTGGAGGTTTTCTCCCAAATTTGCCCTAAACCAGGACACCCTGTCACACAGCCCAGACCCTGTGACACCGCCCAGCAAAGCCCTGGCCAAACTAGTCCTTGTGTGTGCAGCACCTTCCTCCCAGGTTTCCTCAGGGCAAGGCAGCACAGCTTTCGGAGTGCTTGAGGAGAGTGTTCCACGGGATATTTGGTGTTTAACTTCTTCTTTGCCACCTTCAAGCGTGCCTGGGCCAGAGTGGACCTTTAAATGTGAATTTGGCCAAGTATCCCAGGACTGAGACTCCATGAAGTACAGAACAGGAGTTCTGCTAAATTAAGCAGCTGTCTGTGGAAGAACTAATTCACTTTTAGTGTTGAGAGGAACAGGGTTTGATGGACTTGGCATAGGTGGAAGTGCCACAGCTTTGTTTTCTCAGCCTTAAGCCATTCACTTGACTGTACTATAACAAAATAGTTGAGTCCACAATTTTTTCCATAAGAATACTGATTTTCTCTTACCTGAAAAATCATATAGGTACAAAAAACTCCCAAAACAAAAATTCTTTGATTTCTATGTTAGAAAGATAATCATCCTAGTAAGCTAGCTGCAAATCATTATGGTCTTCATAATGGGGCATTAAAATAAAAAGCCTACAGATGCTCTGCCATGATTTACAGCCTTGCTGGTAAACACCTTGTGCTGGTCTATTTTACAATGGAACCAAAGAGAATTAACCATTTCTCCTGTATGGAAAAGCCCTGAAGATACTGATAAGCCTTTTCCAAGTAAAAATTAGTAAAGTCACCGTGAATCTTGTAGCTAGTCTTGGTAATTATTTAAGCATTGTTTTTAAAATTATGTTTTGATACATTAAATATTGTTTTCCATATTGAAAATATTTTTGAATATTCTGCGCAGTGAATCTGGTAACTGCTGGAAGCCGTATCTTATTATAGCTGCTTTAAAGATACATTGTAAACTTAAAATAATTCAAAGTGCATTCTGCTTCAGAGTTGCCATAAAAATTCAGTGTTACTATGGTTCTTTCTTCATGCTGTCAGCAATTTCTGGACTCTGCAAAACTTCGGATTTGCTTCTTATTCTTAGCTGAAAAACACAATAAAAACTGAGAACCCTATGATGTTATATTCTTTACTTATAACATGGACTGCAAATCTGTTATTTGTCAATAAACTGTGATGCCTTGTATTCTCTATTGGACGTATTTGTTGAGACCTCAGCTGCTGAAACCATGTCCACAATTAGTCTCATCTAACTTATACTGTCTGAGAATTTAACTAGCTTCGAATTTAACTAGTTTCTTCTTCTTCCTCTTCTTCCTCTTCTTCTTCTCCTTCTTCTAGCAGCCTGTTAGCAGCCTGGTGGAGTTCCAGGACCAGGAGAGGTGTGAGTCTCTTTCTGGAGAATCCTATCTCTCTGTTTCACTAGCAGGAAGGGTTGGCTTAGCCTGAGTTTTACCTTTTCCTCTTCTGAAATTCTGGCTTCCTTATACTGGAGCTTTTGTAACTCTTTACATATTTTCTATTGTCGACCTTTAAGCAGAATGGTACCTTGCTTGTTGTTTATCTTTGCAGTTTGTTTTAGGATTAGCACACTATTAAATATGTCTTCTTTATTTTTCTTTAGTTTTATTGCATTGTTAAGTGAAAAGGAGGCTGTGACAGGTCTGTCTCCAGTGCTCTGCACACCTCAGAGGTACTGGGGCTCTCATCTGCCTCCTGGGTGAACTGGGTTATTCAGTTCCGTCAGTGCAGAGGCTCTTGATGGGTCCAAGAAAAACTCAGGATTATCTCCTCAAGGAAATGCTCAGAAAAACTCATAGAACAGCCCAAAAAGTATTTCAGACTCGAATATTCTACTTACAATTACAGCTGTATAATCTAGAGGAGTATCTTCTGATTCAGAGATGTAAGAACAAATTGCAGCCTTATTAATTTAGTGTTCCTAAGCTGTGAGGATGTCAGTTATGGATAGTCTGGCCCTGGATATTTAGACAACAAACTTTTTTTTTAAGTGCTGTAGGATTTAATTCTTTATGTGGTCTTAATTTATTGTGTTTCACAGGGAAGATGAATCAATCTTGTAATTAGTTTTGTTCTCTATAAGCCTTTTCAAGACACTGGATGAAATAAAATTATGATCAAGACTAATGATGGACATGGGTCAAGATGCCTTTCTGTCATGAAATGGAATGTTATGAAAAGGTTTCCCTCCATTATTAGTTTAGGAAAGAAGAATCAAGTCAAAAAACAGGACAAAAAAATGAAGGAGAAGGTAGCAGCAGCAGGCAGAGAAAGACCACTTCATCTCTTCCAGGTTTTGCTAGAAAATGCCTTTCCCTCTCTCAGCATCACCTTTCATTACCCCTACTCCCAGATTATGTTAAAATAATTACTGAGGTTGGTCTTTAAACCCACAGCAGCTAAACCACTTTAGCATGGGGTGAATTTAAAACAGGTTTCTTATAATTTGTGCCCAGAGACATCATTATGCAAGTGCCATGCATAACAGTCAGGCTAAATGGTGAAACTAAAAGGAAAAGAAAGGAAATCACTCATGGACATGCCTGGGAATCAACACAATCATTTTCTCTGAAGCAATTCAGCCATATTGTGAAAATATATGCTTGGACCATTTAAAAAATTTATATTATTTACTCAATAGACTGTAACATGTCTGAAACTTACTGCAGTGTTTATTCAATAGACCAGCTCTGTATTTTCAGTCTATCATGTCAAAATGCATTTGAGCAATTATAAAAGGACCCATTTTACTCAGTGTACCGTAGTGGCTCCTCTGGAGCCTGTTGTGTTGTACAGCATACAGCAGCAGGTTGCAATTCCAGCATTAATGCAGCAAACTCATGGCGTGCCCTTTCAGGAAGATCCAAGTAAACACTGATTCCTTTCTAACCACTCAGGTGCCTGCATGGACAAGGAGATTGTTCCAAGCAGCATTATGTTATGCCAAGATTCTGTCTCTTTCCTTAAAATGAGAATTGCCTTCTGGATGTCAGCAGGCCAGTGGGATTTAATGGTACACTCCAAATTTCACTGGAGGATTGTATGGATAAACTAATACGAAAAAACCAAAATTTCCTCCAGTTCTCTGGTAACCCCTGTCTGTTTGCTTGAAAATCTCGCTTCTTCTGGTGCATCTGTGAATATCTCCTTGACATTATCTCAAGCCCACAAATTTAGTGTTTGTTAAATATCACACACTTGTCTTTGTCTTGCATCAATTCTTGCCCATGTTTCCCTGAGAGGAGATCTGTATGTCTGTGGTGAGCCAAAAAGGAAGGTGAAGCAGCAAGTTGGAGTGTCCTGGGAAAGCCTGAAGTGCAAGGCTTTACTTCTCAGACCAGAAGCCTCTCTCCAGGCTGCATGAGGGAGGAGCATTTCTGTAAACAGCAGTCTCTAAAGGCTGCAAGTGTTTTTACCTCTGCCTGCTTTCCCACAGCATGAAAACCCTGCTCCTGAGTTACCTACCTCAGACCTTTGACAGGACAAGGACTCTGTATTACCTTTGAAAACACTTCCATAGTTAAAACATGGTCCAGAATCTCAGCTACTGCATGTTTGTTTTAGGACTGGAAATATTTAATATTATCTTCTCTGTATTTCCTTACTTTCATGAAACAAAACTGATTAATTGTAGGATTTTTTTTATTTCTATATTTTATTGTTTTAGTTCCTTCAAAGCTGCTGGCATTGCTGAGGCATTAACACCAGGAAGAGGGGAGTTTGAATATGCAAATTTTACTCCCTTAATTAAAAGCAGGAGCACTTGATTACACTGCTGAGCCCCAGAGCTGCAGTAATATGTAAACAAAGGTTACATGCTCAGAAAGGAAAATTGAGCCCTAAGTCACAGTTTTGTGTTAGACTTCTGTTAGTTTTTTGTTAACATGAAGCCCAGTGCTAAATTTAATTCTTTATTCTTAGATTGAAGTACATGCTCTTCCAGAAGCATGCTTTGTGGTTATTTTCTTTGGGTTTGGAATTGTTTTCTTCTCCTTTTGTATTTGCTCTTCTGACTTGGAATGTCCTTGTTTCCTGGCTGGTAGCAATAAAGCAATTAAGAGCAGGTGTAGCTTGAAGAATGTGATGCAGCATCTAGAAAAAGTGATTAACAGGAAAAATAAGCCACAGGTTTTAATTTGTTTCTTAATTGTCATCCAGGTGTGGCCTTAGTCCTTCAAAATCGTGAGGATGGTGGGCTTCTGTTGACTCCAGGAGTCATGAGGACTGGCTGCTGGACCTAGGAATAATTTGGTAAGACTTTGTCTCTCCCTGTCTTAGCACTGTGGTCCTTAGTCCCCCTCAGTTATCCTGGTACGACTGTCCTTGGTAAGTTGGGTCCTACAGATCACCTGTCCACGAGAAAAACCAAAAGACAAGCACAGCACCCCAGTACTGTGTGCTTTCTCTAAAGCAGCTGATTTCAATCATCTAATTCTTTGCACAGTTCCATAAAGAGTGCTGGTGTGACTTGGAGCCTTGAGGTGAAGGAGGGGAAAAAAGGCTGGGGAAGAGATGTGCTGAGGAGCAAGAATTTCTTAGCCTGGCTATGCCAATGCCATGAGCATGTGTTGTTGTAGACAGACCTTCTCTGACAAAGACAGTAATGTTACATTTTAGATTTTCTAAGCATAAAACAGGGTGGCAATGCAGGAGATTCCCTTTCCTTACATGGGTAAGTCTGACTGAGCTAAGTTCCCTTTTGACCAGTCTTAACAAATAAGAGCAATCCTGAAACAGATATGGGGATGAAAAGACACCAGATACTTTACACCGGTGTGGTTCTGACAAACCCACACTTCTCTGGGTGCTTCCTTCAGAAGCCGTGTGTATGGTGCACTGTAAGTGTGATACTCTACTCTTTCATGCAGGTAGATGGGCTTTGCAAGGCCAAGGTGGCTCTACATGCTGCTAGCCAGCACATAATAGGACCAGGTTTAAATAAGGAGCTCTGGGATTTTCTGAGGTTATGGTGTGGTGTGGCCTGTTAACATTTTTTAAAAGAATATTGCAGAGAATTATGTTTTGATTGTGTTCTTTAATACTTTGGGGTCTTGGATGCTCACTATGTATAGGCTTTTGCTGATGTGAAAGGTATGCAGCAAATTTTAGTATCTGCACAAATGATCCCCCAGAAATAGCCAAGGCTGCAGCCCATATGTGACATTTTCAGTTTGTAGATTCCACTAACTCCTTTCACTGAAAGGTGCAATTCAGGCCCCCTCTCCACATACAGCCTCTAATTGATGGGAAGCAACTAACTACAAAAGAAAACTTGTAAAATAAATTGCCACAAACTCCACAGGTCCAGTGAAAGCATAGCTGGCAGGACCCAAGGCAGATCACAACTGCACAAGTGCTGATCAGACTACAGCCTTGGGTGAGATTTATTGTCATTAAGAAAGACAATTTTGATCAAACTCCATTGAATCAAGGTATGTATTCACCTACTCCACATACTGACCCCAGCATAAACACTGAAATTGCTGCTCTCTGGTCTGTGACACTGAGATTTTGCATTGCCTGGAAAACTAATATCTGCATTTTGCCTTAATTTGGCACGGTGCTTAAAACACAGCATAATACAGAAACTGGATTATTAACAGGAAGCAATGCACTTCCTGAAGATGAACTAGAACCCAAACACCAAGGGCAAGTTTGTGTTATCAAGGTCAAGTGTGTTGTTTTGTCAGCTCCTGCATCCATCCCATCACCATCACCATTTCAGCCACACACATGTGGATCTTTCATTACCACTAATGGGCAATACATGCACATAGATCTCAGACTAATACTGGTGGGAATTACATGTACGTAATGCAACACTCATTAGCATTAATGAGGGTTCTGCTGTGGATGTCTAATGATCATTAATGGGAATTACATATGTGTGTTTCTCATTACCATTAGTGGCACGTGCATCTCTCATTAATATTGATGGAAAATGCAGGAAGCCATATCTCCCATTAATATTAGGAGGAAAGTTGCACTCACTGCAAGGAAAAGGCTATTCCTGACACCTCCTCAATGAAGAAGTTTGAGCTGCTGTTAATTCTGTTCCAAAACAAATTCAGTTTCTGTTGTCTTTCAGTGAATTATCCCTGACTTTGGCTACCAGGCAGGGGTTTTGTTCCCACGTGAATGAAGGAGTTGTGCAAAAGCCCAAACATTCTTTTCTTTGGAACCAGACAGCATGTCATCTCTGTGGGCTTTGTTAAGCAAAGGTATTTCTGAATTGCTGCTGTTTCAAAGAAAAGTCTGTATATGCTTTTCACAGTGTAGGGTGGCACACACCAGCTGCTGAGTTACTGCCATAGGCACACCAAATTTATTATAAGTTCTTGTCATTGTAACTCCATTTTACATCATGCACTAATGCAGTATTGTGCTAAACTCTGACATGGTTCCTGATGAATGTAGTGGAGACTAAAGGCCACAGCCTCCCCTCAGAGTAAAAACCAGTATGAATTTACTACAGGATGAAGCTTTATATCCTTCCAGTTACAAAGGCATTAAACTTCAGTGACCCTTTCAAAAACGTGCTCTCATTCCTGCCAAATGGTTTCCATGGGCTTTGCTGTAGGACTGTGGTTTGAGTCTCCTTTAGGACACGTGCCAGGACTGCTGGCTACTGTCAGTGCCAGCTGAGGGATCCACGTGGCAGGGCAGCCAAGGGCTTTGCTTCTGGGGAGGTTTTCCCCTCTCCCTTCCAAGGGCCAGCACTGCTTGGGTAGGTGCTGAGGAGCAAGGCTGTCCGTGTGGTGTGAGCAGTGGAGACCAGACAGAGCTAAGGAAGAATGCTGATCTCCCTATCTGTGATGTATATGGAAATACAGGCAAGTGATTGCATCAAGTCCTGAACTGGGAATCAAGTGATTTACTATCAGTTCTCACCTTCATATCTTACAATTATTGTATTTCCAGGACAAATTCTACCTTTTCTCTTCTTTAGTATACCTGCCACCTTGTACACAGGAATTATAACCTGAAACAGGATCTCTAAATGCCACTGCAAGGGCTCAGCTACAGTTAATACAAACAAAAACAACCCCATCAGATATAAGCTATTTAAAACAGAGAGCAGTATATTTAGTTTTAAAAGTGCCCTTTGGTAAGATAGTCTTATTGCTTTTCTCATTACTGTGCAGAATTAGAATAACCATTGCCCATGCAAATTAGTTACAAGAAACAATATTTGCAAATAGCAGATGAAAATTAAAGGATTATATTTGGCAAACACGGCTGCTAGATCAGATTCCCTAAGGCTGGGGGAGGTACAGATCCCACCTTCTGTGCTGCACAGAAATACCTCAGTGCAGGGAATGGCAGGCTGTGCCACTGAAGCTGTTGGGCCATTCCAGGAGCCTTCTGGAGAGAGGCAGCAGGAGTGTTAGAGCAGTTTGCAATTCTCACAAGAGCTGTGCAAGGTGCCCAGTGTGAGCCTTTCACCTGCCCTAGCTGTGCCCCCTTGGCAGAACCTGGTGCACACTCCATTATCACACATTGGTGATGTGAGGATGGAGGATGTGTTGTTGCTTTCTTTACAAGCAGATGTTTTATTGCTGGGCTCCTTGGCCACAGCCCCTATATGAGCTCTGTATGAAACCAGCTTCAACTCATGTGAAAATAACAACCAATTCAGAGAGAGCTGGCATAATGCATAAAATTGTTTACTAGCCCAGACATTCAGACTCGCATATAAGCTTACATAAGGTGCACACACTTATCCACACTCATGTACACCCATCCTGGAAAGTATAATGCAGGAAAGGTGATTCTAGTGTTAATCTAGTCTAGGATGACAGATGTTAGAAGACATCAAGGAAAATCACAATAATAGTATTCTGTCTGGCTACAGCAGCATTAAAGATTCTAATCTGTAACTACAGCTTTCACTTATAATTCAGACTTTAGCTGCTAAACAAACTAAATAATTTATCAAGTACAATATGTTCTCACTTTGCAGCTTGCAAAAACTGCAGCCATACCTTTATTTCAAAGAGTCACCAAATGGTGGAAATGTCAAGCTCTTCCTTAAAGTGCATCTTCCTCAATTCCCTTGGTAGATAGCACTGATTTTTTTTTTCCTGAATATGTTTTATTGTTTTTCTACTTTTCATCAGGGTGGGGTTGCCATGGCAATAAAGTAGGATGTCTTGCTGGATTTCACCTTTGCTGTCTTGCTTCATATGGTTCTCTCTCCTCAGAGCAAACATGGTGGACGCAATGCACATACAGATGTCTGATTTCAGATTTCTTCCTCGAGTGTGCTTGGCAGCTGCTCTCCTGAGACAGGCAAAGCAGCACTTTGCAAGCAGCACTTCACTTTACATTCATCTTCCCCCTCTCTAGTGGCCACCATCACGTCTCCCTTGCTTTGTGAGCTCTCTTTTAAGATGGACAAAGCTTTTCATGAAAGACTTGCTTCCAGTGTAAACAAAAACTTTTGCTTAAGCATTTCAATTAACCAAATGACCAAATCAATTCTCCTCTCAAAGGTAGTTGAGGTAAAATGGGCAAAATATGCTGCAATAGATATAAGCACCCATTACATATCCCAGCAATCTTCCCAGAGTTAGCCCAGTTACTGGATTTAAAAGGTTGAGTTTAGGTTGTGATGCTATGCAAGTGAACAGGGTCTCACCTTTCCCTGTGTCAGTGTTTATTGCCATACCAGTTTTCCCATTTAGATTTCTCCCAGGAAGAAAAAGTTCAAAAATTAAATCACTCCCTGGGTTGAAGAGTTTTCATTTTATGTATCTTTTCCACATCCTTCAAAACTAGATTATAAATCTGTTATCTATATCTGAATTTCACAGTGGTAGCATCTCAAAAACCCAAGTGAAAAGGATGGTAAATGCAGACTGAAGTGACAGTTCTTCAATGAACATTGCAGATCAGCTCTTCTCTCCTTGTGGAGTACCATCATTGGAAATAGCTGAAATTTAAGGATACAATAATCAATAATACATCTCATGCCACAAAATAATCACTAATATCACAAGTATTTAAAACTCCATATCCAGTAGCTATATATCACAAAAGAATTTTTAAAATACGTGGCATTTTTAATAGGATGAGATTTTTTTCCCTTTGATGTTTGGATTCCTGTTTGCAATTCTACCAAAGTAAAATAGGGATGTGCTACATGAACTCCTGTGGATTAGCCATGATGCCTTTCTTTGCCACTTTCCAATACACTGCTTGTAATGGCCAAGCTGAGAAAATGTTTCCCACTTTCCAGGTCAATCTTCTGCTTTCCTCCTTTCTGCCTTACTCACTAGAGTAGCATTAAGTTTCTCTTTGATTTTGCTAACATTGCCTTGGCAGAACATCAGTGTCATTTTAAAGTATCATTACAATATTTGTTCTGACTCTGTTGGTCTCTGCCTGCCAGTCCCATTTTTTTCTTGGAAAGATTCTACTAGCATAATTATTATTCAAACATTCTAACACCCCAGATACGTGGGCATTGTCTCACTTTCCCATTTAGTTAATGTCATAAGAAACTTACAATCTGGGTAGAAGCCAAAAAATAACACTTGTATATCAAGACAGATAAGAAGAGTGCTTGGAGACTACATGGCTTCTGCATGCTAAGCAGCTGTGATGTGAAGCAGCAGCACTGTGATAGTGTCTCTTACTTTTGGTGCATTATAATAAAGGAGATTGGAGAGGAACCTCCAGCAGCTGTTCCTTCAGAAGCTCTTCCATGGGATGGAGTACAGCAAAGACTGTGAAGTTGCTTCTCTGAAAGTCTTGTGGTTGGTGTAAGACATTGGCTTGTCAGATAAATGGGTGGTAGGAATTGATTTCTTAGCAAAGATACTCAGAAGAGTGAAGAAAAATCTTCTGTGATGTCATGAGAAGGTTTATTATTTTGCTGATCTGTTTCCAGCCGGGCAGTAATGGCTTGCTAACAAAAGGCTCACTGCTGCTATCATGACGAGGACAATCAGTATTTTAGAAGACAGACTCTATTTCTTCCCCAAATACTCCTGTGCATGACATATCACAGCTACAGGGATATCTGTGGCTGCAGAGCAAGCTGTGCCTTGGCTGCTTCTCTCCAGGCTCTTTTTCAGGACAGAGGCCACACTTCTGCTACTTTGGACAGGACCAAGCCATCTTAAACCAAACCTCAGCCCAGCTTGTCAAAGCACGAGGCGCAGCTTCAGCTGGCACCAGCAGGCCTTTCCTCAGGCCAGTTGTCACAGTGCCTCATTTTAGTGACCTAAAAGCAGGTTCTGCACAAAAAAAAACCTTCAGTGTTCATTCTGTCACCTGAGATGTGTGGCATGTGTATGTCCTAGAAAGCTGTGCTACATCTGCTGACTTGCTGCTATTTTAGGAATGCACCAAACCCTAGGAAATATGTGAAAAGAAAAAAATCAGAATGTTTTTAAAGGTATTTACATTGCTTAGCATTTTTATCAGGAAGATTTCAAAGTATTTTGTGTGACTATTACTATTATCCCCAGATTATAGCTGGCAGGACTCAGATAACATACAGATCAGCTATTTCCTCAAATCCATGGGAGAGTTAAGTGATGAAATTAGAAATGGGATCCCCCCCCTCTTGGCTTTCTGTTCCATGTTGTAACTATCACATATCTCCATGTCATGTACATTTCTGATATTTACAATTTAATTCAGCTGCAGTCCCTGCCATTTAATTCAGTGACAATATGTGCATGTGCAGGAGTGGGAAGCCCTATTTTTTTGGGCAGGCTGTGTGTGCTGTTTATAGTCTAAAAAGCATGTAGTGTGAAAATCTGATGGCTCTGGAAAATATCTTCCTGGACATTTTGCTGAGCCTGCCAAGAAAACTGATAATTAACAAAAGTAATTTTTGTGACAGAAACAAAAAGGCTGAGCATATGCTTTGCTTATAGTCCTATACCATTTCTCTGGAAGAAAAATGGAACTTCAACCAGCATTGAGAAGCAATAGAACTGAAAATATAGTTCATTATTTGCCATGTTTAGCTTGAATAAAAATATAATTCAGTTTTTATTCTCAACTGCATTATTAGAAACATCTAAACATTTGATTAACAAGTTTTTCTAGGCCCAAGGACATCTGGCTGAGTCGAGGTGCTGAAGCATGTTATGGTTGGTATTCCCTGTGTCAGTATATGAACTCTACTTATAGTTGGTTCAAACAATGTAAAAAAAATAGAAAACTGCCTCAAATGTTATTATTCTGGAGAGAAAAGTCAACTGAGGATGATTCCTAACTGCTGCTGAGTAAAAATATTTCATAGGCTTCACTGTTGTACAATCAAGCCAGTGCAATGCAACAGTGCAACTGCAATAAGGATGGACTACACAGAGGTGTTTGATATGTATGTATGTGAACACACTTATGAAAAATACTTTATTGTAGCACTTCAAAAAGTCTTGCAGGCCAGTGAAATGCCTTATAATAGCAATAGTAATAGCAATGCTAATGGAATATTGGCACACATAATCGTTTCTGTATGTTAAGATGGTAAAGTTATTCACAACTTTGATGTAAACAGCAGGTTTCTTTAAGATCTACATTCACTGTGTTTTTACTTGGCAACAGGAGTACAAACAACTCTTGTCTGGGGTAGGGAAATGACAATACTCAGTCACCCTTGAATTCACGTACTGCTGAGATGCCCAGTAAGCCTGTTAATTGGTAGTGGTCACTTGTGGCAGGAGCAGCAGTAGCCTGGGAAGCAGAGCAAGCCCTGTGACCTCCTTTTTCCAGCTGCTACAAACAACTGTCTATTTAGGAGGATAATTCCAACTTCTTCCTGCTGACCTGGGCAGGATTCAAGTTACTGTCCTAAAAGGAAAAGCCTGGCAAGGGTCATGAAAAACTTTGAATGCATTTATTTTTGGGGCACTCAAGCAGAGGGCAAGCAGAGATAAGTAAGACTTTGAATAACAGAAGATCACCACTCTTCAAACAAACAGTGACTATCTGACCTATAATTGAAGATAGCTCGTGGTATCTTATTTCTTGTATTACAGTACCTACATGTAGTCAAAGAGGCAAAGGAATTCTGGTATCAGCACAATTCATATGATAATGAACCAGAGCTCTTTCAGTTGAGAACTGAGGTACATTTTGTCTGTGCAACTGGATGAGAACCATTGCAGTACACGTGGCTGTTATTCTTCAGCTGTGTGATGTTTTTAATATTAACCATTGTCTTTATTTCTCCATGTGAGTAGTTTCCAGAAGAGGACTACAATATTAACAATCTTGAAGAGTTGAGAAAATTTTGACATGAACATTCTTTAATTACCTCGCCAAACAGAATCAATAAGGAAATATCTGTCGTCTCGAAAATGGTTCTGATAAATTGAATAGAGTATTCATACGTGTTTATCAAACAGTCCAGATCAGAATACTCTTGTTTTCAGAAATTAGATGCAATATGGCTTAAAACAGCAAGAAAAAAATTCCTTTCTGATTAAAAAATACTGTGAAGGGCAAGTCAGCCACTGATTTCAATGTTCATTTTAGAAACACTCTGTGTGAATATAACAGTAATACAAATCTGAAGGATTTAAATCCTGTTTAGGATGAGATAAACCCACAGTTCTTAACAACCACACTGCTCAACCTGAGACAGAGCAGGATTTTATTGCCACTTTCAGAAAGGCTAGAAGCTCTTTCTGGAAACAGGAACCAGTTATTGTCATCACTGCAAACACTAAGAGATATCAGTGAGGACTGTAACTTCAGCCAAGCACCTCAGAACAAAATCAGAAAAACTCTTTAGTAAGATTCAGCATTAATGCAAAAGCTTCTGGTTATAAAATAGTGAGAAGGGAAAAAAGACATGCTGTATAGGTGAAATCTCAGTAGACTGATTCAGTTTTTTCCATGAAGCATTAGCAAGGTTTTAAATAGCTGCAACCTGCATATTAAAAATGCCCATGTGTATAATACATGAACAAGGGCACCTTGGCTGAATACATTATGGAACAGAACTGTCATCTTTACCCCCTTCACAACCACACTTTTGCTTGCTTATGTGAATAGTCAAGAATAGTGATGAGCATTTATCAAAAGTTAAATTAGGCAGTCAATCAATAAATTAAGACTCTCTTTTTTTAAAAAAATAAGCATTCTTCCACCACTTTCTTTCTCTCCACCACTTTCTAAAATCAGGCCATTTCTCTGCAGCTCTTTATTTAGACACAAAGCCTGGAAAATGATCATGTTTTATCTGCAGACTGACAGGAGTTTTTGTGATTCATTCACCTGCTGCTCCAGCAAAGACATAATCCCATCTTCATTTATCTACCTAAGAGACAATTCAGATCCCGGAAAGAATGTCTGCTACAAAAAGGAATCTGCTACATCTGCTGTGCTTGATATATATGAGAAGTGTGGCAAAAATCTCTCTGCAGCTGTTTGTCTTTGTATTTAGCATGGGAGTGTAATAATGCACTTGTAGGGCAGGAGTGATTTGCCAAATATTTCAACAAGATATGCAGATTTTATGCTGTGCTATTCCAAAAAAAAAAGAAATACTGATTTTGACAAGCCCTATATTCCTGACCCATAAGCCAATTTCAAGAAGCAAAGGCACAGTATTTTTTGATCAAAGTAGTTTGACTTTGTCCCCTTAAGTATTGTTTCTCTGTGTAGCCATTCTGTTGCAGCTTTCAGTAGTAGAACTGGCAATTCTGCTTTTTAGTGATGCACTCTCTAATGACGTAGGGGAAAAAAGAGTACAAGTTTTCTGGTCGAGGTAGCTCTTGTCTGTGCTACTGGTTTTTAGTTCTCAAGTGAGTGGAACAATGTATAGCTCCAAGAGATGAAGCTTCTGAATTGCTGTTATCAGTAAGAACTTGCTGAGAAAATGAAGTGCATGCCTACACTTCTATTTCATAGCCCATGGAAATTAACACCATTTTAGGCCCTGCATGCAGGCCTTTACAGATACCTGGAATGTATTTTTTCCATCTGACTCATGTCTCTGTGAGTCATTTATTGGGCTTTCATATGCAGAGGTATTTTTAAGGCTATTTATGATGCTTCTTTCAGTATATTTAAACCCTCCGTTTTAACAGGGCTTCATCACACAAGGAAAATAAGTTTCTTCTGGACAATAATTTACAATTCTAGAAATTACAATGATGTTCAGAAGATGGAAATCCCTTCCTATTGTAACCACAAGCAATTTTTAAGAGCAGACTCTTATTTATTACATTTCATCATAAGTGAAGAAATCTGGTTTGCCCCTTCTTGTGTGACCTGGACAAATCACATAATTTTGGCAACCTTCAGCATTCCTATGGCCCTAGAGCTGGACAAGAGTCCAGGATGAAGCAGGGGCAGGGCAGAGCCCTCATCCCTTTGCAGGCTATGCTGCACTGGCTGGAGGGCAGAGCCACAGAGGTCATCAGCAAAACCTTGGCAATCGACCCCTTACCTGGGAACAAACAGCAGCACTGCAGGGAAAAACAAAAGGTGCAAAAGCATTAAAATGGCAGAGCTACTTCCTTTGCTGAAAGAGAAAAAAAAAAACAACCCACCACACAAAGGCATTGGCAAATAAAGGACTCGGGGTTTATGGTTATCTCCAGTGGAGATTTCATTGGTTTTGTGTTTTGCACCATCTTACTACACTAAGGGCAAGAAATTAAATTTCCTTTCTTCTCCCAAGACTGTTTGCAAGTTGTTTCCCCGTCAATATGTATTCCTTGAAAATTGCTGCCAAATGTTGAAGGTGATAAAACAAAGCAATCAATTCCTGTTTAAAATGATCAGATAATAGTTAGCAAAAAAAAAATTCTTTCTGTCTGCCTTTTCAAACCCCTATTGAGATAAAAGGGGTTTGTTTGTGAAAAAATCAGCAACCTCCAAGACACAGCATTTTTGTGGGAAGGTTGGGATGGTCTTTTCAGGGCTTTCTCTTTATTTTGAAAATTTTTAGAGATATAGATTTAAACAGACCAAAGAGAGGGATGAGACACCCTAAAAGAAAAGGATGAAACAATATTTAAATGATGTGTGATTTCATTCTCGCCTGAGGGCAGGCTGAATTCATCAAGAGAGTCCCTCAGGATATTTCACAGTGTGGTGGTACACAGGCTGCTTCCCTGACAGGTCATTACTGCTCATCATGCTGGGATCTGGTACACAGCAGGCTGGTGGCTGCTGTACCTGCCTTGCTCTCAGGTAGTCCCTGTCAACAGAAGTCAAGGACTCTGTCTTTGGCATCCCAGATGTCCAAGCAGACTCTCAAGATGAGTGATTGATTTCCACTACAGGACAGAGCTGTCGGCAAAAGTTATCTTCAATTCAGAAGGTTTGTGGACAGGCTCCTTGGAAACTGAGGTGCAGAACACAGTCAGCTTGTGGGGCTGGCTTCTTGAAGAGCTCCTTTCTGACTCCATGTACAGCAGCAGCCTCTGAGCAACTGAAATAAATCCATTAAAAAGCAGGAGAGAGTATAACAACACGTACAGAACAATAGGAGGGCTGAATGAAAAATACATATTAGAGGTGCTTTAGAATGAATGAAACTGCAAGGAAAAATACTTTGTTAGTGGGTGCAGTGCAGGCATACCTCTCAGCCAGCAGAAATGCCTTTCTGTGTTGTATGGTGTATCTCAGATGAGAAAATCTGAGCTTGATATGAGAGTTTTACGTGGCTGCATTGAAGCCCAGGCTGGCTCCTCTGGACTTGCAGGTGTCCCTGCCCTGGAGAAAGAAAATTATCATCTGACCTTGGCCCACATTCTGCCCAGTCAAGTAGCAAAGCAATAGTAGAATAAAAAACCTGGGTGCTTGAAGATAGATTGGGCTGAGTTTGGTGATCCAAGACCTTTATCTAATCAGGCCTCCAGGAGTTTGCATTACTTCTGCAAACTGTTGGTGAATAAAGGTTTTTTAGTAGTAGCTGATGTTTATAATGATTTTGAGAGCAAATCACCAAAATTTTCTGCTTTATAGCTAGTGCAGCTGTGAAAGTTTTAGGGAGACATGGAAAATGGGAAATTCAGTGTTACTTCTGTCCAGCAAAATTCCATTCAGCCTTCCAAAGGCAGGCAAAATTTTAGGGTTTTCAGGCATGAAGGTTATTTAGGTCTGTTTGCATTTAGATTCAGAACCTGAAAAATTAGTTTCCTGGCAGTACTACTCCTCTCTTAAAGCTAAAATACCAGTTTGTAATAATAACAGATACATGCAGGGCATGCCCATGCAATGAGAGAAAAGCTTAAATATTCAATTTTTATGCTAGATTAAAAAATTTTGACTCTTAGCCAGTTAAAATAATTTTTCAAATCCACTGTGTTCTTTCTATAACTTTTTTGATTACGTGGACACTGAAATCACTTTTTGAAATATGGTAAGAGAAAACATTATTTAGCATTAGAGTGGGAGGTATAATCTGTTGCCTTATTGTCCTTATTTTAAATCTGAATGAACATTTTTTTATTATAGTGGAATAGAAAAATGTAGGAATCAATAAATAGTGTTTCAGTATGAGCTAGCAGAATTGAGGAAGTGCAGTTGGGGATAGAAAATGGCTAGAGGCTGCTTTGTAGGTTTTTTTACTAAGCTACAGTGTGAAATCTTCACCTATGTACTTTTCCTTTCTTCCTTTCTTTCTTCTTTCTTAGAAATAACTTCAGTCAGTTTATTGATTTGTTTTTACCCCAGATTTTTAAGTTGTAGAAGTTGTTGTGGCTCCTGGTTTCGCCAAATACGTGTCACCTTGACAGCACTTGTAGGCTTGAATCAGCTACCCTGCACGTTTGGAAAAGTCCTTACTTTATGAAGGTCCTGCCAGATCACTGAATGGGAACATCAGGAACCAAGGCTATCTCACTCCAGCTCTTTGCAACACAAAACTGTACATTGATGTTTTATGTAAGGTTTAATAAGAGCTTCTTCTTTAAGCACTTGTGTTTTTAAGCCAAAAACATATAATATGACAAATAGGAGACAGAGTGTGGAGGACATGTGCACTTGACTAATCAATGCATGCTCATTCTCTGTTTGATCTGCATTACAGAATTTAATCCTGCTTCTTTGTGGATACAGATGGCCCCTTTGCACTGCAGCCAGCCTTGGTTTTTCCACTTGAAGACAGAAAACAGTGGATGGCCACGTGGGAGTACATGGGTGATGGCTAAAAAGCTAAAATTTCTTCATTTGCTCACATGGCAGTAACATAATGGAAGTAAATAGATGAAAGACTAATAATTCTAGAATAGAGCTAAATTTAATACTATATATACAAAAAGCAGCCAGTAAATGTAAATATGCTGTCATATCATAGCAGGAAATGAGACTTCTCTGCCTCAGCTTCCCCATCTATAAGTGGAGCTGGTCCACAAAGTTTCTTGGCAGCCAAAAATTTTAAACTCAGTCATAGATCAGGGAACCTTTCTTACAGGAGAATATTCCTAATTTAAAATGGTTTCTAGTCAAGACACTTTCCTTTATGCTCATCTGTTTTAGAAATGTCCCATTATTTCTAATTTCTGTATTGCACTATTGTCTCAGCCCACTCTCTGAAGTTCCTCTCCCAACACAGTTCTAGTTACCCTGCCACCCTTGCTCAGTGCTCAGCTGCAGTACATGATCCTCATGGATGTTCCCCATCAGTCACATTGTTCTGTGCTTAAACATTTGCATTGTTTCTTGGGCTTTTTTCCCTAAGCTCAATGCCTCACCATCTATCATGGCCCTTCTTTTATAGCTTGTCAGCCAATTTAAAATCCATTGGCAGTGCTCATTTCTAACCCAACTGGGTTTAATTTTTCAAGTACCATTTCTGAGGCATTGCATCTGCTGTCTACTGATACTGGATACAAGATCCAAAATTGCTCAGGGTTACAAATTTGTGACCCCCCACTGTAGTCAGCCTGTGCTCCAACACGTATGTCTGGGATCATAATTTCACTCATTGCTGTTTATTGCTCATGTTTCTGCTGTCAGCTGCTTACTTCCCTTAAAAAAAAAACCCAAAACCTCACTTCTGTTATTTTCCTAGGGAATGTAATGTGGTTTACCAGATGATCATTTCCACGATTACTCTTTATTAATCTTCTAAAGTTCAGTGCCATACAGCCATCTGGTGTTTCATTAGTTCTGCAAAAGCCCTAACCTACAAAGAAAAAAAAAATACTCACATGGCTAATTTTAAGTATGTTAATCCTAATGATGCAGAGAAGACTGCTCATATTTTTTGACAGAGGCATATATGCTCAAAAGATTTCTGTGGCTAATCGTATAAAGTAATTAGCATGAACACTGCAATGCACTTCACACAGAAGTGCTAATGGGGCTGTATTAAGATTTTCCATGAATTTCTTTATAGCTCTTTATCATTCACCTGGACATCAGATTTGTGACAATGTGAAGAGCAGTGTAAGTAGCCACCTGAAATATGTTGATGGATGTATGCTTTCAGGACATTTGGAATCAGATGCAGAATGTTCATCATTTCTTAATTAGCCATTTTGCTTTCTCTCTTCCACATTGGTGCTAGAGACCCACATAGGAGTACATTCAGTTTAGAATGATCATGATCTTTTTTTGGTCTTCCTTAAATAGCAGATTGTCTCTTTTAAGCTACTCAGCCTCACTAATATATGTGTAAACCCCCATCTTATTTCTTTTGTATTCTACAATTCATTTATTTCTGTCTAGAGAAGTGTTACTGCAAAGGAGCAGTTTTTTCATACCCCTTTTTCTGACTGTATCTGAGAAACACCTTTCAATTTGTTAATGCATTGCTTAGTTAAAAAACATCTGCCCTGCACCAGTTTTTGGAGTGCCATTATTTATGTGTGAACCATTTTGTGAAAGGCAGCTTGTTACTGCTTTATATCATAAATATCCTTTAAACACCTACTCTTTGAACTTCTAACTCATCAGTCTGGCATCTGAGATTCCCTTCTGTTAATTATAAAATACTGATCTTGCTCATTACCACCATAACAATAACACCTAGTTAGGCACAGTTTGCTTCTCTTGGCAAACAGCAATGTCTCATGTTTCAGTGCTTTCTGTCACTTAGCTTATTAAATCAGTTTGCACATAGCCAGCTTTGCACATGCCTCTGCAAAATCCTGAATGTTCTTTTGTAGGCTTCTGAATTCAGATTGGGTGATGTGGAATATGCAGGATGAATGTCACTCGTTGCCATTAACTTACAGATCTTACCCCAGCTCAAAATGCATTGTTGTGCCTTTTGCTGAGCAACAGAGGAGATTATCTTTTTGAGTATGGATCAGTAAAATAAGAAGAAATCAAGTATGTTTTCCCAGGACCTGTAGTAATTCTGCAATTGAATTTCCAGAAAGCCAGTAAATGGCTTAACTGCAACACTGCTCCTTCTGAAAAGATAAGGCCTCCAAGCCAGTCTTTAACTGATAGAAAATATTAATCAGACAAGGTAAAGGCAAATTCATCTACTCACCTCCAACTGATTTGAGTCATTCAGGGTTACTTTATCTGCTTTTATATAATTTATTTGTTATATTCATTTTCACACAAGAACAGCCTGGGAGAAAGGAAGATAACTTGACTATCCTGAACATAACTCGACCAGGAGAAACAGACTGGCCAAACTCTGGAGTTTGACTATGTACAGATATAAATAAGCAACAAATACCTCTTCCTCTAAAACAAAACCACAAAACATCCCCAGGAGGATCTTTCAGATTAAAAGATTTAAATTCCCACGATACTGTTATGCAATCACAGTCCAGATGAGAAATTATTACTGATAACAATAAGAGTTTGGTTGACATATATTAAATTTTCAGCTGGAAAGTTACATAGGTAGTTAGTAAGTTTGAAATAAACACTACAATGTGTTTCCTGATCTTCACAGGTCAGGAAAAAAACTGTATTTGTAAACTTCCTGATACTGAAAGGAAGTCGCTTTTAGAAAGCCCTTAAATTAAAAGCATTGTGAATTCATTTCAGGCTTAGCATTACAGTCCTGATGGACCAGGATGTTCTCTGGGATAAGCAAACATGGCATCTCCAGAAAGAAGAAACTTCAGCAGAGCTGACTCAGTTCAGGATCATTTAATGCAAAATCTCCATGCAATTTTCTTTTATTTAAACCATTATTAAGAAATATCCTTCAGCTTATCACATGTGAAGCATAAGCTTCCTTTGGTATTAACTTTGACACATGGGGGATTATATTAATATAGGTGATGGTACCTGTTAGTGAGCATTTGATTGCCCTCAATGCAGAAGGATTTACTCTTGTTATTGATTTGTTGGCTAATATATTGGTTGGAAATCCCCTGGTATTGCTGGTAGCTGCGTATTCTAAATTTTATTGGATTTGTGGGCAATTTTCCTCTGTCTTTAAACTTATGATCACTTTATAAAAAGAAGAACCCAAGAGTAAACTGAAAAACAATCTATGTTTTTATTTTGCTGAAAAGGAAAGCTGTCTTGTTTTGCTTTGTTTCTCGTTGTTGATTGCCTTTGTCTGGCTTTTGTCATGGTTACTCTTGAGACAGGCAACAAACTGAGAATACATTGCTACAGGAGGCAGCAAGAGAACAGCCATTACCTCTAATGGGCAAAAGGTCACCTGGGCAAATTTTGTTTCATGCAGAGGAGAGAAATCAAACCCACACACCCTTCAGATGCCACGAGTGTACGGGCTGTTGTGACTTCTTTTATAGCCCTGCTTTGCTCCTAATCATTTCCCTCTCGGTCCTTTAGGCAGGGGTTGATGGAAGCTGAGTTTAAGCCAGCCTGACCCCTGAGGGCAGAGTCCTGGCCATGCAGGCAGCCCCTGCCCAGTGACACAGCCCATGGTGGGACAGGGCCAGGGGTGTGCAGGGCTCTGTCCCCTCCCATGTGTCCCAGGGGTTTGCAGGACTCTGTCCCCTCCCGTGTGTCCCAGGGGTTTGCAGGACTCTGTCCTCTCCCGTGTGTCCCAGGGGTTTGCAGGACTCTGTCCTCTCCCGTGTGTCCCAGGGGTGTTCAGGGCTCTGTCCCCTCCCTGTGTCCCAGGGATGTTCAGGGCTCTGTCCCCTCCCTGTGTCCCAGGATGTTCAGGGCTCTGTCCCCTCCCTGTGTCCCAGGGGTGTTCAGGCTCTGTCCCCTCCCGTGTGTCCCAGGGGTGTTCAGGCTCTGTCCCCTCCCGTGTGTCCCAGGGGTGTTCAGGCTCTGTCCCCTCCCTGTGCCTCAGGGATGTTCAGGCTCTGTCCCCTCCCTGTGTCCCAGGATGTTCAGGGCTCTGTCCCCTCCCTGTGTCCCAGGATGTTCAGGGCTCTGTCCCCTCCCTGTATCCCAGGGGTGTTCAGGCTCTGTCCTGTCCCACAGGCAGGAGCAGCTCGTGTCCCTGGAAGCCTGTGGTGGTGACAGCAGTGTCTGCCTTCCCCATTCCCGTGCTGAGCCTTGCTCTATGCTCCAGTAATCAATATATTCTCAGTCCTTGTTGTTTGGTCCCCAGGAGAGGTAAATTGATTTATCTTTATCTTTTCTTTGCCGAGTCGTAATTCCTCTGTCCTTACACACTGAAATTTCTGGTAGAATACCATAGAAATGTCACAAATAATAAATGCAGAATTGGGCCTCTAGGACACAAAATGTCTCCTCTTTAGTTTTCTTCAAGATTGATTCCTAAAACTTGATCAGAATTAACAACAACAACGAAAAAGGGAGTTTAATTAAACCCATACTGGGAAATGTCTAAAAAGTGTTTCATTATGTTCTCTTAATATATCCTACAATATTCATCCAATTAAGGTTGGCACTCAAGTTGTTTTTAAGATGTGGCATGAATAAGATAACCTAAGATATCATATGATTTCTCCAGCTGAGACATAATAGTTGAAAGTCATTTTTCCCAATAAAAATAAGTGAACAGTGCTATTAATTCATTGTAATGATGCTACTAGGAGAAGTGCATGACTTCCACTGCTGAATAATCAACAAAAGTAAATTAGCTTTAAGCAACAAAATGTGCATGTATGTGTATGTCTGAGAGTGTAAATGACCTTGAGAATGAAGAATTGAGAAAAACAAGTTAAATACAGTTTTAACCATCAGAAACATTTTTTAACTATGTATTTTGAAATATAGTCCATGTAAATTCAGTATTCTGCAGGGTAAAATTCATTGTCAGTCTCTTCTTATCTATTATAACTAAAATTCACAGACATGTACTTGTACCTGAAACGTTTGCAAATTTCAGCTTTATCCCATGAAGAAATATGGTCCCTGGTGCATTTCATTTTTGCTTCTAATCAAGAAATTCAGGAGCAAAACCTTAAATTTAATAAATCTACAGTTTCTTACCCTTAATGTCTCAGTCTTCATTGTCTCTTTCAAGTGGGCTGTATTTAAGGAGAAAGCATTGTAGATATTTTTGGTCACAAAATGGTGATCAAAAAGGTGTATTTATCTATTAATTTTTTCTTCCTTCCTTCCTTCCTTTTGAAGACTACATGTTTTTCAGTCTGGAGTGCTTCATAGCTGGAAAATTAGAAATACTGGATAAGTGTTGATTATTTAATTTAATAATATCTCTCCAACAGCTCTTTCTTGTTTGTTTATTTTAAGATGGTTGTTTTCCTATGAAAATGTAGATAGAGATATATAAAGCAGAGTCAAACACTTAATGAAATATTGATTTTTATCTTTTCTCTAAAGGAGCCAGTACTTCCACAGCTTCTCTGCTGCAAATGTTCTGTGCACAAATTTATATAAACAGAGCATTTTTGAACATAACCTCAGAGTGGTCCATTTTTGAACAAAACCTCAGAGTGGCCATTGTGAAATTATTATATTGGTTTGGTATACAACTCTTACCAACAACCATTTTCAAGCAGAATTTAGTATAGCTTTTTAGCAGAAATATGCACATAAAGGGACATGTGAATTCCATAATATTTCTACAGCCTAAAAGTGCAACTTGAATGATGATAGCTGTATGAGACATAATTAGAAGCAAATTAGAGATGGATTAGTATTGTCATTCTGACCACAATTGATTTTAAGATACTTATATCTAACTGAAGTACTAATGTACTCCAGCCCATCTAAATTTCAGGCAAATATTCATGTGCCCTTGTGCTACTTTAGAGTCAGGAATCAAGTCTCAGTAATCAGTTATAAGATTCAAATTTCTTTTGATGATAAATCACCTGAAATAAATATTGTGATTTTCACATGTATCTGTTATAGGGTATTATTGACTGAAATATGTGAATGATAATTTTAATAGGAACGATACATATGGTGAATATATTTGTGACTGTGCTGAATGACAACGGCTAAGTAGACAAATCTTGCCTTTCATTGATTAGAATTGATTAGAATGCATGCCTTAGATTTTTGTTGTCTGGAATCATCTAAAACCACAAAACTGCACTTAAGCCTGTTCCAGTGGCTGACCAACCTCTCAGGAAAGAAATGCTTCCCAGAGTCCAGACTAAACTTTGCTAGATTCACGCCTAATTCACAGGCTTAGTCAGTGTCTCAAGAGTTTTCATTTGGCCTGTTAAGGCTCTGGTGAGTGGAGAGGTTCCCCCAGCCTGGCTGTTGCAGTTATTGGTGTGCACAGCTGCCTTTGCTAGGCAGGAAAAGAAATTCTGGATTCTGTGGCTGTGAGAGGCAGGAAAGACAATCATTATTCAATGGGCTCAGTGTCTTCCAGAGCCTCTTGCTTCATGAGGTGTGTGTGTGCACAGAGGGACTGCTGGGGCTTCCCCATCCTTATGTGTAGGTGATGTTTCTATTCAGATATTGAAGCCTCATCACTGTTTGGAATTTTTTTTCATGCACTGTCAATCTGAGAGGAAGTGGTCATGCACTTGGGCTACGTTATTGTGTCACTTTGCTTTTGATGGCACCTTGTGAAATAAGATCCTTGATTAAATTTTATAAAGGCTAAAAATCTGAGGCTGTAAGGTTCTTGAAAGGTTGGCTGGAAAAAAAAAAACCTTTATGAGATTTTATCCCAAGTCTCTTGATGTTGCATAGTAACAATGAGGAGTTGCACTGTGTTTTAGCTGTGTCTCAGGAAGACTCCTGGCTGAAAAAGTGACTCAGAGATTTTGTCTGGACTACTGGTGTGATGAAAATATGTGTCAAAGTGTAAGTCAGACATCAGAGCCCTAAAGACCTACACAGCTGAAAATAAAATATTGTTGTCCCTAAATTCGAGCCACCATGAGCTTTTAACAGTGGTTCACAACTTGCTAGATAATAGATGTAAAAACACAGATTTAGTGGATCAGATTTGGCACCCAAACTGATCCTGAGTATCCTAGGTTTGCCTGAATCCATAGGAACTAAAATTCAAGAACAATTCTAAGTGGGAAAGTAAAAGCTTCTTTTTAAAATTGCCTCTTTAACCTATGAAATAGCACATAGAGTAAAAAACTCATTCATGGATTTTTTTTTTAATTGTGAAAAGCTGTAGAATCTTTAAAACAAGTGACCCTTCCATCCTTACCTAACACGGGGAGTTTTAACATAAACTGACTTGAGTAATTTGCACTTTGGCCTTGCCTATTAAAATAAAAATATCCTAAAGAGAAAACTGGAAGAAAGTTATAAACAATGGATACTTTCATTATTATAAAGCAACTCAATATCATTTTTGTTGGGAAAGACCTTATAGGGGAATGAAAGGACAATTATGAAGATATGCTACATAATTTGCTTCGCCTGCTCATTTTGAGTTCTAACAAAGTTTTGAGGACCTGAGCAGAGAAAGTCTTCCTAAGCAGATAAACTATAATAGTTATCTAACATATGCTTTCAACCATCTGTGCTTTGCTGGCTTATAAAATTTCTATGAGGGTTTGTTTTGATGATGTAAGCAGCATTTTCTCATGCTTTCTATGCATGAGAAAACAAACAAATGCAGGGATATTGCACTGCCATTCCATCAATTAAATATTGTCAGTATCCAGTCTTCTGTAGGAAGCAGTGCTACAATGGCACTCCATATCCTCTCCACTACCTATAAATCAATAGGCCCAAGCCTTAGGGGAAAAAAAACAATAAACAATAAAATAACCTTCTCTATAATCCTACAGACTGCCTTTTTCCATGTGTGTTTTCTGTTAAACAAATATTATTAATGAACATTTTCTAAGATTAATTTTCATCTAGCAAAAGTTAGAAAAAACTTTTCTAACTCATCTCTCACAGGACAGGAACAAATCAGTACTGTGATTAATGTGAATTTCTAGAGCTAAAACTTTCTCCTGGAAGGATAGAACGTGCTTATTTTAAAGGAAGAAAAGTAAGAGGACTCTAATATTAAATCTCTTAGATGCTTTAAACATGCTAAGTATATTTAAATCTATTTGCCTTAGAGTAAATATGAAGTGATGGAATTTTGATTCTATTAAACTGGGTAGTAAAACCATCCTGGCAGGTTCCTGTAATTCCATAAAGTTTCCAGCTAAATCACTGAGATGGAGCTTAGAAGTGTCCATGCTCTTGAGAACCTTTCTGCTAAATAAGTGAAAGCTTCTATTCTTCTGATTTAGAAATTCAGCTGAATACTTAAAAACACAAAAGTAGCCCCCAGAGAGCTCTGTCTGAATTGTTCTCTGGACTATGCATTTTGAAAATGTGCATTGAACTTCTGAAGTTGTCATATCTTTTAGGGCTGCTCAGTGTAAGCAGGGGATGTTCAAAGAGCTGGGAAATCTGGAAATCTGCTCATCATTTGGCTTTTACTCTTCTGGTCACTATTGCAATAACATGTTGAGAAGCTAAATCTACAGTGCCACATTTTCTTCCATAAAATTAGAATATTTGCTTACTGGATCACTTTTCATGCAAAAATGTTGAAATTATCATATAACTGTCTTTGGGCTTTTCAGTAGATATGACAGAAATATGACAATATCTGGTATCATCAAGTGTGCTGATGTTAAAGCTTCAGCAGAACACCTGTTTAACTATTTTTAAGTCTCTGGGTTTTGAAAATTCATTTCTCCTATTGCTGGTTTCCTAGCTTTATGTGCTATCCAGAGGTTGCTGAAAAATTTATCATGTCTTCCTGCTCATTATCAATTACTATTCCTCTTTCTAGCAGTTCTATATTAGTCTGATTCTGGGGTGGGGGGGGGGACCCAACCCACTACTGTTACAAGTTTTAAATACTCTGGAGCAGAAGGAGATAAGGTGGGTAGATATTCCAAATATTTCAGTGGCACCAAATTTAAACCAAGAGTAATTTTTTTGTTGAATTTGGAGCAGAATGTTCAATTTCCTGCTCACGTTGAATGTAGTCAGAAAAGTACATTTGACTTGTACACAATGTTGTCTTTCTTTTGCTAGGAAAACTTAAAAATTCACTTTTCAAAAGCAAAAAAATAGGTTCAATTACCAGGGGAAAGGATTTAAAGCCTTGCAGAGCTTTTGCAGTCTCGTAGAAAAAGATGTAAAAAACATGTACAAAGAGATCTAGAGATGTAGATGAGATTCAGCCAGGTTTTGCTAAAATGACTGGGGTAAACACGAGCACAGAAACATGTCCAGCAGCATCTTTTAGTGTTTCAGCATATTGCCTCCTTCCATACCCTAATCTGTGTCACCTTCTGTAACTCTAGATCTGTCTTGCAACCATTATTCTAATTTTCTGTCAGCGTCTTCTGTTGGCAAGTGCCTTCTGCCACCCCTCAAACACAAAAATAAAACCTGTGCTCCTTGCCTCTGTGGCAGCAGTATTGCTCTTTAACAGCAAATAAAAATGGCAGCAAAATGTTTGTTGCTGTAATAAGGATTTTTAACCTGAAAACATTGTGAAGGAATGATCTGTTTATATTTAAGATAGGATAAAGAAGTGTAAAGGCTAGAAACCTAGGTGCTTTGTGCTTTATTTTATTTAACTGAGCAGTTCCTCACATCTACAGAAGCTATCCCATAATATTCCCTTACATCCTTTTCTTGCACTTTCTATAGATGCTGGTCATTTTCAAGGACAGAATATTGGACAGGATATGTGGGGCCTGTGCTCTGGCACAGCAGATCCAGTCTCAAATTCGAGGTGACTTAAGGCACAGCTGTTGTCCTTTGTTCCTGGAGCCCATTCCCTGTGTCATCCTCTGATAAGGTGTGGCAAAGTGACAAGTTACCTAGATGTATTTAATGTGAAATGAAATATGGTGCTTTTTTTTTTTGCTACTGTTTATTAATTTTTTATTTTAATGGCATGTCATCTTAAAATGTATACTTGAAAATACTTCTGAACTCAGGAGCATATTAGCCTACAGGTCACTTTATTATTTATTTATGCTTTCTTCCACACTGTCATGCTACAAAAAAAATGCAGCAAAGAGATTCTGAGTTTTAGGAGAGGTAGGTAATGTCACAGTGCAGAGTGAATAAAATAATTAGCAATATCAATTATGATTTTGTGTGTGTGTGTCTCGTACACAAAAATTGAAGATACACCTATGAATGCACAGTCTGGGCCACACTGTGTTTCCATGTTTGCACAGGAAAATATTAAAAGTTCTGCTAAATCCTGTCCTGTTCTGACCTTTGAGATCTCTACTGCTTCAGTGAACCTTTTGGCATCCTGATCTGTAGCAGGTTTGGCTTGTTATGTAAATCATGGCAGGTTGTTTTTAAGGACCAGCACCCCAAACACTTGGTACTAAAAAGCTGTATGTTCTCAGCCTGCTGCACAGGTATCCTTCACCCTACTTCACTCCATACAAGATGAGAATTTGAGTTGGAAGGAAGGTAAGAGAGCTCTTTGCCTAATCACCTATAAAGGCAGAGCCTCCCCATGGGACACTCAAACAGGTAACTTGGAATGAGGAGGTATAGGAGAAAATTCAATTTTAAATACTTGTGTGGAGAACTGTTACTTTTTCTCAGGAAATCCTGAATTATGACAGAGAAGTTAGAGTGAGATCAATGTGAAGTTTTTGCTTCCATAAAGAGTAGATATTGATGGCTATTGACTATAATTATGCAGCAAAATCTAGGTTAAAAATCATGCCTCAGCTGTGTGTCCACAATGCTTGGATGTCCAGGCAAGCAATGAGGGGAAAAGGTGGGTTCATCTGGCACTTGGTGTTATCTCCTTGAAAAGAATTCTATCTGCAAGAGTGAGACTTTGCAGTTCAAGATATAAGAGAGGTAAGACCTACACATAAAGCAGGGTGAGATACTTGCTGTTGCTTATTTTGAAATTAGTTTTGTGCAATGAAATAAGTATCTCATTGTCTAATAAAGTTTTGGTTCTAAATAGTTCGGTTTAAAACATATTCTTAAGAGTTGTTATTTTCTGTAATAATTCTGTAAAACATTTCCATGAGAATTGAGCTCAGTTCCATATCCAATAGAAAAGGACATACTTAAGGCTAAGAATTACACTCTTAAATTAATGTCAATAGCAGCTGTGTGTGAGCATCCAAGGACAGACTTTTTTTTCTCAGGGTATGTTTTACTTTGATGTTCCTAGAGTCTATAACCTTTTAAAGTTAATGGGAGTTACATGCTACAGTATACATCAAGGAAAAAAGATACACCCTGCAGTTAAATATAATAACATTCCTCTTCATAGCCCACTACTGGGCACTGTGTTCACATTGCTGAAAAACATGCCTTGAATTAGGCTCTGTACCAGTGATTTATGTAGTTATTTGCATCTGCCACTGCAAACAGAAATAGAAATGTTGGCCTGTCATGGCAATGGGCAGACTAACAAGTTCTTACTACACCATAACAAATCATTAGTGTGGCAAATAGCAACTCTGCAGCTGCACCTGCCAGCTCCCAGCAGTGCTGCCTGACACAGGGACTAAAGCAGCAAGGGCTGACCTGCTGAGAGTGATTTCTCTCATGATTCGGGAGGCATGCATGTGTCTAGGACTCCTCTGGCCACTAGTGGAGAGGCAAGACTAGATTTTCTGGGTTTATATCATTATGTGTGTCCCTGGAATAGAATTTCTTTATCGTTCTCCATCATTCCTTTCAGCAGTGTGAAAGCTTGCACGTGTTGTTTGTGCCCATGAGTTTCTCTGCCTTTGAGGACCCCTTAGCCTGGCTGTGACACCACCCAGCTCTCACGCCCATGTTGGGAGCTCCTCACCTGTCTTTGAGCTGCTGCTGCAGAAACACCATGCTGTGACAACAGCAATAACTATTTAATAACACAACCAGGCAGTGCCTCAGAAAAGGGAATATGATATTTACCCTTGCATATCATTTTATCTGCTCGCTCTGAATGACACCTTTTGCATGCAGCACATCTTTATATCGATGACACGATGCCATGGCAGCTTCCTGCATCTGCTCTCTCTGCTGCCTGAAAGTGGCTGTAATTATTAATGTGATAGCTAATCAACAAGAATATCTGCCAGACACTATTTAATGGTCTCAAATTTCTCCTTTCCAGAAACTGAGGACATGAAAAAGAAAATGAGTGTGCAATATATTCATTGATTGCAATATGTTCATTCTTACTTCTGCACCTTTTTTGTTGAAATCCAGTTACATTGTTCCACTGGAGCCTGAGCCACAATATGGAACAAGAACCTATTCTACAGTACTTCTTAAAAGGAAATTTAAACCCTGCAGATATCACTAATTTGTGATTAACTTCCTTGAAAATATCCATCTTACACTGTAAACAAGTGGTGTGCGTACTATCTGCTATGGATGTTCATAACACTATTGTTTCAGTTGAGCAAGCTTGATATTTTAAACGGTATTGCCATCTTGTGGTACGACAAGTTTTATCATTTTGCTTCTTTTTGCAACTTTTTGATATTTATTTATTGGCAAGAATTCCTGAAATGCTGTATCACATGCAACAGAATAAGTATTGCCCCAGTTATAAAAGATTCTCAGAAAGATGAAAAGCCTATATCTGAATGTCACAATATATCTGAATGTTCATCAGTTCTTTAAGAGTCCTTTACTTTTGTCTTCTTCCTCTGAAAGGAAGGGAGTAGGGTCATTGTGAGACATCTGGCTGTAAGGACTGCCTTATTAATTATTGCCCACTTTTGAAATTAGTTTGTTCCAGACACATATCCATCAGCAAGTGTCTGGAGCCCTGGTGTTACATGCTCTCACCAAGAGAAAGAGGCTGTGACGTCTGCTGCAGACAAAGAGATAGGCAAGGCATTTTTCTCTTTCTTAAGAAGAAAGTAAAACTGTACATGTTGGTGAAGTATTCTGTTGGGTTGTGGAAGATGGGTTGTGGAAGTACTATCTTCAGCCTGGAAAGTCCCAAAGTGAATAGCCTGCTAATGAAAATATGCTTAACACAAAAAACCAGGATCTGTATTTATGTATGAGTTTCAAGACTGAGTTATAATACTTACTGACATCCGGTTTTTTCCTTGAGCAGTGAACATTGCTGGGAGATCTGTGCTATTGTTCCTATTTTTACTCCAAAGATAAATAGCCTATTCCAAAAACACTATTCTGCCTAGTAAGAAACTTTCACTCTGTAAGAAGCCAGAAAGCAAACATATGAAAATTAATTAAGCTTTTAAAAATCTTTAGGTCTTCTAATGGATAAAAGCAAAATAAATCATTCTTTCACTGTAGTGATACCAGAAAATGTAGCTTTTGATGGTTCAGGTTTCAGAACACACTACACATGATGTACGGCACATCCTTTACACCTAGAAACTGATTGAGATAAAAGATGAGGATTAAATTTATCTATGCATGAATGTAGTGAACATCTGCCAAAATATATCTAGTTATTTTAATTCTCCTGTTCAACAAAGCTGACCATCTGCTCTGTCATCAGCAAAGATCTTGTTCTGAGAGCTAAATCAAAAGATCACCTGTCTCGTGTACCTTGTTCTCACTTAACAGGAACAACATTTTGATGGTATCCATCTGTAGGAGTGATGGTGACCTGCAGCAGGTACACACTCCTTGAGTCAAAGTTAGCAGCTGGAGCTGTAGAAAGCAGAATGTTCGTTTAAATGTTTAGGCTCTATCAATGACTAAAAGGCATCAAATTAGGTGTACTGCTTAAAAGAGCTATTCTGTATAATTGTAATACAGATTTTTCAGACACCTATAAAAGCCAATGACACAGAAATTAAAATATATATACATTTCTTAAGGTGATAGTAAAGTCTGCAATGAAACCATTGAACTTTTAGCTTTGCATGTCTGGGTACACAATAATGCAGAAAGGTTCTATCACTGGATAAAGTGTAATACAACCATACAATAAATTGACAAAGTAGTTTTTAATATGAGAAACTGAGTTTTTTAATGTTCTAATTTTAATATAATTTCTCAAACTACAGAGCACATTCCATTTTATGACTGAAAGTAAGAGGCAGCTGTTAGAACCTCTACTTCAGTGCTCAATAAGAGAAAAGGGTTAGAGAACGGGATATTATCAGATCATTTGATTTAGTTAATGGGTTTCTGTATTGCTTGCACAGCTATCACTGGCCTTGCAGAATTTTATTGTCTTAGTTTTAACAATAATATCTTAGGTTGCAATGCAAGATGTAACCAAAAGTATGTATTTTATCACCATCTATTAAACCAGGTGGGGCAGTGTTCTTTATCTCTTCCACCTCTGTCCAGGGAGATACCTTCTGTTAATGGGCCATTGAGTCCCACTGTGACTGATAAAATTACACCATCCCATTGGGAGATGCTCCACCTACCTGGATATAATCTGAGATTTGGAACACCACAAGCAGCCTTTTGCCACTGGATTCCCAGAGGAAAACCCTTCTACATCACCACTGGACCTTCAGAGGAAAATGACACCCTTCTACAGGACCACTGCTTGAACAGAACCACATCTGTCATCCAGGAGGATGCAGCCACCACTTAATGGGACTGCTACCAACGCCCTTACTGACGGGGTGTCAGGTTGTATTCTGACTCTGTCAGTGTTTCTGTACTACTGCATTTTATTTTAATTTTCCTATTAAATTGTAGATCTGACTTGGAATCTCCCACTGGTTTGCCTTCAAACCAGCACAAGTAAGAATGTGGAAGCTTTGCAGGGCTGTAAAGACTTCAGCAAAGTGTTAACTTCCCCAAAGAGGGAAATCTTCCAGAACCAGGGATCTTCAGGGCCTGGCTCCCCTGGTTCAGGCTGCCTGAGGAGAGCTGCTCCAGCAAGAAACCCCCATTTGTTTGTTCCTGCAGCTCCAGCCAGCTGACCTGGGCCTCCAAACCCTGCCAACATTTACAATGTTTTGCTAGAGCTGCCAAAACTCGAGGTTTTCTCTAATTGAGGCTGCATTGTTGATGCTTAGCACTTAGCAAAAGGCACCATTTACGCTTTGTGCTTATTTGCAGTTCAGCAGAAATCTTTTGTCTAGCATTGGAGTGAACTCCTTTCTGTGTGCTGGGTATAGTACTGTCAGCAAAAATTACATGACTTCATCATTTCCTATCAATACCAATTAGTGGTTATTTTCCAGAACAGTCCAATTTAGACGAAGCTAAGCTATTAACATTATTAGTATTTACATTACCCTGATGATCATGATTCAGCTTCTTTAATTAGGCACATCAGTATGTCCGTGTAAGAGTGCACTTCTGTAGATAGTCTTTTTAATTTTTTTTTGTTAGAGACTCATTACTGACACATCACTTTGTGTTCCCAGAAATATGTAGCAATTGGGCCTTATCTTTGAATTACACATGATATTTTTGAAATACTTTTTAACTGAAAAATCGTAGGATGGCATTCAAGGAGTAGAGGTGATTTGAAATTAAAAAGAAATATCAAGTAATGCTTCTCTTCACTACACAGCTTCACAGCAGCTGGGATTTCCCAGGCTCAGCCTGGCTGCCTCAGCCTCCTGTCACTAAAGTTTAACTGCTGGGCTGGGCAAATTGGGGGAAAAGGGCCTCTGATATTTCATATAAACTTGATGCATTTTTTCCTCCATAGAGAATGGCCTGTTTCAATATGTCAGATGTTCAGACAGATGACATTAGCATACTATCTCTGAACAAAGCACTATCCTCTGTGCTAAAGTTGTCCAGGTAATGGTAAAAAGTGATTCTGAAGGTTGATACTAAGTATAATTGAATGCATTCAGGGCACAACTGCAAATCTCTTGAAAATGTCATAAACTGTGCAAAGCTACTTCCTTGGTGACAGTTTGTTAAACATAAAAATGGAATCTGAAGAGCCTAAGCTATTCATTTCAATTCAGTGAGCTACTCAGCCAAGCTTGCAGTTCTGCTACATTCTGTACAAATGCAGGGTCTCAAACACACAGATGATGTCACCTATATTATAAATATGGATCCAGCACTGCCTTTTTGTGTATCTCTGTGTATATGCAATATAAACACACCAGTACCTAGAGAAAGAATATATTTACTTTGCACAATTTAAATGCTTTCAAAATTAGACAGCCACAGAATTTTAGTTTTATACACTTTTTATCTCTGTATTATTGTTTCTAAAGTAAACAGCAGCATAGTTTAAAAAAGCAAAATTGTTCCCATTACTTCAATGGCAGCATGGACAGTTTCTCTAAAATCTTTAGATATTTGCTTCAGAAAATTTGTACATTCACACTTATCAACACTTTGGAAAGTCCTCAATTTTGCTGATACAGGCACTTGTGGATTTGTGTAGTATGGCTCCAAGCTAAAAACAGGCAAAGGATGTAGAGACTGTAGAGAATATCTTAAAGAGTATTACATAGCTGTGAAGAAAATAGTTTTCTAATGACATGACACAAGGAGTTTTGTTTTCTTGATGGTTTTGTTTTTTGAGAGCAGAATGCCTTTTATTTTTCAAGAATGGTAGAAAAATGCATGGAGCCACGGCCTTAAGAGCTGTTGCCAAGGTGCTCTACAGCACTACGTTCCTAAAAGTCCAAAGGAGTTTTAATTAGTAGCAGCACAAATGTATTTTGAACAGCTGAGCAAGTAATTATTTCATTTTGCATGTGACTGCCTTGAAATGAGACACCAAACAGCTGGCAACTCTCCTGCTTTCTTTATGAGACTCTTCTACATGAAAAGAAAGGAAAATCATCTGTTCTCTTTTCCTTTTTCCTAATCTGAAGTCACCTCCCACCACAGTAAATATTTAAAGTGGCCATGTAGAAACAGAATGCAAAATAGTGAAGGGAAAAGGACAGCCAGCAGTCTTCCTTTTAAAACAAAAACATAAAGACAAGTTTGAAAAAGAATTGCCATTTCTGAGAAGTAGGAGTAGGAAAAGTTCAGACTGAAGATGTAAAGGATGTTGGGCTTCAGTAAAACGTTCTCCACTATTACCTCATTTGTTAGGATAAGGGTGAATTAAAACTCCATCTCACTGCAAAATCAAACAAGCATCTTTAAAGATGTTCTAATCTCAGTTAGAACTCAATAAAAAATAAGACTCAATATTCCAAACACTTCAAGGGAAATATGCATAAACAAAACAAGTTAACTGTCTCTTGTCAGTCTCAGTGCTAATTTTTTCCTATAATGATATCTATTTGATCTCAATGAAAATTCTGGATGCACAAGAAATGTGAGATTGCATCATTAATTTTCCCAGAAATAAAAACTTATTTACTAATTCAGACTCCTAAAAAGTTATTTGCAGAAATTGAGCATAAAGTGACCCATAAATATTTACTTTAATTTCCAGCTAAAGGCCCAATGGATATCCTGGAAATATAAGGAATGAAAAAATTCCCAACACATCGATGTAGATGTGTGAGATGTGTGCATATGTGTGTATGGATATGCACATTATATATATATTTATTTATATATATATATATGTATTTATATATATATATATATATATATATATACACACATGATTATATGCTACTTGATTTTACACTAGTCAGACCACTTGTTTCTTAATATTTTCAAGGTAGACAGATGCATTGAAACAAGGTTATTTACACCTGCAATTATTATGGGTTAACTAACAAATTTTATAAGTGTGTAAGTATCAGATCATTTGAGGCCAAAATTCTACTGAATTGTGTAGGACTAGAAAAATCTTGTTACTAGTTTTTTGTGTCTACCTAGATAAAAAAAAAGGAAGGGAAAAATGAAAGTACATTTCATTTTGTGGCAGTTGATTTAATTCTTGTTAATCAACACTACACTGACATACAGCATACACTTAGGATAGTGATAGGAAATAATGTCAGGGGAAAGAAAAGGTGTTTTTTAAGGTGATTAAAGAGTGATGAACTATAATATAATAAAATGTAAATTTTATCTTACTGATACAAAGAAATCTGCCCATAAAGTCCATTAGGCAGTAGAATAGCACTTCAAAAGAAGTCCTGGATGGATCAACAAAGTCATGTTCAAAGAAGACCAGATAAAACATTTAAGAGGTGTGTTGAGAGGATCATCTTGTAATTATAGTGTAACTGAAACGACCCCAATGGTCTTATCCAACCTTCTGATCTCTAGGTGTGGCATAAACAGAACATGGCATTTGAGTGTGAAGATCAAATGAACAGGAGGTCACCTGTGTCTCTAGAAGATGAGCATTTTTCCCAAGTTAGCAGACATGTAAAAGGCAATTTTATTTTATCCATGACAAATAGGAAGATAGTGAATCATGGCTGAATTATGGGATGTTTCCTTCTTTTAGGAAAAAACTCACAGCCCTCCACAGTGAAGTTACATCCCTTCTCCAGCTTCTCAGCTTTGTAAATATGCTGTAGACTTGCTAAGATAAACCTTGTCCAGTCTCATGTGAGGTGAAAAAATGACTTGGCTGGTTCTACAATGAGGTTTTGATACCCACACAGTGCCACAAGGAATATCAGCAAAGATAACGTGGTTTTCCTCCTGAAGACTTGTAGAAAGCATTTTCCCACAATGTAAAAAAAAAAAAAAAATCAGGAAAATGGGGTTTTATTGCAGTTATTTTGGCTTCTGTTTCAGCAGTTTTTACATGTGTAGAGGTTTTTTTTTGCAGAACTGCCACATTTGCTTCCTTTGGCAAGCAATGGGGTATTTATGTAGAGACCACAACTTAATTTATGATCTCGAGGCTGGCAATGAATGTGGTAGCTATTATATGTAAAAGATGGCTAACTTTAAACAGTTGCAGGAGAGATACTGGAATGGATTCCAAAGAACAGTAGAAAACTAGATCCAAATTCATTGCTCATATTTTTCTGACACATTTCCTTCTCTTTTTGTATCATCTGAGCTCTCTTACCAAGAGATTTTAACATCTCATTTTTCTTTTATAGCTTACAAGCCTGATACTAAAATATGGCAATCTATTTGTCAGCACAAGACATATTTTTATCATAAAGTAAATAGACAGTTTGCTACAGGTTACAGCACCATAAAGTTCTATAATTCACAGCTGCTCTGAGATATAATTTCTTTTCCCCACATTTCCCAGTTAAAGCATGCATGTCCTATTTACAAGACACAAGCATGATGCTTGTTGAACTACTAGTTTTAGTCCTGTTTTTGCCACTTCAATCTGCAATTTCTACCCATGAATACAGTTTGGTCCTCTAGACAAGTCATCCAGGACTTTGCCTCTTCTCTGTGTTCTTGCCATCATCTTGCTATCTCTCTTGTTCAATCTATCATTTTTGTCAATATCCTTCTAGCTTGCCACCTATCTAATTGTTCTGCCCTGCTGTCTGTCCAGCACTGCTCAGACTGCTCTGTCCTGTCCCTGTCACCAGTGCACATATCAGCTGTCCTTTGCTAACTGCACGGTCTATAAAAAGGCAGATTCAAGGAGTATTTGAGCAAAGGCAGAAATGTGCACAGACCTCAGACTGAGAAAACTCATGTTATTAGCCTTTATTGCCTTACTTACTGTTCTAGCCCATTACCTGTCTTAACAATGTTCAGAGAACCTTCTCTGAGATGCAATACCAGTCCATGGAAATCCACATTCACTCCATGACAATTCAGACATCCCAGGGTCGATCTCAGCAGGAAGGTTCTGATATGTTGTTGATCCCAATAGGATCTTGCTGCAGCTTTACAGTAAAATATTGTCCTGCCGTTTTCTACCAGACCATTCAAATTACATATGTTTAAATAGAATCAAAATGGTGATTACAAATGCTGGAGAGTAAATAAGTGAAGAGAGATTTAAATGTCTGTAGAGCTATGGATATATGCTTGTGAAGCTACTCTTATTTCCAAGAAACTTCCATTTAGAGAAATGCTATTCTTGGAGTTGTATTGCATTGTGTGAAGTGTTAGCACGTCTGCAGACCAAGGTTGCTGCTGCATCTATTGTGCTTTTAACAGTGGGATGTGACCTCATGACTTCTTAACAAATGCTTGTTAACCTCAGTTTTCTTGCTAACTAGGGGTATAAAATGGACTTTTTCCATTCACTTAGGTTTTAGTACCAGAAAAGGAGAAATGGGAAAAAACACGAAGAAAATACCTGGGGGGAAAAAAATACCCTTTGCCCTGGTGTCAATCTGTCCAATCAAGTGTTCCTTTCCTCTTCTTTTTACTATTGCTAAACCTTATGACTTGTGAGATTCTACTTGATTGGTTTCTAAATGACCAAAATTCAGTCCATCACTGTTCTGCAAGTGAATTTTTTTTATTCTGTGAGCTCAGGTAGGAATTATTTGAGCTTAGTCTTGACAATTTCCAAGGCACAGATATGTTTACCAGACTTTAAGGACAGAAGAGGTTAGACCATAATGGTGTAACAAACGGCACATTTTTAAATACAGATCAATTCCAATACTTGAAATAAGGTCCTGTAAGATAATGAATCAACATTTAGGGACCACTTTCTACACACATGGTAAGGGAACAGCTCAGGAATAACACCAATGCAAATTAGGCCAAATTTTGAATGTTCATTACTATAAAGATAATGAGTTCCATGTAGTCACTTTGCCCAAACCCTAAAGGCTAACTTTCTTCAAGGGTCTTCTGACTGACTTCATGCTCCAGAGTATTCAGAAGATTGCAGAAATTAGTATTCACAATTATTACCATTTATCATCTACAAACACACAGGATGTGCTAAGCTTCCAAAGGCTTTCTTCCAACTGAAATGAAAAAAATATGATGGCATATTTACCATGACATCACACTTTCTTTTTCTGGGGGAGAGGAAGGGAGCCCCAAGAAAATAACAAACCAAAAAAACCCAGTCACATAAATCTTGGAATAATAGGAAAGTATAATGTAGTTAATTAAGCTGGCTACTTCTCAGTCTTATTGGCTGGATTATGCAGTCTAATTATTAGTTTAGGACCAAGAAAGACCAAGTGCTTGTCATTCTCTGACACACATCTGGTATTTCCATTTTCCATTCAGAAGTGCCACAGCCCAGCTCACACTTTACTCTCCTATGGGGGTGTAAATCACTTCCTTTATCCTACACTAAATGCTCTGGCTATTTATCCCCACCCCAAGCACTCACTCTCACTTGGACTCCAGTGGTTGGAGATAACTCACCACTATCATCTCAAACAGTAGCACAAGCATTCATTCTTAAAACCATTCTGATTTATTATTAATGCAAAATTAAAATTGCCACAGCATGAAAACACTTGCAAAGGAAATATCTGTTTACTGTTCACAATTGTGAAATGAGACTAATACACCAAGACTGTTAAAAATACAGATTGCAGATAAACACATGATCAGCAATTTAAAAGTTAGAGTTGTGTGTTGAGTTTTTCATTTCTTTCCCCTGAAAAGAAAATAACTTGAATAAAATTTTTACAGTCCCCATAAAAGAGGCAATAGATTGTTAGTTCCCCTTTACAGAACTCCTTCTCTTAGAAGAGTAACAGTGCTCAGGGAAATAATAAGCTGACACAAAGGCATGCAGAGCTGAACAAAAGTTTCTATATTGCTGTTGCACTTAGCTGAGAAAATAAATTTCCATGAATAATGCAGTTAACAACTTTCTGGTCCACTCATAGACAGTACACTAGGAGTTCATGTTTTTCTAATCTCACTATTTATTTTCCTTTATCTGACAAATATACAATTTTAACTCTGTGGATTAAACCCCCTAGAAGGATTAGATTATCAAATCATAATTTCTTTTTTCTCTTTGGATGAATGTGACAGTGTTTCCTGCCTGAATTTGTCTCTCCCTATATATATATATATCTAACTTAAATATGAGCAGTGAGCAGTTGTACATACAAGCAGCTGTTCACTTTGCTTTATTGTGCATCACTTCCATTAAATTCTGATAATTATTATGCTGAAAACCCCATTTGGAGACAGAACTATGGTGGGGAAAAAAACAAAATGAAAAAGAAAAAAAAGAGAAAGAGAAAAATAGAAAAAGAGGAAAAAATGAAAAAATAAAATTAACATAATTTACAATGCATTTATAGAATCACAGCTAAATTCACTGTTTGGCCAATGAAAGTGAGCAGTATTTCTAACAGAAAATGGAATATTGCATTGTGCCACAAAATTCTAAAAACAATTTTATGGTTCAGCAGATCTGTTGTACCATCCTGTTGTGCATCAGAAAATATCTTACCTAAATTTGATAAATTTCATAACATAATTTCAATTTTTCATTGTTTACTGGTATTAAAAAAAATAAGGCCTTAGTGTCATCCCTTCACATAGAAAAGTAGGAATAGAAATTATAAAAATAAAGATAAGCATTTCCTAATACTAGCATTTTTTGGAGAACTTAGAGATCAGCAATAATGTTGACTACAGCTCTAGGTTTAGTGAGTTATCTGAAAGACCTGGTGTTGCTCTGGATGATACTGTTGCTTTCTTCATCATCTTTGTACTCAAATTCTAAGGCAATGTGCCAAAATCTTGAAATAAAAGGAACAAAAACCAAGGTCTGAATGCAAGTTAGGTCCTTTCAAAGCAGTGAACATTGGGCCCACAAAGTTCTACTTACACCTAAAGAAAGTGTCTCATGATTTCTTTTTCTGCATGTTCTACTTAATGCCACTGTGAAATGCAGAGCTATGTGAACCTACATTAAGCAAAACACTCGTTGCACTCCAGCACGCTTGGGAAGTGGATCCACAGACGTTCACAGGCACACACAATCTTCTCTATATTCAGCTTTATGGACACCTCAGAGCAGTGTGTGTCATTTCAATCATTTGCCACAAAAGCTGTGGGGCTTGGGGGTGGATTTGTAATTTGAAGTGGAAACTGATAATTCCTTTTGGGATTCAGGGCAATGTCTGAATAACAGAGTATGGAATCCTAGTTTCTGAGGGGTAGAGCTGGATGCAGGGCTTAGGACAGTTCCTATCTGTCACAGCACAAGCTGGCTTGTAGCTGGGCAATTAATCTGGCCATCACCAGATGTAACATTGACTGGTGCCAGGTCCGAGACAAAGACACTAGCACTCTATATCCATGTGACAAAAGCTTTTTATTCTTGTGTACTCTCCTTATACAGAAAATTTGGACTTCCTGGGCAAACACATATGGTTGGTTGGGAGTTTGGATTATTCAGCTCTCTGACCAATGGCTTCTGCAGTTTAGGATAAACTCATTGGGTGAAATCCCTGTTTGGGTTTGAATCTATTCTATCCTTGTTCACCTAGGGGCCTGTTTATCAAACCAAGCTGCTGCTGAATCGAATCTTTTATTTATAGCCGAATTATTACCCAGCTACAAGCTAGCTTGTGCTGTGACACCTATGAATTTCAGAGGGCCCCGAGGACTCCCTGACCTGCCTCTGTGGGCAAATAACAGGTTTGAAAGGCTATGAACACCCTGCCACAGCAGTCCCCAGATCTTTGGCACCTCTTCACAGAGCAAGTGCAGGGGATGATGGATGGATGCTGAAGGTGTTGGCACAGCCAGCCAGGGACACAGATGGGAGGTCCAGTGCTGGGCCAGGGACACTTCCCACACCATGGCTGCTCTGACAGACACCTGGGCACACTGAGAGCCTGTCCATCCCCAACACCACAGAAAGGAAACAGCCCTTAAAAACACACCTTGACCTCAAAGTGGAGCCACCTTCTTCCATTTTTCCCTTCAGAATGGATGCAGTCAGCACTTTTGGCCTAGCGGAGATTCTGACTTAAAGCAAAGCCTGCACACTCACTTTTACCTCAGCTGACAAGGGATCTGGGAAAGCTGCCAAACCTGTGCTCTCTTTGCATGATTCTTTGAGGTATTAGAGAATAAGGGAGCCTAACACACCAGAGGCAGGGATTTTCCATGCCTCAGCCAGGGGCACGAGGTGTGCCTGGTACATGGTGTGTTCTCAGGCACCTTGGGCACCCGCACAGGGAGCGCTCGCCTGCCTCAAACCACTGGGGAAAACAATGCAAGAGCTGAGGTTTTGCTTTGTCCAGGCACAGGCTGAGTGTGAAGCAGGTAAGCTGCTGGTTTCACTGAGGCCACAGGCTGGAATAACTGACTGGCACAGCCCAGCTTCCTTCAGTGACCCACACCCCAGGCTTGGTTTGCTGTAAGGAAGGGATAAACTCTGTATGGAGGCACTGCTCATAGCTGACAGCCCACAGGGTGGCTGCTCTGGAATACAAGTGTGTGTGTATGGATCAGCCCCGAAATACTGCATTTTAGCTTAGCCAGGTGCTGGCTTGGATTATTTTTTTTTTTTTCCTCCAGAGTTTTTGTCACATGGGAACTGGAGTGCTGCATTGCCTTAAAACCTACCACTGTATCACCACTAGTTAAGAGGGGATAAAGTTACATCTAATTCATTACGGGAAAAACATTACTCTTAAATTTGAATGCCATTTATTATTCAATAGAGAGTCACTCATGATCAAAAACCAGGGAAAAACATATGGGAGAAATAGTAACACACAGAGCAAACAGAGGAGGACATTTCTCCCAAATTACAATTTGGCATCAACATGAATTGCAATAAATGGATCTTCAGCATCAGTATTAATCTGGAAATTAGCCATTCCATCACCAGAAACAAAAATCTGCTTTCCAGTACATTTGTTGTTCTCTTTTTGTCCAGAAATAACATCACAGTAGGTACCAGCAGGCAGTCCAGTTTGTACATAGACATTCATATTCCTATGAGAAAATAAACATTATTTATGCATTGTTTTTAAAAGGGGTATTTCAAATTGTGTGTAAGATTTCTAAACCTGATCTTACTCCCCTGTTTCAAGGGCATTGTAAAGCATGAGATTTCTGATCCTAGGCGTCCTCATTTTAGCTCTGTGGACCCATGCACTCCAATAACTCATGTTGGACTGATGATGAGAGATGCTACTGTTCTCTCTGGGGACACTATTTCTGCTACTGACTTACCAGTCATCATTATTGAAGATGATGAAGCCTTTATTACCACGGCCAAAAGCCACTTGATTGCTGCCATTGTCCCACCAGTTGGAGAAAGGCTCACCATCCACCACATTACGGAAGATAACCATGTTCCTGAAAACACAAGCAATGGCTGTCACTGCACCTGCAACAGCTCTAAGGCCACATGGAGCAGGAAGCAAAAGCAACTGCTTTGACTTCCTCTCCCTCCCTACTCAGTGCCCTACTTGATCTGGCGCCAGCGATGTTCACAAACCCAGTCGTTGCCACAGGTGGTGTCCGGGTTGATTGTCACAGGCTTTATGGAGCCATCCTCGTTACTGGGGGGCCCAACCCAGTCATTGATGTCCTGGAATTAGAGAGACAGCTTTGTAACTTCTGACTGAAAATGCAGACAGCCCCTCTGGAGAGCAAGGCTACAGGGAGCATCAACGTTTCACTGCCTACAACCAGCATGGGACAGGCAAATCACTCAACAAACTGAACCGGGCACTGAACCAGATCTCTGGCCCTGTTCTGACCCTTAATCCCCACGGATGCAGCTTCAGCATTCATAGCTCACCCTTCCATTTTCAAAGTATCTTGGCCAGCGAAAACTTGACATCACACGTGTGAACCCGTACGGATGGGCAAGCATGAAACCAGACGCCATTTTATAGAGCCTGTTTGTTGGACAAACAACAAATGAGACATGGAAGGAGGAACCTGCCAGAGAACACACACACAAACCAATAAAAGCAAGAAGCATCACTCAGACAAGAGCAATCCCTTACCTGGCATCCCAGAAGGTCAGAATAGAAGATCCACCAGCCCCGTGTCCTCTCTGGTTGTCGTGATTATCCACAAAGACCAGAGCTCTGTCAGAAGGCACAAAGCCCCAGCCTTCTCCCCAGTTCCTGAACAAAAACACAGACTTGAAGCTACCCTGTCAATTGGTGTATCCAGTGAATCCTGGATAAGTTGCAGCATTTTCATCCTTACTTTAAGTAGGCCATCTTTTCTCCGTTCCACTTGCGGATCACTGTCCCCAGTTTGGCACCGTATTTGAATTCTGTCACTCGGCCATTTCCAAAATAGTCACTGCCTTTGATGGGCTCTCCACCCAAGTCAATTACCTGGTACAGGAAAGAAAACCTGCATCCCTTCTTGTCTCATAAAGACCAACAATGCAATGCAAAGAATTCAACATGAGTTCTTGCTCTACATTGAGAAGAAAGTATTTATGTGTTTGTGCTGTGTAGATCAGCAAAAAGTCAGTATAAGACATGAGGGACACATGTGAAAACCTGACTGAAGAAAGGAAAGGTAAAGACAATCTGTTTGTGGAGGTGTTTTTAAAAATCAAAACTACCTATGTCTGCAGGGCTGCTCTAAGTAAATTGTGAGCTCCTTCTAGGGTAAATTGGATGAAGATGTACTGTTGTTCCTCTGAAGGAGGAGACAAAAGAGATACAAAATACAAAGGCAAACATAAAGGAGAAAATGTGGGGATTACCTCCTGGTAAATGAAAGGTTTAGTTCCCTCAGCAAACCATTGAACATTTAGATCATGCAGCTTGTCCAGAAATGCTCTTATGTCCCCAGGCCACATGTGCTTGGCAGCATCAAGTCGGAATCCTGCTACACCAATGTCAATGAGATGGTTCAGGTACCCTGCAACTGTTGAGCGCACGTAGTCCTTCTCCAGGGCCAGATCCAGAAGGCTGACCAAGCGGCAGTCCCGCACCTGTGCAACACAAAAGAAAAATATTAATTTATCTGTGTATTACACCAAAGGAGGGCACCTCCTTGCACTGCTGTCAATTTTCCAAGCGGGCTCCTTATCATGACCTACTGAGTTTATAAACTATAAAAATGAGTTCACAGGCTGAGCTGAGTACACTGGGCTCAGCTCAGGAGCAAACATCTGCACATAGGTTCTTGATTCCTCAGTACTTAGAATATTTTGCACCGCACATACCTATGGTCACTGCTTCATTCACTTGTCAAGTGACTAAGCACAGGTTTTGTGAGGCACTACACCATTTGATTTTACTGTAGAGTTAACAGAACATGTCAAAAAAAAAAGGAAAAATACTTGAAAATTTTGCTGAGGGAAGTTACCTGATATATATCACCATAATTTTCAATTTCTCCACTTCCAGAGTGACATTTGCCGTCATTGAAATCCCAGCCAGAGTATGGTACAGCTGGAAAATCTCTATTTCCAGCATTGAAATAGCTTCCACAGGTAGAATGTGTGCCTGAGCCACCTGCAGCCCCACACATATGGTTGACAACAGCATCCACATAGATATGAACCTGGAACAGCAATATGTGCATTTCAGTATGTTTTGGAGCAAAAGTGAAGTGATAGCCATGGCTTTACCACATCACCATTAAGCTGATTTTTTTTTCCCTTTCAGTTTCTTCTCCGTTTACACCTCCTTTGAGGACAGCAGCACCTTCCCTCAGCTGATACAGCACTTCTTGCTGTATTAGTCACAGATTTGCAAGGCACTTACTCCAACATTGTTGCATCTGGTCACCATGTCTCTGAATTCCTCTTCATTTCCTGATCGAGTACAGAGCTTGTAGCTAACAGGCTGATATCTTTCCCACCAGGGTCTGTTTGGGTTAGTAATCACAATATTTTCACTTGGAGGCGAAACCTGCAGATGAAATGATGTACATTGATAAGAAATCAAGTGGTTTTATTTCAATATTTTAAGGGCAAAATCTGTACTCAGGACCTCTTCCCTCAGAGGAAAGTTAGTACCCAACCCAGTCTCCCACAGCAGAAGTTCAGGTCTGTGAGATGTCTGCCTTGTATGCTGGCAAGGAAGACATTTTGGGTTGTTCCCATGGGTTGCCTGGGTCCAGCATGGACCTACTTTCAAGGACATGTGCATAGAAGGGTTGAAGCCATAGGAGTTATTTTTACCTGTAATAGTAGCAGCCTTAGGAATGCCAAACCTCACTGCTTCCATACTTCCTTTAGAACAAGCTAAAGAGCTTTACCTTCTGCTTAGTTTTCAGGGGCAGCCTTTCAGAGGAGGGTATGTCCCTTTGTAACTGATCTGCTAGAGATGCATCATCATTCATTGGTCCTGCAGGGTTAGGGGTGCTTTTAAAAGCAGTTACTACTTCCAACCCTCCCTCCTCAGCAGCAAAGTTTCTTGGAGATGACTGTCTCCAGCTCAGGCATTTTAACTTATTAATCAAATATTACAATGCCATTTTCCTACTACTCCCAGGAAACAACTCACCTGAACTCCTCCAAATCCATTAGGAGCTAAGTAGCGCTCACACTCCAGAGCAATATCCTGCCAGCGCCATTCAAAGAGATGCACGATAGAGTTTCTTTTTGGGAGGGTGTTGGGGTTGTACTGCCCCCAGCACAGCCCTGCAGCTGCGAGGAGGAGGAGGAGGACCTGCATGGTGCCTTCAGTGTAAGGCTGTGGTCTCTGCACTGGCTATTTATGTGCCTGCGAGATGACAAAGTTCCTGTAGCAGGTGTCGAAATTCACATGGATCAATGCTATCAGTATTATTTAGATAGCTGGCTCAATATCATTCCTCTGGTTTGTTTTTCTCCCATATTACCCAACAGCTGAAGATAAAATATCTTTTCACAATGGTTATACGCCATCATAAACCAAGTGGTCTGTGAGCAGTGCACTCAAATGCAGAACTGCACTCCTTCCAATCACATAAACAAAGATACTCCATCAAAAGTCTCCCAAAGCATCACACACAGACCCTCAAAGGGGTCTATGGAACATAAAAGGAACGGGAGGTGATTGAAAGATGACTGGAAATCTAACAGCATTAGGAGAATGAATGAGTTTGTCAGCATTCAGAGGTGTCTTGTTCTCAGGATTAGACTGAGTTCGGACCAGGGTATGAACAACTGTTGTGGTTTGACACTGGCCCAAAGCCAGGCACCCACCAGAGTTGCTCACTCACCCTCCCCTGCTACAGCTGGGCAGGAGACAGAAAAAAAATTAACAAAGGGCTCATGAGTGAGATAAGGACTGGGAGAAAACACTTTAAGGGCAAAACAGGCTCACCTTAGGGTTGCAAAGTGAATTGATTCCTAGCAGAATCAGGGGAAGATAATGAGAAGTAAAATAAGCCTTTAAAACACCTTTTTCCCCCAGTCCTTCCCTCCTTCCCACTGACAGCACAGGCAGAGGGCATGGGGGTTTTGGTCAGTTCATCACTGAGATTTTCTTCTGCTGCTCAGGGAGAGGAGTCTTTCCCCTATGAGACCATGGGGTCCCTTCCCGCAGGAGACGATTCTCTGTGAACTTCTCCAGTGTGGGTCCACTCTCACGAGCAGCAGCCCTGCCAAAACTGCTGCAATGTGAGTCCCTCCTATGGGCACACAGCCCTGCCAAAACTGCTGCAATGTGAGTCCCTCCTATGGGCACACAGCCCTGCCAAAACTGCTGCAAGTGAGTCCCTCCCATGGGCACACAGCCCTCCCAAAACTGCTGCAGTGTTGGTCTCTCTTCCCACGAGGTGCAGTCCTCCAAGGACAGGCTGTTCCAGCCTGGAAGCAGGGCCCCTCTCTCCACTGAGCCTCCCACTGGGTCACAGCCTCCTCCAGGCATCACCTGCTCCAGCATGGGCACCTTCCCCAAGGCTGTGGGTGTATCTCTGCATCCCTGTGGATCCCATGGGCTGTGCATGGATCTCTGCATTCCTGTGGATCCCATGGGCTGTGCATGGATCTCTGCATTCCTGTGGATCCCATGGGCTGTGCATGGATCTCTGCATCCCCCATGGATCCCCACGGGCTGTGCATGGATCTCTGTATCCCCTAAGAATCCTCATGGGCTGGGGTGGATCTCTGCATCCCCCATGAATCCTCATGGGCTGGGGTGGGTCTCTGTATCCCCTATGAATCCTCATGGGCTGGGGTGGATCTCTGCATCCCCCATGAATCCCCATGGCCTGCAGAGCAATCTCAGCTCAGGCCCCTGGAGCAGCTCCTCCCCTCCTTCTCCACTGACCCTGGTGTCTCCATGTTGTTTCCCTCACACGTTCTCACCTCCTCCTCTTTTCTGACTAGAAGAAAAACTGTGTGACTTTGTTTTGATTTTCTTCTTAAATATGAGGCATTAAATATGAGCACAGAGGCGTTACCAACCTCTCTCATTGGCCCAGTTTTGGCCAGCAGCATGTCCATCCTCAGAGCCATCAAGGATTGATTCTGCTGGACATGGTGGAAGCTTCCAGCAGCTTCCCACAGCAGACACCTCTGTGGTTCCCTGGCTACCAAAAACCGGGCTGTGCAAAATCAATAAACAGTAACAGATTTATCACACGAGAGGTTGTGGGTTGTCACCAGGTGAATCCCATGAATCCCACTGACAACTAAGAACTGACACCTTCTCATACTTAATGTTTCTCTAGTGCCATTGCCCATGACTGTTAACTGCTACTGGTTTTCCTCACATGGCCATGCAGAGCAGCTGATACAAAGTTATCAGAGCTGCATTTGCCTCTCCAGCAGAAACTTTGCGTAAGGTTTCATCTCCTTTTAAGTAATCAATGATTCACCTGAATCAAGGAACAAAACTGAAAATCAGATGCAAATGATAGTGCAGATGAGTTTTAGCTGTCTAACATATAACCAAATTTGAAAGCTAGAGCTGTTGTCCAAGTCCTTTCTTGCATTCCCTACAATTTTGTCCTTCAAAAAAAAACCTTTGACTTTTCTTCATGAAATTATTTCAGGTCTTCATTTGGAACTGACTTATAAGATCAATGTCTCAGTGACAATTCTCCATGAATAAACTAGTCATGCTAACAATAAAACAGTACTCCAAGAGAACACAAAGACTAGAAAATCACTAGCATTTGATGAATACCTGTGAGGGGCAAAAAAGTTCCAAAAATATGTCACAGTTACTCCAGAAGAATAGAAACATCAGTGCACTTCCTACCTGAACTGCCTCTGGTGTGTTCTTTCTGAAACTAGCCATGCCAGTGTGTCACATGCATCCTTCTCTTTCCCAGATTTGGTCTTCAAGGACAAAACACACAAGCAGGTCCCATTTTCCACCTGTTCATTTTCATATCCCAGACCTTAAGGCCTTTAAGGCCTCTTTTTCCACTACTACAATGAAAGGATAAATTACTGCAAATGACCTTGCTACTAACAGCAAGGAACCAGTGAGTGATTGCACCTTGTGATTATCAATTCAGTGAAAACAGACCCCCTCATCCCTCAATATTACTAAGAGCAACCAAATGTGCCTGAGGGTAATTTTTACGTCACCATTCCCTGTGGAGTCCCATTGAGGTGATGGAATGTCACTGCATGACTTTCAGTTTCCAATGGCATGTATTTTCCAGTGAAAAATACGCCACTGTGAGCCAAGAACAGGATGGGCTCATCCTCAATAACCCAATGCAATGGATGGCAATGCCACTGGCAAAGAGGACTGGGAGCCCTTCCAAGACAGGCTCTGCAGGTTGTGACTGTTAAAGCAGGTTGCAAAAAAATGGTGACTTAAAAGTCAGCACAAAGGGCTTGTAGGTGGCCTTTATTTCAGATAAACAACTGTGCCACTTGAGTATATCAGCTGAGAGTGTTAATTAAAACTGTGTGAAGGCTCCTTGGTTTAGGCAGACCAGCATGGGGAGGGGTGTACACACAGCTCAGCATGAAGAATTATACAAAGCTAACAGCTAACAAAAATTTTCTGAAGGCAGCAATGAACTTTATCTGGTTTCAACCCACATAATTCCATTCCTACAACTGGGAGTGCCCACCATCCTAATGGTGAGTGCATTACAGGCATCAGCAATGGAGACCAAGTCAGTATTGGGGTAACAACAAAAGATGTGTGGTTTTGATTTGTGCAGGCACAAGCTGAGTGTGAACCAGGTAACACACAGGCTTGAATGATGCCACAGGCTGGAATAACTGACTGGCATGGACCAGCTTCTTCTGACCCTGGCCCCATGTTTGGTTTGTCACAAAAAAGGGATAAACTTGATCTGAATGCCATCTTTTATTTAGCAGATAAAGAGAATGTACAGACCAACCGAAGAAATACATTTTCAACTAATATAATGTAACCTGATAGCAACTTGAATTGTAACATGTTTCAGTACAAAGGGGCCTTCTCTTGGTTTTTGGATATCCTTGTCAATTCCCAATCCTGCTTGCCCCTAAAGAGAACTACATTTCCACTTATGCACAGAGCAGCACAAATTTAAAATTAATCATGTCAATTTTTTATTAGTACCTTAACTGAATAAAGTGCACTTACAAAGGTACACAGATGTATAGCACCACTCCCAGATCTGCAGTGGCACCACCAGTTTCCATCTCTGTACAGCAGCTACTCACTATTTCATTAGTATTACAGCTAACACACTTTGTTCTGTCTCTGTTCATGCAGTGCTGAGAGCCAGGACATTCTGCACATCTGTCTGCTGTTAACAAAGATACAGAGGAGAAGGAACAGCACATGCACAACACATCTGGTTACAATTTAGCATCAACATGAATGGCAATGAATGGGTCTTCATCTTCATTCCCAATCAGGAAATTAGCCATGCCATCAGCAGCAACTTGAACTTTAGCTGCTGTACAGAAGTCACCCTCCTTTTGCCCAGAAATGACATCACAGTAAGTGCCAGCAGGCAGACCAGTCTGCAGAGATACATTCAAGGGCCTTTGGAAAAGAATGAAGTGCAGTAAGCATTATGAGGACTCTAAAATGCTCTTCAAATCATACTGGAGACCTCAGATGTTAAGTAATTCGGGAGTAATCTTCTAGCACTTCTCTGGACACTGCAGAGTCTATTCAATCATTACATGCTTCAGATTGCTCATCACCACAACCTACAGCTAATTATTACAGCCCTGACATACTCCCATTCTCTTATCATCTCATTCTTGCATAAAAGAATCGAACACAGATTTTAAAACTGCCACATTTGTAATATATTCCTGAATTTACAAGTTCCCTCACTTCTATAAATTTAGACTTTGCCGGCTGACCAGTCCCAATGACACAGCCAGCTTCAGAACAGGGAATTAGAAAGACCAGAGGACAAGACCTAAACTACCAAGAGTGAAGAGTGCCTGTGGTACAGTGGAAAATGCAAAGTTTAAATTGTCAACAACTGAGGCAGCCATTAGAAAGATCTATACAAGCTAGCAACAACTTAAAAGGTTTCACTACTAACTAGATTATTTAAGTACATATTTAATACATAATAACTTATTTATAATCATAATAAATTGTAATTTATTTCCCTCTTACTCACCAGTCATCATTATTGAAGATGATGAAGCCTTTATTACCACGGCCAAAAGCCACTTGATTGCTGCCATTGTCCCACCAGTTGGAGAAAGGCTCACCATCCACCACATTACGGAAGATAACCATGTTCCTGAAAACACAAGCAATGGCTGTCACTGCACCTGCAACAGCTCTAGTGCCACATGGAGCAGGAAGCAAAAGCAACTGCTTTGACTTCCTCTTCCTCCCTACTCAGTGCCCTACTTGATCTGGCGCCAGCGATGTTCACAAACCCAGTCGTTGCCACAGGTGGTGTCCGGGTTGATTGTCACAGGCTTTATGGAGCCATCCTCGTTACTGGGGGGCCCAACCCAGTCATTGATGTCCTGGCATTAGAGAGACAGCTTTGTAACTTCTGACTGAAAATGCAGACAGCCCCTCTGGAGAGCAAGGCTACAGGGAGCATCAAAGTTTCACTGCCTACAACCAGCATGGGACAGGCAAATCACTCAACAAACTGAACCGGGCACTGAACCAGATCTCTGGCCCTGTTCTGACCCTTAATCCCCACGGATGCAGCTTCAGCATTCATAGCTCACCCTTCCATTTTCAAAGTATCTTGGCCAGCGAAAACTTGACATCACACGTGTGAACCCGTACGGATGGGCAAGCATGAAACCAGATGCCATTTTATAGAGCCTGTTTGTTGGACAAACAACGAATGAGACATGGAAGGAGGAACCTGCCAGAGAACACAAAGCAGCAAAAGCAAGAAGCATCAGACAAGAGCAATCCCTTACCTGGCATCCCAGAAGGTCAGAATAGAAGATCCACCAGCCCCGTGTCCTCTCTGGTTGTCGTGATTATCCACAAAGACCAGGGCTCTGTCAGAAGGCACAAAGCCCCAGCCTTCTCCCCAGTTCCTGAACAAAAACACAGACTTGAAGCTACCCTGTCAATTGGTGTATCCAGTGAATCCTGGATAAGTTGCAGCATTTTCATCCTTACTTTAAGTAGGCCATCTTTTCTCCGTTCCACTTGCGGATCACTGTCCCCAGTTTGGCACCGTATTTGAATTCTGTCACTCGGCCATTTCCAAAATAGTCACTGCCTTTGATGGGCTCTCCACCCAAGTCAATTACCTGGTACAGGAAAGACAGAGCATTTCTTTCTACTCAAAATCCAAACAAATAAAAGATATTGTTTTAGACATTGCTTCAAGCAAGGGGCAGTACTTGTGCTAATTATTTTATTTGGCTTTCTTTTGGCAAAATTGTATGTATGGCTATTTTCCTCTTTTAGCTCAGCCCAGCTGTGAACCTCTTTTCCAGCTCTATCATGTTTCTCCTTACCCTGACTGATCACTTACCCTTGATTACAGCTTTGGGCTGTACTTGGTTTACATTTAGTATGGTCACCAATGCCTTGCTGCATCCTTTCACTACGGAGCTAAAGAATGTTTCCATTTGTCTAGACTTTACAGGCAAGATACTAATTTAATAAAATGTGAGCAGCAAGCTGAGCTTCTGCTGACTGAAACCAAAATCTAGCTGCTTGTTCCAATTCGTCATTTAAACGTAAAACACAAATTTGGAATATCGAGTAATAGATGTTATACCATTGGAAAATAAAGTTTCAGACCATAATCAACGTTTATGTCTTCTGTTGCAATTTATTATCCAGAATTTAAAATTCAAGAAATGAAATCTCTTTTTCAAACCAACAGAATTTTTACACTAAACGCAATATAGTAAATTTCATCTGTCTGAAATAAAATTTACAGATTAACTAATTCCAGAAGGTCCAAAACAAGCTTGTACATCAACTATCATTTATGGGCAGATTAGATATTTGTAGATTATGGCTCAGGACGGTATTGAGGATGATTTCTGTAGATCTGCTTGGGCTCAGTCCATGCAAAGCATCGCCACATGTGACCGAATCTGCACTGGGCTTGCAAAAAATACATTAGTGAAGTAAAATTTAAAAAAATAAAGACTACCTCTTGATAAATGAAAGGTTTAGTTCCTGCAGGAAACCACTGAGTATTTAGATCTTTCAGCTTGTCTAAAATGGCCTTGACATCCACAGGCCACATGTGCTTGGCAGCGTCGATGCGGAAGCCCGCGACGCCGATGGCAAGGAGACGGTTCAGGTAGTCGGCAATCCTGGAGCGCACGGAGTCCTTCTCCAGGGCCAGGTCCAGCAGGCTGACCAGGCGGCAGTCCCGCACCTGCAAACACTCTAATCAAACTTCTCACCTCAGAAATGCAATGTACTGCTCTACACACATTTTGAATGCTCTTTGCCTATATTATGATACCAAATAAAATCTTCAGTAGCCTTTGTTCCCTATGTGTATCTTTCCTTTGGAAAGTCATCTACACAGAAGGTGCAATAACAAATTGCATTTACCCCTCTTTTCTGAAATTGAGACCAAAGAAAACTTCCAAATTACAGTAAAAGGCAAATAATAACTTCCACCTTTTTTTAACACACTAAGTGTACTTTATGAGCTTTAAATTGTTTTTATTAATTACCAAAGCACATTTGTCTGAATCTGAAATTGAGTCATTGTCTCAAGAACAGCCATCCCTTTAAGAGGTGGTGTTCCTGATAGCAACACTAACCTGTTTTAATTTGGATGGCTTTTCATGAGGCTTTTTTAATTCCTTTTAAAAAATGTCTCACTGTAAATAAGAGCAAAGAAATCATAGCACAGGAACAAATGCACATGAAAACTAGAGTTGTAAGTTTACCTGAGATATATCCTGATAATTCTCAATGTTTCCACTTCTAGATTTACATTTACGATCATTAAAGTCCCAGTCAGAATAGGGCACAGCTGGGAAATCTTCAGTCTTTGCATTGAAATAGCTTCCACAAGTAGCATGGTCACCAGCCCCAGCATTAGCCCCACACATATGGTTGATTACTGCATCCACATAAATGTGCACCTAGAAAACAGTATAAAACAGTATCCACATAACAATTTGAAAAAGCTACTTCCCACAGCACCACTAATTAATGTTCTCTCTCCTATACCTCCTGCCCTATCCCCCTATTTCTGCTTTCTTGCTTCACCCAACATTTTATTCCATTTTTTTTAATTAGCATACAGCAAGGATGATAACAAATGCAGCTCAACAGACAAGCAGGTAACATCCGTTTTTAAAAATGGTAGAATCACTGCTTGGCTGTATCCTTGCATTGTAAACACCTGAAGTTTTTAAAGTACTTACTCCAACATTGTTGCACCTGGTTACCATGTCTCTAAATTCAGTTTCATTTCCAGATCTTGTGCACAGCTTGTAGCTGACAGGCTGGTATCTTTCCCACCAAGGTTGCTGGGGGTCAGTAATGATAACATTTTCATTGGGAGGTGAAATCTGTGAATAAAGCACTGGCACTTGGTAACAGAATACTGATAGTGGTTAATTTGTTTGCCCAATATTTAGAGAAAGAACATAACCCACTTAGATCCTCAGTATCCTCTGCTCACACTGTAGTAGGCTGGAAATAAAAGACTTAGGCCTGGCCTTCAACATAGGAATATAGTATAAAAATTAGGTCCATTAACAGAGTATGCTAATTATCTTCGTGACTGCAAGCTTCAAAAAGAAGCATCTGCAATTGAAGAAATAGGTCAGCAGAGGAAGGAAGTGACTGAGTAACAACTGACGTAACATTTTGCCTTTAAAATTGATCCAACTTCCCATTTTTGTAATGTTTTGGATGAATGCATTCTTGACATAATTCTTGTAAGTTTCCAGGTGAGTTATACCTTTTCCTTTTACAGACTTTTCAGGATACTTTTTAGGCAACAAGCTTTTGCTGCTACCGCCAAGCCTCTGGACATAACCTGATCCAACCATTTCTCAGAAAGATCCCTACAGCCTTAACTGCCACATATTCCTGACCAGCTCAGCAAGTCATCATCTGAAAAAACTTCCTGAGACCCTGCCACAGGATGGATTAAAAAGATAAACAGGCATAGGCCACAGTCTGAGAAATCAGTTTAAAATCCATCTGGTCTGTGTATCTGAAAGAAAGTTGCAAAGAAAAGATGATTATTTGAAAATTTGGGGAAAGTTCTCACTAAGGCCATCTTGCAATCTCTTGGGCTACAAGAGACAGGCAGACTTCACACCAGCTTTTCCTGAGCAATCTGACAGGCAAACTAAAATACTTTTTAAGTGGCTGTTGTCCTGCCATGCTGCCCCACCCAAGTGCCAGTACTGGTTCCACAGGAAGATGTTTCTGTTGCTCAGACAGAACTGACTCAGAGACAGCTTCAGCACAACCTGTGTTCAGTTCACTTCCACTGCTCACATCAGGTTCCAGTAAAGAAGGGTCTCGTAGTGGCTTAATGTGTCCTTGTGCTTTTCAGAGAGAAACTTGCCAGTTTGGGTTAACATAATTAACAGCCTTTTATTTAAAAGTACTTATTTAAAACCTTCAGCACTTTTTTGTTCTCTTTGGAAGCCCTTTGTTCAGTCATATCTAGCTCTTAAGAGCTTCCCTTGATTTAAGTAATATGAAGCAGATAAACATAGGTTACTCTTCACAGCAGTAAAAAAATGATTTAGCTAGTGATGTGCAATTCTAATTCATCTAAATGTAATAGTACAGGCTGCAAAACATGCACTTTGGAGCAATGAAATAAATTCATGCTTACTTGATGATAGCTGAAGAATGTATTTGTCAGCATTTACTACTTCCATTACCAATTCCTATTTTTCTTGTTCAGTACCTGTCCTTTGACGAATTGAACATTTTCTGTGAAAAACAAATTACCGTCTATGTAGCAATTTTACTACCTACTGATAGGAACAGACATACCTGAACTCCTCCAAATCCATTAGGAGCTAAGTAGCGCTCACACTCCAGAGCAATATCCTGCCAGCGCCATTCAAAGAGATGCACAATTGAGGTTCTCTTTGGGAGGGTGTTGGGGTTGTACTGCCCCCAGCACAACCCTACAATTAACAGCAAAAAATAGATCCCCATCCAGTGCTCTGTGATCACTTGTGCTCCTCTTAACTGTCAATGTTCCTGCAAGAGGGCAAAGTACACGTTAGAAAATACACATTTAAAGGTAAACTCCCATCTCTGGCATCGTATTTATTTACTTGTCATTTTGTATGAGAATTGGATTTTATCTAAACTATATTAAATTCCCATACTAACAGTAACTTTGTTTGCATGCAGTTAGAATTCAGATATTGCCTAATGCAGGCTGCCTCCAGAATGCAAAAGTTGTGGTTTTATTAGTATAAAGCCAAAAACTACCCCAAAGGGTAAAGGAATACTTACACAGACTGAAATGGACATTTTGTTTCTCATTTTAATGTACATTATTTTACATTCCTACTTACCCTTGAGAGGCATCTTTTTTTTTTTTTTTTCAAATTGGTGTTTCTACCACCAACTTGAATATATTTGGAGAAGACCTTGAAGAGGCAGCATATTTCTTACCATGATTTGTTATGAAACCTCAGATATTTTGGAGGTTTAATATATGCTGTCATTCATGATATGCATGGCATTTCTCATTCAAACAATAGCCTGAAACCTAGATCTCTCAGACACAGAAATGATTAATTAGTGACTCAAGCTAAATGTCTGATCTCTGCACAGCTGTTTGATTTGTGTGGAGATATTCTCCTCTTAAGAACGTGGGCAATGGCATACAGATGTTAGAAGTGCTGTGAAGCTCCATAACCAAGAAATCTCCTTCTGAGTGCCCAAGTACTGAGCTCTGCAAAAGGAGTTTTCCAGAGGCTTGAAACAAGCTACCTTCCCTTCTTATGAGCTAGGCTAGGAACTGCATTTCCCAACTCATATCCTATTTGCATTTATTTAGGGACAAAGACAACGATCCTCTTCCTACCTAGAGAGTTACAACATGTAACAAACCAGAAACTAAACAACTATCAAGGTTTACTTTACTCTGTTGAGAAGCTTACTTTGCACTCTTCAAGTTTAGAAGTTGATATAGAGAGTCTGAGATACAAAGAAGTCCTACAAGAAAAATTTCTGTAAACAAATGGCTGAACTAATACTTCTCTTAAATAACAAAATAAAGAATCTTGTTACTTTCCTGGAAGTACCTATTCTTTATAAAAAGTTATCTTACAGAAACAACAGAGAAGAGATTCCTGCCACAGGGGAAACCAAACATGTCAGTGAAGGTTTAAACATGAACACAAGGGCCCTCAGGTTTGCTACACAAAGGAAATCAGTGCTTTTCCTGATTTAATATGTACCTGGGAATGCACTGCTGAAAACTCCAACCTGCTGTGATACAGTTACCCAGGCACAAGTTTATATAAAATTTTATGTGACTTCTACAAAACTGCCCTTATGTCTGCTTCAAGGAAAGGATGACCCGTATCTTTGAGGTAGTGGAGCACTCTTTGGAACAAATTCAGGCACAAAATATACCAGTTTATAAAGTGTAGAACCTCCCTTCCAGAGCCTACTGCTATCAGCTGTCACTGCTCTTCAAAAGCAGGCAGTTATTGAGAATTAAGCATTTGGTGCATTTAGCTTGCTTTTCTGCTTGTGAACAAAATAACTTTAATACAATTATTTACTTGTAGATCTTCAGTAAAGTATACAGATTAAGCTTCAGCCACAAGCAGTTGTTCTGCATGCTTCTATTTTAATGAAGGAATACTTTTTGGCCCTGATATGAAGAACATATATTAAGAGAAAATGAGCTAAGAAAATTCCATCTTCTCTGATGAGAGAAGCCATTTATCAGATTGGCAAGTTTTACTTACAGCAGTAAATACAAAAGCAGTAAATTACACAAAGTAGTAAGAATAATGTACCTTGACCCAACCAGCTCTGAAGCTGAGCGCTTAAAGATTTGATGTAGATTTCTCTGAAACAGGTTTATGGCTGCTCTGCCTTCAATACAAGAAATAATAAGAGAATGGGGATGTTGAAATCCTCACCGCACTCTGAAGGCTCTAGCTTCAGAATGTTTTTGAAACTTGGAAAAATAGCAAGAGGCCATGTGGAAGACAGCAACACTGATTGCAATGCCGAGAACTTGTGAGCGGAGTGTCTGTGCAGAGCCCCGCTGCTGTCCTGGCCGCCCCGGGCACTCGGCTCACCTTGTCTTTGCCGGGTCAGGGCCTGAGCTGTGTCCCCAGGGCCATCTCCAACACACCTGAGGCCGTGTTTGAATCCGCGGCGCTGCTGAAGGCTGCCACGGGGCACACAGCAGCGGGCCTGTCCCTTCCGCCGCCTCCCCACACACCCCCGCAGCAGCGCCGCGTTCCGAGCGGCCGCCCTCCGCTGCCGAGCCTCTCCGGCGGGCTCCCCCAGCCGAGCCGGGCCGTGTGTGCTGTGCCGCCCCTTCCGGACCGCCCCGCCCGCGGCTCAGCCGGCCCGGCCACCCCCCGGCCCGGGAACAGCGCCGCTCTCCCAGCGTATACACCTCCCGCGCTTTTTTATAAAGTATTTTTCTCCTTGAGCACAGCACCACCTTGCTGTTGTCCTACTTCGGCGATTTGAAAATACGGTGCTATACGTGTAGATCAACATGGGTATTAGGACACTACTGTAGAGCCACAGAAGCACTAAAATTGAAAAAGCCCTCTAAGATTGAACGAACGATTACACAATCCCCATGGAAATGCAGCAAACAAGCTAAGAATAATTCCAGTAAAAGCATTTTAAAGTAATCTGCTAATCCAGTTCATATTGGTAAAAAAAAAAGCAAAGATAAGACTTACTTTGGTCCAGCCATCAATACTAGTGATCTAGACTGTTTGCAGCTAGAATAATGACAAAAGAAATCTTTACACCAGCCAGCGCCCACACCATCAACTATGATTTAATCATTTATGGAATAACTTTTTCTTTAAGTCCACTGGACTAGAATCTCTTGTCAATTAAATGTCATTGCAATGTTTCCCACATGTTTTTAGACAGTTCCACTGACCAGCCTAATATAGAGCAAATCCTACCATGTGGCCACTGTTATTATCACCCACAACAGGGCAAGGACCACATCTATACCAGTTTTAACTGCTACTCTGGTTTTAATGACCTCAGTCTCATCCGTGACAGTTTTTAAGTTGTAGATGAACAATGCAAGTTAATCACTTAGGAAGAGCGGTGCCCAGTTTCACACTACAAATTCAGGCCAATGCACCAGTCCTTCTGCTTGGTCTCCAAGTCAAGATCTGTCCCACTCAAAACCCCCAAGAACAAAAGTCAAAACAAAGAAGGCAGCAAAACGAAGAGAAGGGAAATAATTTATTATATTTCACAAGCAATCTAACATACATTTATGATGTAAGTCTTGTGATATTTAAAGATATGTGGAATCTTTAAGACGGGAAAATTTATTCTCTGCCTTAAATATTTTAGAAATGCTACTACGCACAGTTCAAGAGTCCTGATGATTATACTGCTTCTTCCCCAGCTTGGTAATACTTGAAAGAGATGGAACACAAAAGGGACCTGGAACATCACAAAGGCATGTTAAAAGTAAGAACTATCAAAAAACAGCAGTGTTATACCGGCTTTTGACAACTGAATCAAAAGATGCTTAGTGTTTTAAAAAGTGCTTAATGTCTGTGAAAAATACATCTGAATAAATGCAGGCTGTATTAATTTCATATTATAGAAAGTTAAACAGTAATGTAGTATGAAACCCACAGGAAATGTAAGTCACTAGCAACAACACTACCTCAGTGCAGAGAGCAATCTAACTAAACCCGAGCAACCAACAAAAAGGTAGCAGTGATTAAAAGTTGATTATTAGTCCAGCTCCAAATACTTAATTGCAAGATATTGTTAATTTTCTTCTTTACTCAAAAAAGGCAAAGTAAGGAATGTATAAACTAAATCAACTCCAGATTGCTTCTCATGTACCAGGACAACAGTAATCATCAAATGACCTGTAATACTCGTCAACCCCTTAATATTAAAGACTGCTCTGCAATGTATTTTAGCTAACAAATTATTATATTAATATGTATTTAAAGAAAAAGGTAACTTGGTAAGTGTGAGCTCAGCACAGCTTCACACAGATCAGCTGGTGTGAGCTAGAACTGTTTCACTAAGGAATAAGACCACAAATTAGTAGGGCATCTGAAGAAGGTGAAGGCCACCTTTTCAGACTAAGAACCTTCATTGTGTCTATTCACACAGCACAGACAACTTATTGGTTTCTTTTTTCCCCCTGAAAAAATTTGCTTTTTTCAAATAATTAATTAGCTCAAGCTCAAAACATGTTAACTCCTCCCCACACCTACTCTATATGAAAACTTAAGATGCAGTTGAGTGCTACAGGAAACATTGCACAAAAAGGATACAACAAGAAAGGATACACTCTGCATGACAGTATTACTGCAGAATTTACGCAGGAATGTTTCTAAAGAAGAACAGCAGAATGTTGTTTAATTTGACTTGATTCTCAGTATTACACACAAAACTTTATGCTACCTAACAAAAATAAAAAGCAAATATGCCTTTTTGATAAAAAACAGTTCTAACCTCTTATGAGATTTAATGAGGGCTGATGAGTCCATCAACACTAAACTTCATATTCAAAAGTAAATACATTTTTTGATAACTTGAACTATTAGGACATCAGCAGATTTTTCCATCTTCAAGTCTTTGCCGTTTTACAGACTCACTTTATTTCCACCAGGTCCAAAACCCGATCATGTTTCCCTTTAATGCCAGCTTTCAAACCACTTCTTCCCTGGGAAGAAGCTGGAGACTTCTCAACATCAGTTTCTTCTACATAACTTTTCTCTCAAAAAGTTGTATTTTAGCTACAGGAAAAAGTCACTTTAGGTGAACTTTTTGCCAGTCTATCAATAAAAAGACATTGAAATCAGCAAGGAGTTCTGCATTATTTTTAGAAACCATATGTACTGTTTTGTCAAAAAAAAATTAAAAAAAAGATAAAGCCTTTGTAGAAAAAAAAAAGTAAAAGAACTCAACAAAACAAAATTAAAAAACACCAAAAAACCTCCCACAAAGCAAAGCAAAACAACAACAACAAAAAAAAAAAAACAAAAACAAACCAAACAAAAAGCAAAAACCCTAGACCTCAGGTTTTTCTAATGGAATTGTGCATCATAAATATGCATCCATCAGAATATTCCAGCAGGAACAGAAAAACAGTAATGTAGAAATAGGGTTCAGCTTAACCATTACTTGGGAAATGCAACAAATATTTTTAATTAAACCTGATGGATCCTCAGAAACTTGTAACTCCATGGCACATTGTTATGATTACAGCATATAAACAGTCCAGGTGAGAAGTTGTGCCCATGGACAGAACACCAGGGACACACTTGTAAGATGGTAACTCATGGAAGACTTCCAGGTACACAATTAAATCTTGCTTAAGTATGGTTTGCTCACTCTAGAAAAAGCTCCTGAGTTGACCATCAACATAATAACAAATAAGCACCTTGTTATTTTCTTTATGCAACTGAAGTATTTAGCATATTTAATGAATTCAGAATTAATGCACAGAATTAGTTGGAAAGACAAGGAATTCCTAAAAGAATAAAAGTGCTCAGACTTCATCTAGCAGGCTTTGCAATAGCTAAAATGCTTCAATTTTTTTTATATATAAGAAACCTTGGTAATCTTATTAGACACTAGATAATACAAATAGAAGTCTTTTCTAACAAGAAAAGAGTGAGAAACAAGACTGAAATATTCTCATAAATACTCGATCCTAGCAGAACACTTCAGCCAAGGCTCTCTTCTCTTTTCAATGATCAGTACAGAAGAAAGCCTACAAAAAAGTGAACTTTGACAAAATATGTATTTTGCAAACCACAAACAGTAACACAAAATAGGAAGACCAAATATCAGCTAAGAGGAAAACAACCTTAAATCTGATTTTAAAAATCCTTAGACAATGGATAGAATGAAGAACCTACAATTAGAGTTTCTGTTAAAAATAGAAATACTACCATCACAATAACCACACTGTGGGCTTTACAACCAATTTGTAAAAATCAAAAACAACTGTTCACATCCTTTATTTTGAATTTGGGTTTTCTTCAGAATAATAAGGATCAAGCTCCAGATTAAAAACACACCATGGCTTAAGTAATGTTTCATAAGCACTCAGGCTAAGATTTCAGTTAATTTCGTTTTAAGCAGAGGCATAACAAGAGTGATCTCAACTGTAGCCAGAAATTAAGGCTAATGCCCTTTAAATTTGAGCTAGCTCATGTATCACAGGGTGCTGATTGAGAAATCAATGCTTTTTATTCTTGCACCATTTCTTTCACATGGTCATTTGAGGGTTCACTATGCAAATGTTTGCAGGCCACAAAACCACTCAGGTAACTTAGAGCTGATTTTGCTTGACTTACTCTCACATAAATGAAACCCTCAGAAAAGAGGTAGCAGTGAAGTAAAGCTACATTATATGAAATAAAGTTAAAAAACTTTTTGCTACAAGTTATTTTCTCATCATGTTTAAATAATGCTAAAAATCAGGACCGACACATTCCATGGCAAAGGACACCTTGATCAACATTAGGCAGCACTTTCAAACAGAATATCCTTCACTAATTCAGATAAGTGTAAAGGATGCTGCAACAGCACTAAGAACTAATTTATAAAGTTAGCAAAGATCCTCTACAGCTAGTGAAGTTTATTGCTGAACCAGTTCTTCAGGATCACTTTACAATGGCAGGGATGGAAAGGAAGGAGTTAAGAGGTAACACTTTTCAATACCAAAACCTTGGAGGATTACTGAAAGTGGTCTAATTCCACAAAAATATTCTCCTTATCTTTGCAGATTAGGGATTAGAGAAACTAAGAAATGCCTGACGATATCAGGATTAGGAAATTATCCATCTCTGAATTTTTTAACAAAGAAAAAAGCAAAGTTTAAATAAAACTTATATCAACTATATACCTTGCACTCTGTTTTTCTGATATAACCACACATTTAAGAAAAGAAATTTGTATGGAACAATTCCTCTCCATCATCAGTATTCCTAAAGAAGCTGTTAAAGAGAGAGCAAATAAAACCAAACAAACACTAACAAAAACCTCCAGCCCAATCCTTTACTTTTGCTTTCAGGCAGAGTCCATACCTTGTACAGTGTTTTATTTTTTTCTTTTCCCTTCATTAGGATCCTGTTTTGGTCTAGCTGAACGAGCAAATTGCTGAGATTCTGTTAAGGACTACAAGTGTCTGCTAAGTAGAAGTCAATTAATAAAGGCAAAAAAGATTGCTTCTGCCAATTAGTCTAGAAAGTGACCTTTAACTGTAAATCAATTCCACTACAGTATGAAGTTTATAACAACAATGTCTATTAGTCAAAGATTAGAACCAAAATGATACACAGTACAGAAGTTATCAGACAGCCTATAAGGAGGACTTACTGGGAAATGGTTGGATGCAAAGAGGGTAACTACAGTAAGATAAATGCTTGATATTTACAAACTTTCAACCCAGCATGTTAATTCTTAACTTTGATGTCTCAGTATTTGGGAGGAAGAACAGAAAAAGCAGCAGATGCTGGGGTTAATGTGGGTATAAAGAAACTGAAATAACTATAAAATATGTAAGTGAAAAATAAGAAAGGACTTTCAGATAAAAAAAAACAGTGCTATGCAATCAAAAAGTGAGTTCCAGCTGAAAAACCAGTCTAGAGACCACTTATTCTAACAAAACATTTCTTATGCTCTTGATTCTTTAAACACAGACCTAACCAAATTTAAAACCTTGCATTTAATTTAAATACAGTGGTCATACAAGCTAAATTATCTTTTGTATTGTCTTTGCAGGATCAAAGATGTAAGACCAGCGAATTTTGTTCTTAAATAAAGCACTTTTACTTTCCTACTTCAGAAGAGTTGCCTCTGTGTTTTTGTCATCTCCCATGAATAGTGCACTATGTTATGCCGACTGGTTTGCTTAAAGCATTTTCTATTTTGCAAAACACTCTGACAACAAAACTAGAGATTGGCAGAGATCACAAAGAATGTAAATGCTTGAAGAAAAGGATACAACCACCATGGGTTTTTCAAATAAGACATAGCCATTTGCTTCCTTTAGTGCTTTAGCAGCTGCTTTCTCATTGGGCAGTCCAATGAAAGCCTGTCCTTTCATACGGCCTTCTTTCATCAAACGGATATCAAACCTAGGGGCACAGTGGAGAACTGGGAATTACTCATGGTTAACAAACCTGGCAGATTTCACAGTACAAATGCATTCTCATGCTTCAGGTGGGAGAAAGAGAAACAGAAGCAAAGCCTACAAGGAGGCATAGTGTCCTTGGAGACCATTTTGCTTGGGGAAACCATTTACTAAAAAGTAATATTGAACTGCAGGATGGCAAATTGATGTGCAGTACTACTAAACAAGGACATAGGCAAAATGATCAGATACACACAATCACCTGCATAGTTCATTCTTTGTCACACAGCCAAGAAAAGCAAATCTGGGAATGAAAATATAAAGGCAAAATAACAGGGTCTTCAGTCACTGTTCATAAAATAGTTCTATTTCTAAATGAAGACTTTTAGGTGTAACACATTTTTTGTTCATGCAGAAACACAGAAAATGTAAATATGGCTACTTTTAAAATCCCAGTTTTTAGCAGTGCCATAGAAGTTAATATAAAAGGCTTAATTTTAACCAAGTACGAAATGAACTCACATATTGCGTTCCACCTCTGACTGGAAGTCAACATATCTTCCAAAAATGAACTTAAGATCCTGAAATTAAAGTGTAGGTGTAAGACAAATGCTAAGAAAAAGCCCTTCTGATAGATATTTGCTTGTTTACTTACCTTTTCTTGTACTTGTTTAGCTAAATTCTTCACATATATCCTGCAGTTTGGATCACCTGGCTCATAGTTTCTGAAAACAGAATATTTTTCCATTTCTTGAAGACAAAAAAAAAAAAGCTTTAGTTCATTTACTTTGCACATTTTCTCAGTATAAAATAATTTACCATATGCTCAATTAAGAAACACTTATTTAAGCTATTTGTTGCAGCAAATCAAAAAGCTATTACTAGATAGCATATTCTCACAGTTATACCTTCTCTAGAAAGTCTGTTTTTTTCTAGATCCTTTCTAGAAATAAATTCTGATGGTATTTCATCATCCTCCTCTTCAGTTTCCATTTTATCATTCGAGCTAGGAGCTGGGAAAATCCTTCCAAAGCCTGTATTATTGATTTCTTCTGTGGTTGCATAAAGGTCTGAAATGTCAACAAATTATGTAAGTGGTTTGTACATTTATTGACACTAAGATCAAGAGCCAGCAAGAAAACCACACTTTCCAGCAACATTATAATAGAGCAGACTTTGTAAGGCAATTGGAATACATCCTTAAAAATTAGTTTTAATGCCTGGTTTGACAAAAGCACCTGCTCTGTATAGTCCTATAAAACCCCACGTGGTACAAATAAAGGTCATGGCACACTTGAGTTAGCATAAAACTTGTCTTGCTGTTCAATCCTGTATCCATTTCACTATTTTCCCTTGAAGAAACTGGATATTACTGTAAAGTGCCAAGAACCACAGATGGACCATAACCCTCTAAAAAAGCCATCACACCTCACTGCTACCATTGGCCAGCATTTTTATGGCAGATATTCAGTGCACCAGAGAAAAGAGGTTAGCAATCACTTAGATGCTGCTGGAAAGTAAAATCTGAAATTAGCCTGATATATTCATTTACACCATAAAATACTGAAAATTTCTAACATTTGCACTCTAACATTTAAAAGGCAGTGCAATTCACCATAAACCTAGAGAGCACATAGGAGAGAGACCTTTAAGACCCTCTGGATCCTTTCCAAATGCTCGTCCCATGGGAAAAACAGCAAGTACAAATATGATGCAAATTGGTGTTGGAAGCTCCAATACAATAGGAGAAAAGAATTTCCTGATGTAAATTACAGCACCCTTTTACATACTGAAGCCACATGACTTCAACATTAAATACATTTGAAGTACAAACTCTCTTACCATTTTTTTCTTCTTTTTCTGAGTTTATCTGAAGGACAGCTGGGATCTCAGTACTAATATGAAACTCTATTTTTTTATGACCTACGTGCTGTGGCTGCTCAAAGACATCAGAAGGTGACAGTGTAGGGTGCGAGTTACTGTTTAAAACAACAACACATTAATGAAACATTCAGACAATGATGAATGCATGGTCAAATACAAGATTTCTTCCAGTTAGATTTTATGCTGTTGTTTACCACAAACACACATTCTCCATTTCATACATTTCACCCAACAGTTTCAGGTGATTACAACACTGCAGATACAGTAGGTGTGTTTGGCAGTGGGAGCAAATCCAATCACATGCCACAGTACAATACACACAGGCATTTATTAAAACCTTCATCAGTAATTTAAGCATGAAAAATAACTGGCCTTGCTGCTGCTCTCACATAGTGTATAAAATATACTACATTTAAAAAAAATGTAGGAAATCACTTGGAGGAAGCAGGCAGCCATTAGTAAACATGCATTCACAATCATTTATCACAATATAGCAAATCTGCACTGCTGCCTACTGTGCCACAGAACTGCAGTTCCAAGACCCAAACCTACTTTAAAAGCAAGTCAGTTTTTATTCTTCCAGTGTAATACTTTTAATTTTTTGTTTTAAGAAGCAGCCCAAGCAATAAATTCTAACTGCTTCAGTCACAACTGTGATGTGAAACTAGTAATCTTTTTTATGAATAGAAATTCCTGTTAGTTTGACAGGAAGAGAAGCAGAGCTTGAATCAGGCACACTTTGAGGCTGTTGAGCAGACTTTAGTTCAAACTAGAGGAAAATTTGGATTTTTAGAGCAATAAAACCAAAAGGATAAGTGCAAAAACCACACACCTGTGAGACGTACACACAGGAACATTCAACATGTCTTTAATTCTTTGCTTTTTTCTAACCCCACGTTTCTTGGTGTTTATTGGTCTTTTAGGCTGCAGGGTTGCTAGTTCCATCAGCTTGGTCATTCTATTTTAAACAAAAATAAAACCAAAACCAAACATAAACAAAACAGGTTTTACAGTTTATTTGAAAGTACTCATTTAAAAAACTCTCCCCCTTTCCTTAAAGTATTTGACATAGAACTTTTCAGAATATAATTGTAAAATTAGCTACCTTAGAACTGAAACTGTAACACACAGCAAATCAATATATACAGAGCACTTAAGGACTGACCAAAATCTGAACATGTTAGTGATGCCATTCCTTCCCCAGGCATGCTCCTTACTGGGACACTGAAGCTGTGAGAGAAGTTGTGATGCCCAACCTGAACCGGATTTTATAACACTCAACAGTAACCTTCTTCCAAAGGATTTGTTTTTCCAAATACAGCAGAGGGACTTTCTGATTTACTTCTCAGTTCAGAAGTGAAGAAAAAAGCTGATTTTTAATTTAGTGTTAGTTTAAAGATTAAAATAAAAAAAGCTATGATGCAATTCAGTCCCAAAACTGCAAGAGAATCCTCAGCACAAATGTTATCAGCCCTAACAATACTCACTAATGTACAAAGAGTGTTCTGAAGTTTGTGTGCACATATGATTCAGGCTGAGGAGTCAATTAAAAAAGATATGGAACAATGAAGACTTCAGAAAATCTAATTTCTGCTTCTTTACATCTGTACTCTTCAGGCTGAGTTTTTGTTTAGTTGGGTTTTTTTGGACATGGGAACAAATGAACATTTGCACACCAACAGGCCACTTTCCTTTTCTTACTGCATTTAAACCTGTACTGTCCTTTGCACTCTGGAACTTCTCTTAGCATCTGGAAAGATTTCTACATACTCTCTGCTAGATGCTACATCTATATACTGCAAACATTACCATTTGCTGAAATAGAAGCTAGGAAAGTAGAACCATCACTTTAAGCGAGCCCAAAACCTTGCAAATGACTGTAAAATGCATACCTCTCCTTTTCCTCATCATTATCACTTTCATATTCTGATTCATCCCCACTAGACAGTCGCTCTTCTTCCTCTTCAGGCAAAGGAGGCTCTTCAGGAGGCAGAGGTGGGATTGGGGGAGGTGGCACAGGCACTGGTAAATACTCTTCATACTAATTATGGGGAAAAAGTTTAAAATTTAAACTTTTTAAAGGAAAAAACCTAAACTTATCTTGTTTTCTTAATAAAAACAGTCAAAGCAATAAATGATAATTTAACAAGCATTTTCTCAAAGCATGCTTATAGGGATGTAGGTACCATTTTGGTAAACTACATTACTAATGAAAAACTTTGCACAAGCAAAAAAAAATTTGCTTTCTGAAGCATAACAGTGAACGTTTGAATTCTTTTAAGTTGAGGTGATAAAAAAATACAGCAACCGTGGCCCTGGATTTTCACTTTGCAATCCTCTTAAAATTTAGATCTCCTACCATGCTGCTAACATTTTGAATTGTAAATCAATTCTACAGTACTGAAAACATATATTTAAAATGTTACCATGGGAGGACGAGCAGTAATTGGTCCAAAAGGTGGAGGAAGATTCATTTTATTCATCAGATGAAGTACCTGAAATGAGTCAAAATAAGTAGGTTCCTTTTGAATAAGTAAGTGCTAACAGTTCCTTGCTAGGTGAAACAACTAATCACTCCTGGCAGGTGTAGATCAGCACGGTTTTGATGCTCATGAACAATGTGAAACCTGCACTTCAGATCCAACACTAATAGTCAATATAAGCAAGAGCCTAACAAGGTTAATATAAAAAGTACAGCATCTTCTCAGAATGAAATTCCAGGTAGTTAAGTCACATCTAATTAGGAAGAGCATATCCAGTTAAGCCTTCAGTGTCAATTAAGTAATCTACCTCAGGTTAATAAAATCTCATTATCACAGCATAGTAAAAAACTACGATTAGTTAACACTAGCACAGAAAAATCAAATTAGTATTTACGATGATAAAAATAATTACTTCTGTGGGTAATTAAAAGAGGAAAAATTACATGTTTTTTGTTTTATACTCTTTTTTTTACTTACCTGGACATAAAATTTGGGCACGCTTGCCAAGGCATTTGCTATATTTGCTAGAATTGCACTTGAAGGTGGTGGATACAAATATTTGAGGCAAGAATTGATGGGAAAGGTGAGGCTGAGGAAAAAAGATTGAAAACAAGACACCTTAACATTGCTGCCACTTAATCACCAGTAACAATTAATGATTAGTAGAGGCTTAACTATTGATTACATCTGAAGTAACACTGAAATATTATTATTTCCCCTAGAACAGTTTAGGGCAACTTACAATGCCTTTAACATCAAGGAGCAGTCCCCAATGCATAACAGATTTACTGGGCTAAGGCTTGGGCATAATGAAAGTATCAAGCCATGCAGAAGCCTAAAGCAAACAGAAACAATCAACATGTCCAAAACCAAAAGCACAGCATAACAAACTGTACAAATATCATAAACTCAATGCTCAAAGAGCTGCATTGGCTTCAAAAATTTACTACTTCCTGTATGCTAAAATGAAAATGAGGGGAAAAAAAGGAAGAAACCTCAGGAAAAACAAGTCACTGGTATTCTGCTGTTAACACTGGGAGAACCTCAGCCCTCCAAGAAAGCAATGCATAGTGCTGGAAGGCTGCTCTGCAATCTACAACTGTACAGCTCAAAGCACCAGTCACTATGCAGCTGTGAGGACTCCTAAACTTGAGGAACTGAAACTTCATCTTTATGACAACTCCTACAGCTATGCCTGAGGAACAGCAGCATAGAAGGAAACAAAACTCTTGTTCAACAGTACATCACACATTTCAAAATAATCTGACAGAATAAAATAAGATAAATAAAAACTCAACACTAACCCATGGTTGGGTGCAATTCCATTCTCTATTTTAATACAGTTTGGTTGTGCCTTCTCTTCTTCTTTCACTGGTTCTTCTAAACTGAAAATTAATTCAGCCTCAATTAAAACAGGGCAAAATTTAAGTATGCCTTATGTAATAGATAAAACATGCATCATCTGTTAATAAATACAAAAAATAAGTCAGCACAGGTATTTTTAACATCTTTTACCAACTGCATAACTATAGTTGTTATTAATTCTTCATAATGAATACATGTGGATAATTACAGTAGTGACATTCTTCTAAAATAAATACTTATGTAGATTTAAGTAAGTATCCTTATATTCAAACACTTGACTTATATCCACTCACAGGAAAAGAATTGAAATTATTTATCATACACTCTGTTCAGAGACCATAAACTCAAAGGTACTGAATTATTGATTTGTTCATATGCAGAAAGTGGAATAAAGAACTTGAAAACTCCACTACAGTATTTTTAATTAAGCCCTATCACATAGCTTTTATCATTTATTTGCACATTCCACGGGTGATTATTCCACAGTTCTGCTGAGAGGAATGCAGTCACTCTCCTATAGATCTGAACCTGTTTGTTAAGACTTCTGAGTGCTTACAATTTATTCTTTGAGTTAAAAATACTACCTATGTATGATGAATCCAGAATACCCTTTCCTTGACCACAAACATAACAAGGAAATTATTCTGTACATACCTTTTGCACTTGTCTGAGACAGAGGGCTGGCTAAGTACCTGTGCACTCTCCTGCTCCTTTGCAAATTCAACAACTAATGTGTGACCTAAAAGTTTCAGCTGATGCAGTCTTGATAAAGCCTTCAAGTAATTACAGAGGAGAAAAGAAATAAAGAGAAGAGGACAAACATGAGAATTATTTTAAAGCGTAACTGTTTTTCCTTTGAGTGGTACACTGGCCATAGGTTGCAGTCCCAGCTGCTTTAAGCTGTCAGTGCTATTGTGGCCGCTAGAGTTCTGCACTGTTTGTGTCTTCCCAGCCCTGCTTTCAGCACCATTTCCTGCTAAAGGAAAGGGACCAGGCTGCACAGCCACAATCACTGCACAGGTCAGTCACCTGAACACAGCAGCAGCGTCAGCAAGTTCTGACACAGGATTTTTAACCAGACTAGTATTTAAAATGCATTATTAGTATTACCTTTCTGGTATCCATATTCTCTATTAATAAAGTAGTTTTCTTATCAAAATTGGGCATACAAGGCAAACTTGGATTGTCAGTATAATTAGGACTGACTTTTATGGCAAATACACAATTATACAGGAGACAAGGAAACTCTGTCTGGTTCATAGTTTGCATATAAATGCACACACATCCTAAACATGGCTCTGACCAGTCTCAGCTTCTGTAAGTTTGCCAGGCTTTGTGTGACAGGCTGGATCAGATGGCTTCCACAAACCCTTTTCAATCCACCTTTCTTAGGACCCTACAGAAGTGTTCAAGAATTTCATCAGGTCATGCAAGCAAATCCTGAAACAGAATTCTAATACTACATTGTGCTGCTTTGTTTTTTCCTAGCACTAAGTACCAGACGAGGTGTAAACCATATTAGACCACTGGCAATTCAGTGCTTTGCTAAAACATTCAATAACAAACTCAGTACAAACCTTTGCAGCTGCATTTTCACTGGGAAAGGTGGCAAAAGCAGTATGTTTCTAGAAAACAAACAAAAAGAAGTTACAATGTATTTGAATCAAAAAGGTAAGCGATTGTAGGTAGAATACTGAGCATTTTGCTAGTTCAAGTTTACATATTTGAAAGCTTCCAGGTGGTAATCATCTAACTCCCATGCAGGGCAAACATGAAGGCCTAGAAAACATTTTTCATATAATTTTGGAGAAGTACCTCCTGCAGTCAAAATTAAGACATGAGCTCAGCAGTTTGAAGAATACAGGACAAGTGGTTACTTTCTAGCAAGTAAAAATCATTCTAAACTGCAAGAAAGTACATATGGATAAAGAGGTCTTATCCCCTTCCAAACCAGAAAATTCATCTGAGCACCTCACAAAACATTTTCTTCAAAGTAACTCCTGAAAGTAATGGTCTTGTCTTCCTGCTACAAAAGTTGTAACTATTCAATACCCAAAATCATTGCAACAAATCAGTATATCTGATATCTTATAAAGCGTGATAAAATATGCAGACATCATCTATCTGCAATTCTACAAAATATAAGACCCTTCACTAAGAGTATTTATCACAAAACAAACACATCTATGCGTTCGCAATCTGGAGAAAGAAGAAAGCAATGCAGAGATTTCGAGAGACCTGTGAAACTGCATCCCTTTGCACTGCTTAACCCCGGCCTCGCTGGCAGCAGCGAGGCCAAAGCAGCGGGCACAGGGCTAGCGGCGGGCGGGGCAGGAACCGGAGCCGGCGCTATCCGTCCGGCCCGGCCCGCTGGGCTCCCGGCAACGGGCCCCCCGCTCCGCCCCGGCCCGGCCCGGCCCGGCCCGCGTCCTGCCCGGCTCCAGGCTCGGCCCTGCCCGCCCAGGCCCCGGCCCTCACCAGCCGTCCGTGGTCCGACAGGACGCGCACCGACACGGCCCCGAAGTGCTGCAGCAGATCCTCCTTCTCCGCCGCCGTCAGCTCGGCAGGCAGGTGCCGCACCAGCAGCGTGCGCCCGCGCCGCCGCGACACGCCGGGGTGCGGCGGGACAGCGGGGCCCAGCCCCGGGCCGCCCGCGGGCCCCGGGCCGCCCGCCCGCAGCTCCTCAGCGCCCGGCGCCGCCATCGCCGCGCAGGGCCGGACCCCGCCGCGCGCCGGAACCAGCGAGCAAATCTCGCGAGAACAGGGGCGAGGCCGCTGACTCAGCTCTCGCGAGACTGGTGCCCTCGGCAGAGGCGGGCGTGGCCCCTCCGCACAGAGCTCGCCTGGGGAAGGCCGCGATCGTGCTCCGTAAGGAGACGGGAGCCTGCCCTTCCCCTTTAACGCTTAGGAACTTGTCTTCAGGCATAATAAAAAGTACTTTCTCCACAGTCTTTAGTTGCAGTGACTCGTCCCTTTCTGTTTCACCTGAACAGCAAGGTACTAAGGCATGGCTGGCACAGGCATGAACCCGCTCCCTCGGGGCAGCAGCTGTGCCTGGCCAAGGGAAACAGGGCTGTAATTACAACTGTGAGGGGCTAATCAGCATGAGCAGCGAGCATGGACACATTCCTGCCACCTACCGCTGCAGCCACACAGGCGGCTCCGAAGTCTGCCTTCTTTTGGAGGACATAGGTTGTGACCTTAAAAGAGTGAAGTCCCTGAACTTGACTGATGAAATCTCAGGTCTTACCATATTTAATTAGCTATCTGCTGGCTGGCAAAAGTCCTGCCTGCTTGTGTCAGTGTTGCTGCTAGCTGTGGGCTCCACGGACACAGTGCCCCATGGTTCAGTGCAGAGCCTGGAACCGTGCCAGGCTCTGAGCAGCTGGAGCACACAGGGACACCCAGGCTCTGGCACTGCACAGCTGGAGCCACAGGGACACCCAGGCTCAGTCACTGCACAGCTGGAGCACACAGGGACACCCAGGCTCAGTCACTGCACAGCTGGAGTGCACAGGGACACCCAGGCTCTGGCACTGCACAGCTGGAGCACACAGGGACACCCAGGCTCTGGCACTGCACAGCTGGAGCACACAGGGACACCCAGGCTCTGGCACTGCACAGCTGGAGCCACAGGGACACCCAGGCTCTGGCACTGCACAGCTGGAGCACACAGGGACACCCAGGCTCTGGCACTGCACAGCTGGAGCACACAGGGACACACAAGCTCTGAGGAGCTGGAGCACACAGGGACACCCAGGCTCTAACACTATGCCCGACCCAACCACAGCAAAATCGTGCTTGGTACCTGGGCAGTAGGGACAGGTGTTCCCTACACCTCTGTGTAGAAAAAGCAAAGCCTTCAGTCCATAAAGTCCTCAAGGCCCCTTCAGTTTTCCTGAGTTGTCATGATGGACCTGGCACTGTTTTCACAGTGCACCTGAAGGGTCATGGCTGTGCATATTTGGTGACTGAACACTGACAGTTTGGGCAAAGACCTGGCCATTGTGGCTCGTCACAGCAATCTCATCAGGTCGGTCAGATGGCAATCCAAATTCGTCCAAACGAGTCTGGGAATGAGTTGGGAAAAAAAAGGATATTCTAAATGGATCTGTGAGAAAATGTAGGAGCAATTTCTTACAGGATCTGTTCCTGCATTTTTGTTGTTGCCATAAGTATAAGCTAGGAAATACCCACGAACTGGGAAACAGGTGGAATATTTGACACTGTGCAAATAGAGTAGTGTATTTTCTCTGTTGATAACACCAGCAGTACTCTTTTTCTGAGGCTGTTGAAACTTTAAAAGTAACACTGACCAGTCTAACTAGTTCTATGTGTGGCTTGTGGTTTGTATAAAGTCCAGAAGATTTTCTGGGATATGCTGGTCAACATGCAATTGCAGCAGATGGGAAGATAACAATTGTAAAAGCAAGCCTTTGGTGGCTGTACTGCTGCATCCTGTTTAAATTGGCCTGACTTGTAGTTCACTCCTGGGTAATGACTTCAGAGAACTTTCTATGCAGCAGATCTGTGAAACTTGTAGGCAAAGCAAACCTTCCTGTTTCCCTTTTAGTGCTCTAGTACATTCCAATTCTTAATCTACACATCATTCACCAGATGGTGAATAATGATATAACCTCAAATATGTTTTCCCCTCAGAACTAAGGAACACTGTTTCCAGTTCTGCTCAGAGAAGGCTGAGGAAAATATGTACTCTTTAGTTACACTGAACAATTGACAAGAACTATTTCACTTGAAATAATATATCTCATGGCTCTTCAGCCCACCTGTTCCTCCTAGCACAAAATCCCCCTCAAAAAAAGAGAAAAACTCTTTTAAAGTCTCTTTACCATGTTAGACCAGGCTGCTGAAGCTCCTCTAGAGCAGCAGTTTAACATAGCAACATGCAAGTCAAGCTGATAAAAATGTGCATGTGTTTTTCCTAAGACACAGAAAGTAAAAAAAAAAATCACTTTCTTTCATCATCGTGTCTACAGTCAAAATATATGAATGTTACCTTTTTTACTTTCCAAGATGTTTAATTTGTAGATTTTTGAAAAATAGAGTTCCTCAACACCAATGCATTATGGTTTTGTGTTGAAATCCATGGCTTAGAAGTTCTTTGCTTATTCAGAGATTGAATGCAAGTGGTTTAGCAGTACCAGTATGAGTCAGAACTACAGAATCGTTTGGGTGGGAAAAGAGGGAGATCCTTTTGAAGCAATCTCTAGTCCAGTCTCCTATTCCAAGCAGGTTCAATACTGAAATCCAACCACATCATTCAGGACTTTCTCCAGCCTGGTGTCAAAAGGCCCTTAGGGTGAAGATTCCACAGCCTGCATAGACAGGCTTTTCCATGCCTTAATCAACCTCCTAGTGATTTTTGTCTCTCTTTTTCATCCATTTGAAAGTGACCATATTTGCATAAATGTGTGGTAACTTCATGAAGACAAAAATTCAAATTCTAGATAAAATTTATTGAGTTGGTAAGAATGACAGTGTGATCTGTAACTATACAAACAGTGACTTGCAGAACTGTAGATTATGCAGCCAGGGCTGTTTGAGTGGTTCTCCAAGTGGAGTCTGTTTTTACTTTTCCTTAACAGAATCAAAATGTGGGTTCCAAATGCTGTGTAATGCTCCAGTTTCTACAAAGCTTCTCAGCTGCTCTTGTATGTTTGCATGCATGTGTGTCTCCATTTGTATCATTGATTCCAGGGCTTCTGCTGTCATGCTAGGCCTGTATTTCTGCATTAGTGATAAATACTTCCTTCTCCACAGAATGACTACTTGTTACTACAGCTTAGATCAAATCTGATTTTCAGCAGAGGTAAAAGTAAATGAAATTTGGCATAGCCACCTCATAGGAAAAATTGATGCTACATCTAAACAAGTTAGGACAGAGCTTCAGACAAGCCTATGTGAGTTCAAGCAAAACAAATCTGACATCCTTCAGTCCTGAGGCTTTGAAAGCCTGCGGCTCTTTATTAATAATGGCAATACTGTATTTACTGGCCTGCAGGCCAACCTCCTGTATTACCAGGTCATTGCTGCAATAACAACTCTGTAGATCAAAAATATTGGAGTTATAGGCAGTATTAGATCTTATTCAAACTCAGTTCCCAAAGGATATTTTTCCTGCCTAATTTTTTGTGAGCCACACAAGCCTAGCAAGGTGGGTATTTTTGGTAAGATTTTGGAATCCTCAGGCCAAAGTGTTTTGATTACTAAGGTAAAAAAGAAAACCACCAGAGCAGCAACACCACTGGGTAAAATTTGATTTTCGTGGTGGCAGTTCAGTAACTGTCTTCCTATTCATATCAACAGTGTGGTGTAAGAAAACTTTAGAAAGAAGGCATCAGCAGGACCCTGGTGAGGCTGGCAGGACCCTGGCTGTTACTGCTGGAATGGTGTCTGTGCTCCAGGCGTGGGCAAGCTGGATTTTGTCAGCTCCTATAGCACAGAGTTTGTGTGGCAAGGTTTTGGCAGCAGGGGGGTTCAGGGGTGGCTTCTGTGAGGACCTGCTGGAAGTTTCCCCTTCCAGAAGAGCCAGTGCCAGCTGGCCCCAACACGGACCCCTCCAGTTTTGCCACCGACAGGCATCCCCAGTCTGTATCTCGGCCCCTGAGCCTCTTGTTACATCCCCTGTGCCCTGTCCCTGAGGAGGGCAGGCAGAGAGGAGCTTTGGTGGGCACCTGGCATCCAGACAAGGCCAGCCCATCACAGCTGCATGGGCATACATACAGCCTCAGAGACTGCAAAATGATTGCTGTAAAAATGACTGCTTGTGGAAACAGAAAGTTGATATTTAAAGAAGGCTTTAAGTCAGGTAACTCCTTTCCTGAGCATAAGCAGCCATTTTCTTTAGCTTTTGATTTTTCTGTCTGAATAAAAAAAAAAAAAAAAGGATAAACCACTAAGAATTCTTCTTTTCGTATTTGACCACTAGATGATGCTGTGACTCTTAATTGCAAATGATACTGTACTGTTAACATTTTGGTTTATTTTATAGAACTCTGCAGCTTTTTTGTGTATGAAAAGTTGGTGTTTCCTTTTTCTTACATGCATTGTAGCTGTAAGCACATATAGGATGGTTAGTTTCTATACATATCCATATAGATCAGACATCTAGCAATACCTCTTTCTGGCAATACAGGGAATTTCACATGATTTTTGAACCTGTTCTTATGTTCTTCTCCCTAGATGCAGATGTGGACTGCTTTGAGTAAAGACTTTTTCAAAAAGGGGAGAGTGTACTGAGAAGAGATTTGAGATAGCTAATTCAGGTTTATATTTATATTTCTTACTGTTTATCTGTGCTACATAGTCACTTAGAATGGTGGGTTTAGCTTCAGTTTTGGAATTTATTTTTCTGGGCTGTAAGAGCATCTGGAATTAAGGAGGACATTTCTATTTAGAAATTATTGCTAAAAAGTAGGTGATCTTACTTTATTTGCATAAGCATTATTTCTGTTTTCTGTTTCCGTAAGTCATTTCCCACTTTAATATTCAGAAGTGCTGTGGTTTGATCCACACTGTTGTGGGTCTTAGCCAAGAGCTCCATTAGACTTTCACACATGGCACCATTGTACTGATGTTCTTCTCAAAGTGATTTCAAGAGAACAGCATTCTTTCATGTGACCTAATTGTTTTTCACCATTTGCCATTTCTCTGAACTCCTATCAACACTTTTTTGCAGCACCTTCTTCCATCTTCTTATCAGAAATGTTAACACAGTAAGGCTGAATTGATTGCAGCAGACAAAGCAAACATACTCAACCAGCTACCTTCTGTACAGAAGTGCTAAAGGCACAGCTCCATTCGGGTGATCCCCATATGTCAAAACCAGAGAAGAAATGAAAACAGGTTATACAATTCAGAACAGCTTGCAAGCTAGGTCAGTGCCAGTCAGTTCCAGCAGAAAAGAGCTTTGGAACTAGCTTAATATCAGCCTTTCCCACTTTCAGACATGCATGTAGCACACTTCTGCCAGTCAGAGATCTGGATCTTATTTTCAGTGTGTAAGCAAGGAAATTACACTCTCTGAGAGGTAAGGAGTGCATAAAGCCTGTTTCTCCCTCACTGAAATGGCATCTGCCACTCACACTGGGGTCTGATTGGGAAATGCCTACATGACACTATAATTCCAACTTCACTGAGACATTGTTCTACCCACAGCAGGCTCTGAGGTGAAGGATAATTCACATTCATTTTTAAACTAAGCCACCTTTTTGCCAAATCGTTAACAATTATACTGAAACTGAGCTCCTGTCACGTAACTCTCATTTTGAACATGTTTTCACAGATTTACTTTGAAGTAGGCTTGTATAAAAGGTTGCAGTAATTTTGCTGAATACATAGGATAATACATATTTTACTTCCAGGTGTAAGCTTAGTGTCACCTGGAATGTCACCTAGTACTGCCTTCCAATAAAGGATATTATGTAGGCAACAAGTACCTGAAGTTAAAAGCTCCTTAAGAGAAGAACTTGCCATTAAAAGTCGGTGAAAATGCTGTGTCACTGGGATGCCAGCACTAGGGACCCCAAGTGTTCAGCACATGCTTACAGAGCTGCAGTGTCCCTGCAGTGACACATTCCAATAGGGCAGCACAACAGAAAATCCTCTGACTTTCTTCAGGCTTGACCAGAGGCCAGCCTGGCTTCCAAGAGACTCACAGCAATGGTTAAAAGCCACTTGTTTTTATTCTTCTACCCCATGACCAGGCAATTTAGACCCTTGTTTCACCAATAGTCCCACTGATATCCAGGTACTGCATGAAGTATTTCTTCAGTGTTGGTGAGATCAGCAGTAAGAATATCTACCTGGACTTACTCTGGTCTTTAAACTATTGGTATACAACTGTAAGGACTAAAATTGATACAAGAAGCTTCATCACTGTAATTTCTGTTTGAAAAATCAATGTATTTCCTAAACTCTGAGGAGTCTTATGTTGTAACAGACTCCTATGCTGTTTAAGTGATTTTTAAAAAGCTTATTTGTGTCTCAACTCTATTTTTTAATGCTAGGAAGTACATCTACTTCTCCTCTGGCAGGATTCCGTTGGTGAGAATTTAATTCTTCTTCAGAAGAAGCTTCTCTTCTGCAAAAAGGATTTTCTTTGATAACTTTAAAAGTCTTCCGGAGATTTATTGACTTGAATTAAGGCTCACTTATCACTAAGGCTTTGTGTAAATCATGGAAAAGGATAACGAATTTCATATAGGAATGAAGTGGACTTCCCACTTTTACTGCTAAATAGAAGAGCTCAAACAGTCCTTAATATCTGATGTGTACATCTACACTTTATATATTGTGCCAAAGTAAGCCTAGAGATTAGAATTAGGTTATATTTAAAAGGAGAAGAGAATGAGAGGACACTATTTTAAGCCAAATAGCAAAACATAAGGCTATTTACTAGTGGCTGAATTCTTTCCAGTGCAGAGTGTCTATAAAATTTACTTTGCAGCTCTGCTTCATTTAAGACACAACTATAAATGGCTTTATTTACCCCTAGGACCTGCTTGTTGTACCTTAATTAGAGTTTTTATCTAGCGTGTTATTATTCTGGTTCTATTGAATATGAGCATGACTGCTTTGAAAGGCTTTCAAGTGCACACTCTTATAAGTCCACTTTTTTCCCCTAGCTTTTATAAAACAAATTATTTTCATGTTTGTATTATAATATCTAGCTATTAATTATCCTCCCGAGACAAACATTCTTTTTCTGGATAAAAAAACTCTAGGGCTAACCAAGTCCTTTATACATTTAGAAAAATTATTTTTGTAGTGCAGTTTTAATAAAATGTATGCAGTGAAGCATGGCATTGCCTCCATCTGTGTGCTTCCAGAATGATCTGGAAGAGGTCTGTAAGTGAAAGATCATCATCTTAGTAATCCTTTTTTCCTATAAATATCAGTCAGAGCAGGCTACCTTCAGCAAGGCCACTCCATGGAGTTTCATGGTATCCCAATGTTACATACACTTTGCCAAAAGCTTCTATGGGCTGGGGCTGAGCACTCTGCCCCAAGCAGAGCCCTTCAGGAGCAAGCTGGAAGCAACATCAGTCCCATTAATTACTGGCTGGACTGAAGTCTGAGCATTCAGTGTAGTTCAGATCAGAAAGCCACCAGGAAAGCTGCAATTTAAATTTGCTGTTCATCAAAGGAGAATGAGCAGATGGCATACTCTGTCTAGGGGATCAATGGAATTTCCTACTCTTAGTTCTTTAATTTAGGAGGAAGAAATACTGCCTTTTTAGTTACTAAAGCAGCCTTTGCATCTCCTATAGGGATAGAGTAGTGAAATGAAATGGTGGAACAAATGGAAACAAGGGAACATGGCAGCAGGAGGCCATAAAAATCTTTTGACAATCAGAATGACAAAGGGGTGGTTTAGAAATGTAGAAACCTTGGCTGCTATGGTTTGATTTCTGTCATAGAAAAAGAATTTGTAATGAACCAATACCTGACACTCTGGATTGCTTCATATAGTGGGGGAAAAAAAAAACGAAACAAACTCCAATCTCATGTTCTGCAAAACACTTGGAACAGAAAGCTGCAAAAATGAATGCTGGGGGAGTGGGAAATGAATGATTTTTCTTCAGGAGAGACCTGTCCCTTGCCACTGGAGCAACAGGGATAAGAGGAAGCTGCTTTGGTGCTCCCTCCAAGAGCTGTGCTGAGGCAGAGCCCCACTGTCCCTGTGTGGCCATAGTCAGGTGTTGATGGAGGGCTTTTGTTTGCAGTGGTTTTTTCCTGTTGGTGTCCTGGTTTTTTTCCTTTTGCCTCATTTTTTGGTGTTGGTTTTTTTTGGTGTTCTTGTTTTGGGGTTTTTTTGTTTGTTTGTTTTTTAATTTTTATTGTTTGCTTGGTTTTGTGGTTTTTCTTCTTCTTTTTTCCACACCTAGCCCTTTTGTTTTTAAATCCGTTCATCAGTGTAGAAAATACCCCACAAAGCCTGCATGGGGTTCATGACATCTCCTAGTAATATTTCTGGTTTGTACCCCCTGATGGCAGGAGTCAAATAGGATCCTTATTTACACTTTGCAAAAGCTTTAGTGGAGGAAACTGCTTGTCTGCTCTGAAAGAAGCACATCTGTCAAACACTGCATTTACTGCAGAACATTCTTCTAACTTATTCCAGAACTTTAGCCCAGAAATAAACCAAACCAAACCAAACCAAACCAAACCAAACCAAACCAAACCAAACCAAACCAAACCAAACCAAACCAAACCAAACCACATTGGCATTTTCCTTTCTGTTAACTCAGCAGTAATTTTGGCAAGAGCAGCTTCACATTACTATTTTAAAGAGGAAAAGCTTGGGATTTGTACACCTAAGATTCAATTAAGGGAGAGCTTGGCATTCTATTTCACACCCAACCCCCCACTCCTCCTCAATCCTCTAAGTGCAGTGACCTTTCATGGATTTCACTAAGAGTATATAATAAATTATTACTTCTCTTATAACTCTTGGGATTTTTCTCTCCCTTTAACTTTCTGTAAAATTCTTCTGATGTATTTTGTGCGGAAGCTGCCTGAAGAAGTGCTTGATTTTGGGACAGATCAAGTCATAACTCTTCATTCATCAAGGACAGGCATGAAGTAGTTCTACTGAAGACAACTGCCAAGGATTTCCTGGAGGAAGGAGACAGGGGAATTTGAGAGAGGAGTGAGATCCACAATTAGGAGGCCTAGTGAGAACCTGAGAAGGAGGGTACAAAAGGAAGGGCAAAATCAACAGGAAATCTGAAGAGCAAAAATAATAGAAAATCTAGAACAGAAAGATACAAATACAATCTAATAAATATTAATTACCAGTGTATAATAACTGAAGACTAAGGACAAGCTGCACAAGAGTAAGCCTCAGTGGGCAGCATCAGGAAAGGTAAGGTAGGAGCTGAGCAAAACAGAGCAGCCCCACAGCACCTGAGCAAGGTGAGGAAACCTCCAGAGACAGCCACCACATCCAGCTAAGAGTCCACATCACAAGTTCACTGGTGGTACAGCTCTGACATGGAGGGACACAGTCACCCCCCTCACACCAGGATCAGTTCCAGGAGCTGCCACGCAGGTCCACAGCACTGCAGCAGGCCAAGGGCAGGTCTGGAAGGTCGAGGCTGGAATCAAGGAGCTCAGCAGCCAAGTGCAGGTATGACCAGCACTAAACTAGACCAGCACTAAACTAGACCAGCACTGAACTAGACCAGCACTAAACTAGACCAGCACTGAAGCAGACCAGCACTGATGCAGACCAGCACTCCTCCAGCCATGCCTCCAAAAGCCAAAGGCTCAGCTTAAAAACAGCTCCCGGACTTATGGACAAGGGCTGTGAATGGAGGCTCCAGCTGAGGCTGCTCAGGGTCTTTAAAGCCACTTGGTGCCTTGAGGGCTCTGGCACCAAGAGGACAGGAGCACAGTGACCTTGGCACTTTGTAAAGCTTTTAAAATGTACAGTCTACCTTCAGGATATGAAAATTGACTTTACAACTAATTGTTACATTTGGCACAAGTAAGTACACCACCAGCCAATTTAAAATGAACTTGATGTGCAGCAAGAATTCTTCAAAGCACGCTAGAAAAATGGAGCACGTATCAAATGACAGTGCCATAAAGATGACACTAGTAACTGAAACCACATACAAGTGCAAGTTTTAGTCATCTGTTTTCTTTTGTGGCCTCTTTGTGAGGATTACAAGCATACATGCTCTGCTGTGTTCCCTGTGCCAGCCGGGTGCTCCTGCTGTCCCTCCACATGGGGTTTCTGTTCCCTGCTCTGCTGAGAGCTCACCCCACAAGAGCAGGATTGTTTCCCTTTCTTTAACACGTGCCTGAGATGCTGCTGCTTCTCCTTGCCCCAGAAGAGATTCATAACACAGAGCACTTTTTTTAGTAGCTTTTCTTCCTGCACTGGCTTTAGGGATCATAGAGTTCATATTTGCGAATAATGCCTTTATTAGATACCTATGAACATTAGTATTTATTGTCATTTTGAAAGCAGGGCTTGCAGAGTGCCTAAGTTGGGTGTCTATGTGTTAAAAAGGCACTTAGGGTATGTGAAAGATTAGGTATTTTGTGTCAAATTTCTTTTACATTAAGTAGGCCTAGTAGGAGTAACAAACTAAAATTTCATTAATATTTTTACAAAAAGTATGTTATTCTATTAAACTTTTATTCTTTCCTATTTTTTTAAAAAACTTTGGGTAAGCCCTAGGAATGCCAAACTAAAAGTTTCTCTGATATTTTAACCGAAAGCTTTCTATTCTAAGTATGTAAACTTTTTCTCTTCTTTTTCCTTCAGCACTAATAAAGGTCATATTGCTGCATGCTGAATCAACTATAAGTATTTCCTGTGAGTTGAATTTTATTTCCGAAGTTGCTGACCTGACTTCTGTATATGACTGGATCAGAGAACCATCTGGGAGACATCTGTTAAGCTGCAATATCTCCCAGACAGGGAACATATCCCACAGTTCCAATGCAAAAAGCTGAGGTAACCTTCCACTTCCATGCAAGTGTTCTTTAATAAATAGCAAGCAGTAAATAATAAAACACTGAGCAAGTTGCTTGGATTCTGTCCATAACAGTGCATAAAACCAACTTATTAATTTGGTGACCTTGTTTTGAATACAATAAACAATAGCTCAATGTTTTTGTTGCATATATGTCTCACTTGTTTGTAGTCACTGCTTTTAGGTATCCCAACATGCTTCAAGAGATTAGTATTTCAGAAAGCAAGCGTACAGATTTTAACATATTTATTGTAATGTGTTTACTGGTTCTCCAGTATTTTTAGAAGTTATAGTAGCCTTAGTTTATACGTATGTACATATATGTATGTATATATCAGAACAATGCATACACAACATAAGCAAAAAACCCAAACCAAAACAAAACTCTCTCAGTGAAAACAGAGTCTCCATAAATTCTGAGTTTAAAAAAGGTAGCCAGTGGGAAAAAGGTCTCTGATAATTATATTTCTACTTTAATACCACAACTCTCTGTAGACAAATTCATGCCTTTTCATTCTAAATCCATGTATTTGACTTGTATTATTCTAGCTTTATAGAAGTGCTCTAGTTGGTAAACCAGAAAAAATGCTCTACACTGCAGACAGTGGAAAGTTCAGAATAAGTTACAACTTTCCAATCCCAGCTCTAGGTTTCAAGTTAAGAAAATGTACTTTTTTCTTTGAGTATATTGTTTATTAGCATGGCCTAAAACACAGTTTTTCTGCATTTAAATCCCTCACCACTGAAGAAAAATTCCCAGTTAATATAACTGAACTAGAGTAATTCTCTGGTGAGTTATACTGCAAGATGAATCTGTCTTTGGTACTTAACACTGTGGTTCTAAGGAACATGAGGAGTGGTCTTGCCAGCTATGGATGTTACCATTAAAAGCATATTTTTTGTAAGTACAATAAAACATAATTTTTGTAAGTACAATATAACACATTTGCTCGGCTATCAAGAAGATATGGAATGAGTCACAGGAATTTTTTTTGTAATTGTACTTCTCTATGATTAAGTAAAAGTAAATCCAAAATTAAGATTTTTAAATAGTTTTATATATAAAAGTACTTCTTTTATTACTTAGAATACTGCAATACATACTGCATACAGTACATACTGCAAATTCACTCAATGATGAGAGAAATAAAAGTAATTCACAGAAGCCTAATAACAGTGAAGTAAAAATGGTGTAATTCTATATTATTTTATAGCTGATATTACAGTAAATCAGAGTAAAGGAGGAGTCTAGAAAGCTTTATACCTTGTGTTGGTGCTGCATTACTGAAAAACAGGCGAACAGACAGTATTTGATTTTCACCTTCCTGATAGTCTCTTCTGGTTACTATTTTGCTGGAAAGTGTGAGTACAAGAGTGAGAACGTGATCAGCCTTCAGCCCCAGCACTGCAATGTCCTGGCCATTCTCTGGACTGACCAAGCTGCAGATCTCCCAGGATTTCCTTAATTATCCTGGACAGCTGTGCTTTCCCTGATCATTAGATTGTGCTAAGCCTCTCTTCTGTGCAGTGTCTAGTACAGTCTGTACTTGCAGAATTTATTTTTAAAAAACTCAGAAAACGCCCTCTGCTTCTGTTATTCAGCAAAATCATGCTACAGCTAACAAGTCACTAGGAGTTTGCAACAAGTCTTCATCTTGCTTTAATATAGTATTGAATTGCCACTGAACTTGCTGCTTTTGCATCAAAAATCCAGTTAAGCAATATATTCTAGTCCGTGCAGGAAAAAAGCTGGTTTTCCCTTCCTTTGTGCTGCAGGCATCCAGGATTGACAGGATATTGGGTTTGTGGGCTTGCCTAGAGTAACGTCACATCTAAGAAGCGAGGAAGGCATCAGGAAGCAGTTATCTGAGTGAAACCATACATAAAAGATATCATTTTCTAAAATGTAGCATCAGCTAAAAAGTCTGCTAAGAAAGTTGCATCTCTCTGATGATTCTCTTTTGCTGACCAGGTACATAGCAACAAAGATCAAAGATGTCTCAGCAATCTGGAAAGAGCTGCTGCAAATAAAGCTCATCCATCAAATCCAGTACAGTTAAGGCAGTTGGCTCTGAGACAAGTATCTGCACAAGGTACAAGACAGCAGGAAATCAGTGCCTGAGAGGTGCAGGACAAGTGCTCTTACAACTGAGTTTGTGACAGGCACACTGAGTGTGACCCAATGCCATGCACAGGCAGCAAAGTCTGGTGCTATCACTGTATTCCTTATTTATGTCTAAACAGGAAAGTACCTCTGACCTGTAAGGTCTATTCATAGCTAGTCCTTGCAGCCTTACTCCCTTTTCTGACCTTTTCTTCTCCAGCTTGCTCACCTTGCCAGGTTGTGACACCAGGTCTGAAATGAAGCCATGGTCCCACCATTGGAACAGCACAGGGACAGAGCCCCAGTTATGGGCTGGGAGACTGAAGATGCTCATCTGTCTGTTGAAGTGTAACAAGTTCCTTCCATTAATTATAGTGAATTTTTGAAAACTTGTATGTAATTTAAAAATGTTGAAGCAATGCTTCCTTTTACATTGTTTTTATAGAACCTGTCACAGACAGTTCCAGTCTGTGGGAATTGCTTCGAGACAAGTGTCATGTAAAGGAAGCTTCAACTCGAGGCCCCCAATATTGAATATTCACTAGAATGTCCAGTCTAATCCACAGATCAAGATAGTATGAATTCATTGAATAAAACTCTGGGGAAGTACCATCAAAAAAGAAGTTTATTATGAACTTTTTTTTAATTTCTTTTTCTAATAAATTTTGCCTTATCTTTATTAAGTCTGACAGTGTGCAGTGTGGTTTCTTATCTCTTTAAAATTAGTTATGTGATAATATTGTAAGCTCAATGGGAATGCATATATGTGCATTAATTTGTCTTTTGTTCAGAATTGAGTGTTTAATCTGTAAAGTGGTAAAGTTTCTGCTTTAATGTTTATGCTGACGGCTTTACACCTTTTGAACTAGCAGCTGATTGTAAATGAAGTGAATTTTTTCTGAGAAACTCAATTTAACAGCTAAGAAACTTGCTCTATTTAGCAGTGTTTTAATAGTTTAAATAAATCTTATTGACCTTTATTTAAACCCATTCTACCATTGAAAATGGCTTTAAAGAATTTACATAAAAGAAGCAGAATATATTCTAATTTAACTACGTGCTATTGCAAAAGCTTTTTTTTCCATTGGGAAAACTGGCAAAGAGTAACTGATGGATCATCAAAGCATTTCTGATTAAAGACATTCCCAGCATCACCCAGCCTGTGCCAAGCAGAGGCAAACGGGACAATGTCCTGTATCAGCATCATTGGCTTGTCCTAGCCTGAAAAGAGACTTCTTGTGGCACTTGGGTCTCAGACCCTGCTTACACCAGGTGCTGGCACTGCTGGTACATGGCACAAAGGGAGGAATGCACAGCAGGTGGGAAGAGATTGCCACAGCAGGGTGATCCAGTTTGGAGATTTCTCAGCCATTTTCTCATTTAACACCAGGTCTCTCTTCTACTCAGTGTAGAATCCTGCATTATTTGTTTGATATAAAGTTTATTAGCCACAGTATCTGTGATATAATCTTTACCAAGGACATATACATGAGTCATGTATACAGATGACTCATGTTCATTCAGATCCACAAAACTCAGAGCTCTGCAGTTAAAACTAAATGATAAAGTTTTGGGAGGGAAAAGCCATCTGATATTATAATGGTGCATTTAAAATATCAGCCATCTCTGCAATCATCTGAGTGGGTGACATAAAAATGCTTCACTCTGTCCATTTTGTTTTGTCAAAGAAATCATTGTTATTTCCCATCAGGAAGTCTTTCACTCCATTATAGACGAGGATACAGAAATGTGTGTTGTAATTTATATATTCCAACTCTCTCATATTAAGGGTCATTTCACATATGTATGACAGCAGGAGAAAAATCAGTCCTGTTAGGGAAAAATGTAATAATCTTCACATTTTATAATATTCAACTCAAGTAGAGTAGGTCTTTGAGAACAACAGAAAATAATATTGCTGTCAAAATGACGAAAGAGAAATTATATTTCTTTACCTAGAGTATTTGGACTGACAAACTGTTAGCTTTTCTGGTCCACAGAATAAGAAAATAATTTCTGCATTTTCTGATCTTGAATGACCTCCTTATCTGTGATTTTTGGATATATCATATCAGGACATGAATGACTGCATTCATTATGATGAACCAAACTTTTTTATTTTTCATTTTAACATGTTCTAGGAAATTTATTATAGTCCTAATTTACATGCTCTAGGAAATTTATTATGATCCTAATTTTCCTATAGCTGGCATGGTTTGAATATCTGTTGATATTTAAGTGTGTAGATGGACTAACATTGATAAAATATTCTTATTACTGGTAAATTATCTATCCCTTTCTTCCACATAGGAATTATGTTTAGAATTAGGTGTATTTCCACTGAAATATATTGTCTTTATTTTTTTATGTCTTCACAGCTTCAAGCATTAAATGGAAAAGAGGAGCAAGGATTTGGTTATGTAAATAACAAAGACCTGATTTGCATCCCAAACCCATGTCTTTTCATAGTTTACTTGGCAAAATCACCTCAGAAGGCAGGAAAATGTAAGACTGCATTGTTGAGACCTTCTTCAAATGTTTGTCTATTTAAGGTATTATGAAAACCTAACATATAATTTGGAAACTGTAAATGCAATTTCCAACTAGCAATTTGGCAAGCTAGCTGTGGCATCTATTGGCAAAGCAAAATGTGCAAGAAGGGGCAAATAAAAGCAAAATGCAGAAGGTAAGTTGATGAGTATGTGAGGAGATCAGGAGCTAGTTATGAGCCCACACCAAGCTTTTATTTTAATTAGGGCTCTGTACAAAACAGGATTATGATGATCATAAAGGCTTCGTAATTATTATATATGGGGGAAAAGAGTCATTGTGCATATTGGGATTGGAACTCCGAGCCCTGGAATTTCCTCTATAGTTTATATCAAGTGGAAAGTAAACGTGGAGGAGCCCATCAGGACGCCCTGTGTGCCAGGCTTTGCCCAAAGTGTGTCTAACTGGGCTGCACCAGCAGGAGCTGCCCAGGAGAGCCAGGCAGCTGCAAGCGTGACACAACGAGGAGGCTCATTCTGCTGGTTAGCTACAGACAATTTAATAAAGCCTGCAGAGGATGTGTACAATGGAAAACAGCTGTGGCCACTGATATATTTAGACTGCTCTGCTGTTTAAAATAAGTATCTCAGACTGTGAAAACACCAGGGAATTATGTGAAAAAAGATTCTCACTGAGGAATAGCTTGCATTGTTAGAGGCAGGCTTTCAGATCATTGTCACCTACACTTAGGTATCCATCTCAGGTACTTAACACTGGGAGATGAAGACTTGGTAGGAAACAAAATTTAAAAGTCACTTTAACAGTACAGATCACTCTGTAATTTCATAGGGAAACTAATATCTGAATTGGCATATGAGTAAGGTGATTAAAATTAGTTGGTGTGAATATGACTGATGTTGGGCACATTGGCCACAGACAGAAATATGTTACATATAAATACAGGGAGGAATGATCTTCCCCAGAATTTCTAAATAGATTAATTTAGGACATGCACACATATTGCAATACACAAAGTGTATTAGTCGAGTGTGTATAAGGAATAAGCAATTCTTACAAAAGAAGTTCTTGAGAGAAAGGCTCAGCAAGGTACATAACATATTTTGAGTTACGCTCCCCCACTTTTTCAAAGTAAAACCTGATTTATCAATTCCAGCATGTACCATAGAGAAGCAAGTTTTCCTCACAAAGCTGAGCTTATAAAGAGCAGGCAACTGGAGCCTCCTGGACACAGAATAATCTTTATGTTGTTTGTGTAACAAAAAGAATGAAAATAAGCCCTATGTGTTAATATTTTGCTGAATATGAACATTCAGTCAATAGAAAGTTGTAATAGAAGATACAGCAGCAACCCCTAACTATAAACTATTGCAGTAGAGAAGGACATTACATTTGTCACACACAAATCTCCCTCTTTCTGATTGTTTTTTTATTATGGATTATCTTAGATCACTGGCCAAGCACAGTACATGAGGATTGAGACACTGAGATGTCCAGATGCTGTCAGCAAGCAGTGCTGATTCACTGAACTCTCATCCCCGGATGGTACCTTGCAAAAGTCACTAAAATCCGTGTAAATCACCACATGAGAAAATGTCCCCCCCAAAAACACAGTGACAGCGCCACTCATTCTCCTAAGCGCCCAACATCAAAGATAATCCATTTTTGTCAGCTCTAGAAGTCCTGCAGCTGTCACCAAGAGCTGGATTGGACTCAGTGCCCAGCTAAGGAACTTGATGCAGAGATTAGTAAGGGATATTCTTTAGCCTGTATCATATCTGTAGCTGTTACCATAATCGTATTTTCTGACCCCAAACCACTTGGGTGGAATTTCAGCAGTGCCAGAGCAAAGCTGTGCCCCAGCTCTCCTGCTTTGCCCAGCTGGCATCACTTCAATGATGGGCAGAGCTCCAGCCACAGCAGCTCTAAAGGATTGCCACACATTTACTCATTTAATGCATACCAGTGTTACTGCCTGCATCAGAAGTGGGAGCAAGGAAATTCTTGTTTCTGCAGTTCCCTTCATGCTCAATTTGGGTTGAACAACAGCAAGGGCCACAGTACTGCTCCATTCCTGACAGGATTTAATCTGGCAGGGAGGACACCAGCACCTCATTAAAACAATGGCATTTTTTAAAGTTCTCTTCACAAAATTATCCATTTATTATGAAGCAGCTCACACTCCACAACATATATCACTTTGGAAGTGTGAATAAAATATAGCCTCTTTATTTTAGATATTCTCTGAGTTGACATCTTCATCAGACAGCTGAGACATATTAGTAGAAGCAAATGTGTGATTTTATAGTAGATGAATTCTGTAAGATTTCTCTGCTTATTTTACACTAATGGTCTACTCTATACAACCATTGTAGTACATTCTCTGTATTTTTGCTTCAGAATGACCTTTGAGATTTTTAAAAATACTTCTCTTTGTTTTCTCCCCATCTTTGGGGCATTTCCTCTGCTTGAGGAGAAGGCTGTTTTTTTCTATTAGGGTGGCTGAAGAGGTGCACAGCCACCCCTGTGTTTCCAAAGGGCAAACCTGCAGCCTTCTCTGTGCTCAGGATGTCATTCTGCCTTTGGGACTGCAGCTTCAGTAATAATGTTAGGAAATCAAATGAACAGTTTTAGCTCTTATTTGAGGAGCAGATTAATAAAATTGTTTATATTTTCCATGACTAGCAAGATCAATTTACACCTCATTTCCACTAATACATTTATTAATCAAAAATAGGTAATAATTTGAAGTACTCATAAGAGTTCCATTGCATTTTAAAACAGGCCTCAGGCAATTTCTCAATGCTTCCTTGACTCCATTTACATACTTTTCCAATGGCCAAAGAGTGCAAGAAATGTCTAACAGGAGGAGACTAATTGTTCCATCTTGTTCTCCACTTTGCACCCTGCTAATGACAGGTTTTGAAGGAAAAGTAGCAAGCAATAGATGACATAATGCTGTAATAAACCCTCCTGTCTCAGTGCAAGGGAAGAAATATATTCCTCAAAGCCTCAGGATTGACAGATCTTATTATAAGTTTTGTCCTAGCTACTGTTACTGCAAGTGTTATTCCTGTGGAGTGTGATTTTTAATCTGCTTTTGCATCTGTCAGAATAGTCGCCCATGCCAAGCAGTCTCACAGGTTAATTATATGTTAGGTTTGAGGATTTATTAGCCTTTCTAATATTTAAAAACCAAAGGCCAGATTCCCCTTTTGGGCTGTTAACTCCAGGGATTGTAAGCAGATATGTAGCAAAGGCAACTTGATTTCTCCCGAGACAGAAACTGCTGGGGTAATTCATCATTAGCCAAACTGATGTTAAGGGAGCCCCACTAACTCATACACTCAGGATCACACTCATAAACTCACCTTGAGATTTCATTTACTGATTTTTCCAGTCTACCAGGATGGACTGGAGGGTTACTCCTACTTTTCTGGAGTTGACTTCTGAATGGGATGTACATCTGCAAAGGCAAATATTACATATAGTTATTTTTGAATTTCTGAATGTGTTTGCACTGGGAACTGACAACTCTGACATTTCCTGTGGCTTAAAGAAGTCGAATGTATTTATAGCTCTGTGAGTTTGCACGAGATATATTGCTTCTGTCACAAATTTCTTGCATAAATATGTACTCTGTATGAAATTGTAGTAGAACTATTGTTAATGTTTGCTTTTGGCCTTCCCATATCTATTGATTATGTGTGTGTTTTTACCAGCCTCAGGTGATCTGTATTTTCCAAAACTGCAAACTAGAAATGCTTCCATTTTGGTTTTGTTTCTTTTTTTAAAAAAGTATTTCAGGTTCATCTAACCAGTTCCATTCTGCTTTGAGTATTCAGAAAAAAACATGCAAAGACAGTCCTAATGGAGGATGAAAGATAAAAATAAGGTTCCATTTTTGAGCAGATTTGGGAGAGTCATGAATTCAGGGATGTACAAACACTGTTCCTCTTGGCTTTCTTGGCACTGCAGTTACAGAGGTGGAAGGTGCTGTAGCCATGTGTTGTTCTTGCAGTGCAATAATGGTATAATTGAGAAGTGAACTGAAATCTATATTCGTGTGCAGTTTTACAGTCTTCCTGTAAGCTTTGTAAGCAATACTTCTTCATTTGACCTCTCTGGGCAACCTTCTTCTCCTCTGGATAGAAAAGGAGCTTAAGGAGTCTAGGATATGAAAACTAAGGGCACTGTTTATAAATTATTTATCATGCCACTTTTACTTCACCATTCTAAATTGTGTCCTCATGCATTGAGGTTGGCAGTTGCACTGGGGGAGGCTTGATCTCATTCAGGAAGGTTGTCCTGGCAAAAGTCATTTTTAATATCTGCCCAAACTGCCCATGGGAATGGGTTCTTTCATCCTATTCCTACAATGGAGATGTTACTATTCCCTAAAATGTTGTTGTTTTAGCAGCATATTTCAGCATGACGATAGAAGCAGGCGGCATGATGAGTCATTCAGTAGCAAGTCAAATTCCCTCAGTTCTGGGAAAGACAAATTCACTAAAAAGCATCACAACAATGTGATTTCCAATCAAGAGGCATTCAGCACAATCAGAGCTTAGTTGGTATTTGGCAGGGATATTTATACCTCCTGAGTCTTCTTCAGGGTATTTTGCTATTGATCATATTCACCTGATTTATTTATGTCTGTTTGGAATGCCATCATTTACTTATGATGGCTCTCTCCTGATACCAGACGTCATATAGGTGAAAGAAACAATCCATTTTAAGTATCTTTGATATTAAATCAAATATAGTGTCTGATGACATTAACAGTGCCTTCCAAATACAGTTAACTACAAAGGACCATCTCTAGTGTTCGAGTTTTTTGTTTGTGCTTACTTTAAGCCTCAACTAATTCAGCTGCACTAGAACCAAAGAGAAGACTTTTAAGTCATTATCTTTCCTTTATGGAGAGGGAAGAAACCTGTGTGTGAACTCATCACTGTCAACCAAATTACTCTGAGACTCCGGCAGTTAACTCCTTGTTTATGGGGATTTTAAGATATGGGAGTGGGGGAATATTTAAAAAAAAAAAAAAATTAATACTAGAAAATCAAAGATGACATTTGCCTCCGGGCTTGGCAGGTACGACAAGGCTGTAAAGTACTTTGTAATTCTGAAACCTGCCCCGTGCCGTGACGCTGAGCCTCGAGTCACCGCGGCTCGACCAGCATTCCCGTCGAGAGCGCGCTCGGCATTCCCGGCGGGAGCGCGCTCGGCATTCCCGGCGGGAGCTGGTGCTGTTGCGTTGCTGGCCGCCAGGGGTCAGTGTTGGCCGGGAGATGCCGGCGGGAGCGCACGGGAGGGGGCGGGGGCCGGGACACATCCAGCGCTTCCAGCACATCCAGGACACCCAGCGCATCCAGCACTTCCAGCACTTCCATCACACCCAGCACATCCAGGACACCCAGCGCATCCAGTACTTCCATCACACCCAGCACATCCAGGACACCCAGCGCATCCAGCACTTCCATCACACCCATCACATCCAGCACATCCAGCACACCCAGCGCTTCCAGCACATCCAGCGCTTCCAGCACACCTAGCATTTCCAGCGCATCCAGCACACCCAGCATTTCCAGCACATCCAGCGCTTCCAGCCGCCGCACCGGGAGCTCGTCACTGCGGGTGCTGGAATATAAACAGGGAGCAGCTGCTCCCCGCAGCGCCGGGCCGGGCTGGCCGCGCTCCCAGCGCTGTCCCGGGTGTCCGAGCGCAGCGACACGGGCAGGGCGCTCGGACGCGCTCCCGGAGGTTTGTGCCGGGCAGCCTTCTACTGCATCACATTTCCCATGGAATGTGCAGCTTTGCAGGATCTGAGCTCGGCAGGAGCCGGCCAGCTGAGGCTCCCGGTGTGGATGTGCCCGGCTGGTGCGGCCCCTGGAGCGGGAGCATCCCCCTCTGGAAGCGCCAAAGGAGCGGGAGGGGAGGAGGGAGAGCGGAGGGCGACTGGGGCTGCAGTAACAAAGAGCTCATCTTTAGGGCTTCACGCAGCTGAAGAGGAGGTGGCGGGACCTCCTTTACCATTAACATTACTAAACTATTTTAACACTAAAGGCAATCTGTCATTTTGAGTAAATTCTCTTCTGCTTCTATAAACACAGCCGTAATCAATTAAAGACCTACTTGTGAAGGAGCCATTGTGTGCAGCCCCATTCAGACATTGCTGAGTTGTCTTTTAGACAGCCTGTGGGGAAACACTGGTAAGGTGATGGGAAAGTTCAAAGTGCCTAACTTTTCAATGTGGATTTTGTTATTGAGACTTTTTCTCTCTCTTTTTTTTTTCCATATTGCTTATCACAGCCAGGGTGAAAAATGGATGATATCTCTCTCTGCGTTTAACATTTATAATGTCTTCTGCTTGGGAGGTTCTGCAAATATTTAAAATGATTCTCTAATGTAATTCCTCGGGGGACTTCTGCATGGCAGCAAATCAATTACTAATCTGAAAGTATTGAAAGAACAAACAAATCCTATGGAGACTGTACATCCATATATACATATTTATAACTATGCACATGGGCTCAGTTCCTAATACATTAGACACCAGTCCAATACAATTTTGTGCAGTGAAATAGAACCTCATTTACAATAGTTTGAAAATGAGAATTGCTGACACAAGCCCTTCAGAAACTCAGAGTTCTATTTCATATTGAAAGAAACAGTCCAAAACATCACTCCAATGACTCAAATTACTTTGGTTTTTTATTATCTTTCTATTGCACTGGATCACCTGTGCCTTATAAGCCTGTCAATGTTACTAATCTTTGCAGAAGCAACTAAAATAAACAAAAGAACTTGAACTTAGGCTATTTAATTCTCTTTCATTTTCCCGAATGAAGGAAAGAGAAGGTTAAACAGAACAATGTGTATAAGGAGAAAAAAATTTATTTGCCTTTGTTTTATTAGATTTTTTTTCCCTGAGCACTTGCATGGATTCTAAAGACATGAGTGAGAATAGAAAAAATTAAATACAATTTGAGTCAAAAATTTTCCCATTTCTTTGTGTTTGCATTAGAAATAAATGTAAAGAAATTTTAAGAATGGTCTCTATTAAAACAAAATAAAAAATTAACATTATATATTTAGAGATACTTGTGGAAGAATCCCACCTGTAGAAGCTGGATTTCATTGGGCTTTCTGATGTAGTTACTTTAGAGTCCATTGTCAATCTTCACTGCACAGTCAGGGGGAAGAGCCTCACAGGAAAATTATGTTTGTATCACACTCTGGAAATTCACAAGCACACTTCCTGGGGATTTAAGAATGACAGTGCCTCATTCCAAGGAAAATCACCTAAAATTACCATTAGGCCAAGCAGTCTTTTGACATAGTGTAAATTATTTTGAAGTGGCAGGGGGAAAAAAAAAAAAGGAAAGTGTGAAGATCATAAAGAAATTATCTTCCTTGACAACATAGTAAAAAATCATAGATTATGAGGAATGTACTTTCCTTAGAGTGCCTTAGTATGTAGCAGTTAAAAGGAAAATGAACAGTAGCTTTTTCTAGGGCAGTGGGAGCAGACTGAAGCTCAGCCGTGTGCTTTAGCAGTTCTAGCCAGAAAACCTTCCTAACTTCATTTTTCTTTGAATGACACTTTTTTGGAAGTTATACAGGAGAGCCTTGGTGCACATACCAGGCACTTTGTAGATGAGTCAGGACACCTTAACTAAATCTATTCATTACCCTGTCCCCATTGGGACAGGCAAAAGCTGCCAATTTGATGTTGGTAATGTGGATGCTGCATTAGGGAATTGGCTAGGCCTGCCAGATTTCATTCCTGAACTTTAGCAGCCACAAAAGAGTATTTCTCTGTCGTCTGTAATTGATTCAGAGCCCGGTCCCAAAAGGACAAGCTTCCTTTTGTGTACCATCTATACCAGGGTCTAAGGACACATAGTGCTACAACTTCTTTTTTTTTTTAGTTAGATCACAGGAAACCTCTTGAAAAAGAAAAGAAATAAAATCCAAGTTATCATAAATTATATTCGTGAGCCTTCTAAGATACATTATTTATTAGCTCTGTTATTACATTCTGGACCATACTTTCAGAAAACAGTCACAGTCAGTTTATTATAATCTGAGTATTTAATGTCAATAGTGTTACCATTTGGAGATTAAATGAGGTCTGAAACCAAAACAGAAAAAAATGTATTTGTACAAAAAATAAATTTTCCAGTGCTTCAGCTCACTAAGCACAGTACTTATTATCATCAGTTCATATTCAGGTCAGATTCTTCCTTCCTTTGAAAAACAGGTTGAAAAACCCTTTGAAGACTTTTCCCATCTTCCCCTTACCCATCTGGTTACAAATTTAATAATATTATTCATTATCACTTTGTGTTTCATTCATTATCACTTTGTGTTTCACATTTGTGTTCTGCATCTACTGTGCAATGCATTAAAGGTTTCATGACAGTAACTCAAATTCTCCTAATAAGGATCATTAGCATCATCAGTCCATCCATTCCCAACTCATTCTGCACAAAATATCCCATAAATGAATCAAGAAGATATTAAATTTAGATAGCAAAATTGTGAGCTACTGCCAATATATTTTGTTGCCTGTGTGTTCATGTTTCAAATGGTTTTAAAAACACCAAAGTATTCTCATAGCTTCTATTCCCAGTTTTCACCCTAGAAGTGACTGAATTTGTTGAAGCAGGCATCATCTGCCTGAACCTGAACACATTCACTGTATTTGTTCCTTGTACTCAAATACAAGAATAATCTACTAGAACTGTTCTTCAAAATGCTCACTGAACATACAGCCTTACTCACATCTCTAAATGCTGAGGCCAGAGGCAAGAACAGAGAGCCCTGTGTGTGGAGGCTGATCCCAGCTCAAACTCAGTGATGCAGAGTGAGCCCTTCCTCCTTCTCCTTCTCCTTCTCCTTCTCCTTCTCCTTCTCCTTCTCCTTCTCCTTCTCCTTCTTCTCCTTCCCACCCAGCAGGGGAAGCCAAAGAACCCAGGAGCCACCATAAATGTGCAGAGCTTTAATGAGTGTGCCATAGCTTTCACCTACTAACTGCAAGGCCTTCTCGAGCAGACTCCAAATTCCTGCTGAAATGAAGACTTTCTTTCCTGGACCAGGCCTGGAATTCCTGGGAAACAATGGCCCTTTTCAAGTCATCTCTGAAATTTCACAGGTGAAGGGAACAGAGCAGTCATTCGATCCCATCCACAAGGAGCCTGTGAGCATTTTAAAAAGCGAAGACAGAGTCTATCATGGAAGCACTGGCAAAACTGGTTAGTGGCAGAAAAAGACAACCTAGACCACAGCTCAGGAGACCCCCGTGAAGCATTCATCCATTTGTCTTTTACTTCATGCCACAACTTCTCTCTGTTTTTTTCCAGGCATGGGCTACACAGCCCACAGAGCTCAGGAAACAGGTCTCCAGGCAGTGGCACAGCGCTTTGGAATGGTGATTTTCATGCTGTTTTAGCCAGAACTTCACTTTGAGAAGGAGCAAGTTAAAGAGAGCTATTGTGGGGATGTAGTACTGGGTATGGAGAACGCTCATAGGGCATACATGAATCCAGGCCTTTGAAATGACTTTCATTTCAGTCACTCCAGTTGATTTGTTAGAACAAGAAGATCAAATTCACTAGAAAATATTCAGAACGAGATGCTATGAGTGCTGCCTGTCACTGATAACACAGTGAACTCAGAACATAAAAAGGTTGGATTTGTAGATCTCTCATACTCCAAACATCCAAATACAATATTCTGAAGGGACACAAGAGCTCTCAGTTCTGTGAAGACAACTGTGAGAAGGTTCCCAGATGATTTGGTAAATATCCAGAATTCTTAAGCTACAATGTGTCACCAGTTCATGTTATAGGGGATTATTTTCTTTACATAGTTAAAAAGAAAAGAAAACAGCAACAACAAAAAAATCCCAACTCCCTTTCATATGACAGTTGTTATATTGAGAAGTATTTTGCCTCTCAAATTCTGAGAACTTTTGCACTCTCTGCCTCCAGCATGTTTTAGGGAATATTATGCTTATTGAACTTTCTTTAGGAGAACTTGAAGGATAATTGAAAACTGAAACTCATTTAAGAGTTCAAATCTGAACTACTTTCTGAGAGCAAATCTGAGGGAATTAACCAGGTCATTTGATATGCAAAAGTACCAGCAAGGGGGCAATATACATGCTTGAGACAAGCTAAATAATGACTAACTAGTAAGAGACCAATATTTCATACATGAGTTAGGCCTCTGACCAAACTCATCCAGGCAGGGGAAAGTTGCCTTGATTTTATTCGATATTGATTTTGAAATATCTCTTTCCTAGTACTACAAGGGGAAGCCTGCTTCAGTGCTTACTTCACTTCCTTCTTTGTACCATAATGAAGAAGTGCTCCTCTGCTTTTCTCCCATTAAAAAATCCAACTTACTGCCAGGAAACAGATTCTTGCAGGTCAACTTGCATTTCCATCTTGAATTTCAATTCTGCTCTTGGAGAAATGAAGGTCTACCTTTTCGGTTTTCCAGTCAATCTCATTAACAGAACAATTCCCTTTTTTCCCTATGAAAAAGCGAAATTGGCGTGTAAGTCACTCAAGAAACATTTACAGAGACAATGGGAAATGGTTCATGTGATGAGAAGCGTTTATCTAGTGTTATCAAGAGGAACTGGGGTTAATTTCATAAGTGACGTGTGGGGAGCACTTTTTCATTTTAAGTCCATCTTGGTTTTACAACATAACTGTTTATATGCATTTCACTGAACTGCTGAAGCCAAAGTGGACTGTAACCTTTGAGAGGACTTTCTGAAGGAAAGCAAAAGTTCCATCACTTACTTCTTCCATCCTTCCTTTCCTCTTCACTCAGTGCATACATGCAGATGTTTTTTTATTCCTTTAGGCAAAATCACTAGGTCAGAGATGTTCCTTGGTGCTCATTGCTGTGCAAAGAATGTACTTCTCTATACTTTTCAGTAACCATGGGATGGACATACTGCCCCACCTCAGGCCTGACAATTCAGGTTAGAATGTTACCAGGCCTATGCTGCAAATCCTCAACACCTGGTTTTGCTGTTGTGAGGATGCTAGCAATGCTATCAGTGGTGCTTATGTTACCATTGCTAAATACCTGTACAATTATTATATTTGGTATTGTTTTCCTCAAGCTCTTCCCACCATACTCTAGAATTACTGAAGAAATATATCAAGCTCCCTGCCTATTTCCTTGGACATCCAAAAGCTGCAAGTCACACTCCAGGTTTCTTTGCCCGTTCCTGGCAGATGCCTCCACATCAACAGACTTAGCAGCAGCATACTAAAAAAAAACCCTGACAGGGACAAGTCAGGGTGAAGCACTGAGGGGAGGCTGCCAAGGAATTACTTTCGAGGTGAACAGAAGACAAGGGGGCTCTGGAGTGTGCTCACAGGACTTGTGCTGTGCTTGGAGGTGCTTTCCAAACAAAGTGGGTCAGCCATGCCACCCTCACAAAGGCTGCTGCAGTTTCCTGCAGGAGGAAGATGGGTTTCCACAGACACTCCACCCATATGGCAGAGAAACAGAGCTTATTGGCACTAGGAAGGATAAGCTGGTGGGCAGCTCTCCTGGGGCAAGTCCTACTGAAAAGGCTGGAAACAGTTGCAGAGGTATGTGAGGCAAAGAATGTTGTTAGAGTACTATTTTTTAATTTTTTTTTTCTTTTTTTTTTTTTTTAGAATTCGATTTAATAACTACAGTATTGGACAACACAAAGGACTGTAGAATTACTGGAACAGCTCTTTTGGCAACCTTGGTCTTGCTTTACCACAAGAAATCCTCAAGACCTCTCCATCATTGTAACACCTTGAAGTTCCATTTCAGTTTTTCTGCAAGTCTCCCTTTTAGTACAGAGTTTGAACTGTTGATGGCTTGTGACTTTGAAAAAAGCAGGAGAACCACCTTGGTATTTGGGTTATCATTAGTCCCATTCAGTCCCTTTATTTGTACGTGTGGAAGTTGTTTTTTCTTGTTTGCTGGAACTCTGTTTCACCACATTGCTGTTTGAGTTGGCAGTGCTATGCTTCTTATTAGAACAAACAGAGGTCCAGAAACTGATGAAATAGAAATAGAAGGTTCACTGTAGTCTACTCTTTTCAGGGAAAATAAACATTGGGGGGTGTTTAAAAAAACCCCAAATAATTCTGTGATATACCTTCCTGATTAGCAGCTAAAATCTAAACGGCACATTCTTAGAGGTAAAACTAACCAGAAAGATTATGCTGGCCTTTGCTTAAAGGAACCTATTTATCTCTCTATTTTAATAATTTTCACAAGTTTCCACTACTTCAGACATAGGACATTGAGTATGTATCTGGCTACAATGCTATATGTACACTTCATCAATTAGAAAATTAAATCCTCAGACTTCCTGCAATCAGGTTTCCTTTTCCTTCCTACAAAGTAATAGAAAAAGGTGTGTGGGTTTTGTTTGGGTGGTGGTTTTTTCCCTTAAAAGAAAGAAAAATAGTTTTAAACAGGCTATGTTTAAGGTTTTATAGGAATTTCAACTAGGAAGAGCAAGGAAGATAAGGAAGACAAACATAATCAATGCTATCAGTTCTAACTTTGGCAGAATGTGCTGTGTGTTAGTGCTCTGGGTGAGACACACAATGCCTGTCTGTTAGCACAAAAATGGATATTTTCCTTCACTGGGCTACCCAAAGGCAGCTATTCTCACTTTTGAGTGCCAGCCACTGGAGATGGGCTAAATTTGTAGTACTCATTACCTGTAAAGCAAACCGAAATAGCCACATGAAACCTGACCGAGAGAGAACCTCAGAATGCCAGGGCTGAGTGTTTGCTGCTCAGATCTGAAATGTGCCCTCTCTTCCCCACCTCACACCCTGCTCTCCCCACTCTTGGAGGAGTAAATAGGGGCATTCATATAGAGACAGAGAAAGAATTCTGAAAGTTATAAAAAACTCCCTGTATGTAGAGATGCCTCCTACAGTGCTAGCCACCACACTAATGGTGAAAAAGCTACACCCTACATGTGCAAACTGGCATCCTTTTTACTGTACATAGGGTTTTACTGTATGTATGTATGTTTGCTTTTAGTGAAGCATTTCATCAAGAGTAAGTATTTTTGCTGTTTTTACTAGTTCCCATTCACATTTGCACTGGTACCTACAAATGGATTCCTATCCCATAGGTCAGGATTAGATAGGAAGCCTTGGAAAAACAAACCCCTCAGAAAAAAACAAAAGAAAAATAGAAAGAATGGACGGAAATTAAAAGCATTTGTTAATGCTTTTAAAAGCATTTTGAGCTCTTGGTAACACAAGGAAAGCTGTTAGAAGATGTGCATTGAAGTTATACCCCTGACACAGACTTTAGACGTAGAAAGAATTACCAGGATGCAGCTGATCCACAAGAAGTTTTCATCAGTTCCAAGCAAAAAACTTCAGACTAAAATCCCCTTATCCCTTTGCAGAATGAAAGGCATAAACAATCTCTGAAGCAATTTAAGATGTAAAATAGTCTCACTTTATTAGAAAAGCCCAAGGACTTTTTGACTGAATATTCTTTGTCAACAGCAGCAAAAATTGAATCATAATTAGTTAAGTATTGGAGACTGGTTTTTTTAAACAGCTAGCAAAAAATTTAATTAGGGAACTACAAAGAAAGTTGCATTACTGTCCAAAAAAAAAAAAATCTATAATTCTTTTTATATCATCAGCCATCTTTTTAGCAATAATATGGTATTGGTTTAGCAAATGAGAATTAAATTCTACATTTCTTGCTACTTCACAGAACAAGTAGTATGTTTGAAAGAATGACAAAAGTACATTACTGTACCTTACTAATGGCATCTCCCATCATGAGCAGTCTAGCACAGACTTATAGAGATCTCTGATTTCCATCATACTATTTGTTAAATATAATCCTAACATCAATCAATTTGTTTGTTGAAAACAAAAAAAATATTTATTTCTTAAAGCTAAAGTCTTTCAAAGCTGAACCGTGAAGAATTAAGACAAGTAGGTTTTAATTGAGTGAGGACTACAAGAATTTGGGTAGCCTGTTATTCATTCTCTTCCCCTCCTCTTCTTCATAGTTGTATAGCAGCCTCCCATTGCAGGGGGGGAAGCTAAAACCTACTATTCTGGTATTGATTCCCCCAGCCTACCCAGGTTTCATAAACCCCCTTCAGGAACCTCTCTCAAAGGTCCACTGAAATGGGAAATATAAATAAGCTTCCCTAGATTCAAACTTCTCCAGACTTGTAGGGGGAAATACAGCAAAAGCACTAGGAAGTATTGCATTATGATGTATTCTGTTCCTTCTGGAATTCCCTCTGGGGAGAACTCTGTGGGCAGTCCAAGCTGTAGAAGAATTTAGTCTTCTTTATCAAGTTCACAGCTGGGCTTTATAGGATTCTGTGTTAACCCTGCAGCAAAGCAACATCCGCTTCAGGTACATGGGAGACAGGAGTGTTGACTGGATGAGTGTTGAAGTAGGATCAGAACACTCCCTTAAAATACATTTTAAAAGTCCATGGGTTCCCTTCCCCCTTTGTTTGCTCCTCTACTTAATCCATTTTATCAAAGTCCTAAGTTGAAATTTAAAACAAACAAACAAACAAAACCCAAACCGCACAGATACTGCTATTCTTTCTGTGCTGTGAGTGCATTGCTGATGACTTGCTTGCCTCTGCACACACTGGGGAGATGCAAAGGCAATTTCACTAACAGAGATAGCAAATTTGTAACTCAGCTGTGTAGATTCATCTATTTTTACTGCCAGGATTAAAAAGTGAAATTGGTACAATGCTTTAAACGTTTAAGATAAGAAGCTACCAAGAGTTCAGAGAATACTGTGGTAAAAGCTAGTGTCCAAAAGGAAAGCCATTCCTCAGAAGCAGTTTTATGGTAGAAGCCACTGCCCAGGACCCTTTCCCTCTGGGCTCAGGTTCTGTGTGGGCCCACTGTGGAATGGCATGGATGCCTGATCCAAAGCTTACTTTGATGCAGCCAGTCAAAAGATTCCAGTTCATTACAAGGGGCATTTTAGAAAGAGCCTCAAAAACTCTTACAAATCTCTAATGTCTGGTGAGATGTTTTCAGTCTGCTTCCACTCCTAATGCCAGGTACATTGCAAGGACCTTTATCTGCATCCCTGTAAGTTACTCCTCTTATAATTTCTATGCCTTATCAATATATATTTTTTAAGGCTGAATAAAGATCTTTCTCTCAATTTTGAAGTAATTTTTTCAGATAAATATTGAAACAAATACCATATAGGTAAGGCTGTCCTTATGTTAAAAGCATATTGGGGGTCATACTGTGGGTGTCACTCTTTGTTCGTCTGTGACCTCTCCAAGATTTCAAAAATAAATTTTTCATTATTTGAATGAAGAGGCAAAAATACAATGATACTAAAAGTCTTCATCAACTGTTCATTTGTACAGATTACTAGCCCATGATAAATCATAAATGCTGCAGGACAATATATATTACTGAGTCTCTGAACAAGTTCCGCAATGAAAATAAGTTAATGTAAGGTACTTGTACTCTGTCTTCAGCTGTGTCTGTTTTGATTTTCCTCTTTAGAACACACATTTGTCAGTGCACATGCACACACATGCATAAACACACCATGTGAGTGGATACTGAATAAACCACCCTATAGAGAGGGAGTACAATATTTCACTGACTGTAGAATGAAGCCCAATTTTATTGGCAGACTCCAATGATGCTAGACAATAAAACATTTGTACGTTTTGCTGCAGACAGTCTGGCTGGCAGTTTCAGCAGCTCTAATTTATTGTGAATAAATAATTTCCTGGAATCTCTGAGGAGTCATTTTAATGCTCCGAAAAAAATTAAAATCTGGCTTGCTGTTAAATTTGTTTTCTGTTGTTTTGAACCAAAAATACTTTAAATGAAAGAATTTAAAAGCCCACCCTGATTTCAAAGATAGTACTTTTTAGATGTTAAATCTCCCAGTTTCACACTGGTTTTACACATGAATAATTTTTGTTTACTTCATCTTTATATTTAAAGGCATGACAAATACCATCTGTTTGCAGTTTCTTTTCTCTGTGTTATTTCTCAGTACCAAGCAGAGAAACTGTCCAGGTTAAAGGACTCCCATATTTCTGTAGGGTGTATTTGGATGCTGTTTGTTTTTGTACCCTACCATAAATTGATTAGTACTTATAGCATAATGGTGATCAGACCATTTTCAAAGGCAGTGTGTTCTTGAAGCATGAAACAGAAATTCAAAAACAACTTCAGAATCAGTTAGAAGCCAACTGTAAAAATATAGATGGAGTCAATTAGTTGATTCAGTTTTGCAGCCATCAGCAAAAAAAAGAAGCTTTAGTTTCCACAGTTGCTGAGTACATTTTTTCCATGAGGCACCTCACAGTTCCTGCCAGTGGCCTAATATATAAGCAACTATTGCACTTTTACTAAATTCTCATAAACTTGATATATCCAGAAGATATCAAATAAGAAACTGAACTAAGAAAAGGGATACATTTTAATCACCAATAGCACCACTTAAATACCTAACATCATTTCCAGAAACAGTACCACTCAGAGTTTTGTTGATACTCGGCATAAATAATCTCTATACAGTTCACAGAAATATAGTAAAGCTAAAATCTGTACTGGTAATAGGAAATTATAGTGGAAAACACTGTAAATTTAATTGTAGGTCTCATTCTCTGTAATGTCGAAAGTGTTTTCTACAGACTAGTTACACTGTGAGGAAACAACCCATAACACAAAGTAAATTTGAGAAGCAGAAAAGGCTACACATACATTTTTGTGTGACTGGGTAGCATCACCAAAAGCTAAATGCATATTTGAACACTAGTTCAAAGAAACAGAGGATCTTCTTTTATGTAGCTAAGTTGCATGAGCCCTGTTCCCATGGAGTTACTATTTCCTTTTCCTGCAGTCTTTGTAGGGAACTGTTTCCTTCCTCAAGTGTAAACCCAGCATTACTTTCATCATGTATAACCAGGCTGAATGCCTGCAACATATTTGGATGAAAATGGACAGATAGCAGTGACAGGCTTGCTTGTGCCCTAGCAGAGAGCAACATACCTGCCATTAGCTACTGCCAGGTCTGTTTATTTGAGTTGGCACTAAGAAGGCAAAAATTCTTTGCAACATAAAAAATGCTTCCCTCTGACTGCAGCACTCAATCTCAGCCTCACCAATGGTTGTACTCCCAATCCCCTCAGCAACATCAGTACAAGCCATGAATTTCTATTCCTTTTGTCTACCTGTGCTCCAGTTGTTCAATGATCTGTGAATTCTGTGAGACAGGGATGATGAAATTTTCTTACATAAATTTTTAATTCAAATTTGTAAAAGTTCTGTCTCAGTCCTGTTTTGTTTTTTTCCTTTTTGGTAGCTGAAGCCTACACTCTCTTTCCCTAGTTCCTAAATGAGATAACACTTTTTCTTGTGATATTTGTTTAGCAATATAGCATGTAGAAATGCAGAGTCTACCCTGGCCCTGTGAGAATGACACTGCCCAAGGACTCTGATAGTCAGCATGTGCCAATTCCACACAGGATACACAGTTCCTTACTTCAGTGTGCAAGGCAGGAGTAGCACACTTCCACATGGAATACACGCTGGCTTTTACAAATGCTGCTGCTTCCAATAGTATCTTCTTCCACTGATTTCAGCACAGTTTGAAGAAGGATGTAGTGGTGTATATGAGCACTCAATAATTTTCACCCTTAAGAACAAACAATTTTCTGGACACAGTGAAGTCTATCTTTTCTATAAATGGAATCTAATTTAATTAAAACCCAGGATAAAACCAGATACCCCTCCAAGTATTCATAATCCAAATAATCATACAATAACCAACAATCTCCTTTATGGAGATTATAAACAGGAATTCCAGGTGGAATATCACCTGGATTCCACCAATTTTGTGGTATCTGAACTCCTAGGCCATGAAACACTGTGAAGTTCAGATGTACAGTTTATTAATCTAACATATCACAGATAGTTAATTTTTCTGGATTAGTCTAAAAGTTGGTGCTAGCTAACTTTGTCAGTCACTGGGTCATCATTTTTATGTTTTACAGTGTCATGCAAAAAATAGATATAATAAAAATTTTAGAATACGTTAACCAGGTAAAACCTTGCACTTCCAAATTCAGAGGCTGATCTTGTAATCTAATATAATACAACATGTGCCTTGCCATAATTCCTGTGACTCTTTATTATGGGATATTTTCTAAATGTGTTGTGCTTTGGTTTGCTTTTCCCCCCTACAAGGCATGAATGAAACACAGGTATCAAGTTCAGAGTTATGTTGGCTTCCTGTGTCAAGGGGATGGAAGACTCATCAGGAGGGCATTCAGAATAACTGGGCAGGTATCTAACAGGCAGTATGATTATCTTCTGTAAGGATACCAACTCATGCATCCATACCCAAAGCTCATATTCACTTACTGCTGCAGTAGGGGCAGGAATTTCTCAAGGACAACATATTAATACTACTGAATGTATTCCTTATAAGCAAACTGACAATTAATCTAACCTCAGAGACGTGAATCTATATGTTCTAACAATAGTAACATCTCTATTGGATCCATTACATTTTGCTCTTCTGGGGAAAAGGTACTGTTTCATTTCCCAAATACTAAGCAGTAGTGAGGAGAAATTGGTTAGGATACTACTATGAAATAGTCTACTAAATATATATGCCTTTACTAGAAAATATACTGATTTATATTTCTAGATGTAAGTTAATGTATATGTGTATTCAATAAGTTTCCTTCCAGTTGAAAGCAATTCTTCTGCATTTACAACATAGTTATGAGCACAAGGAATTCAATAAAAACATTCACATCGACTTTAAATAGATTTTGGATTAGGCCTTTTAAAACAAAAAGAAATGCTCTGTAAATCTTTAGTGTTGCTATTTTGCTAAGTATGAAATCTGTTAGAAATAATCTTCAGGGCAATTTTTGTTTGTTTGAATGTTGGAAGTTGGGTTTCGTTCTTTTTTACTTACAGAATTTTTTCCCCTAAGTTGCTGGGAAACTTGCTACCGGGTACTTACGGGTACTTAAGAAAAACAAGAGAGTGGGCAAGGTCGAGAAAGGAGTGTAGCATGTAGCTACTCTTCATTTTCTCTGGGAGTTTCTGAGTGGGGGGATACCACAGGAATTTGGGGCAGGTAAAGGACCGGGCTGGGGGCAGCTGCTCTGTCTGGGCTTTGGGGAAGGACAGTCAGACCTGCGGCTGGAAGGGAAGGAATTCACTGCCACTGCCATAACCCAGCCTGGAGCTGCCTCTGTTCTGCTGCTGGGCCCCACAGCCCCTGCCCTGCAGGGACTGAACCCGTGGTTCCAGCCACAGCCACGGAGCTTCTGATCCATGAAATCCACCGCCTTGGGATTTCTGCTCATTCCTGCTGTTCCAGCTTGGTGCTCCTCAGAGTCCTGCTGGGGCACCGGGATCGGCTGCACTGGGGTTTGTGAACCAAAGCCTCTCCTCCATCTCTGCCCGTCTGGGCACTGGGATTGACTGCCCCAGGAGTTTATAAACCAAAGTCTCTCCTCCATCCCTGCCCGTTTTGGCTCTGGGATTGACTGCCCCAGGAGTTTATAAACCAAGGCCTCTCCCAACCCTTCCCGTCTGGGCCCAGCCGCCATCACCACGTGCTGCCCGAGCCCTGCCCACAGCGCCCCCTGCTGGCCCGGAGGAATCACCTGCCCGGGGAGCAGCAGCGCCCCCTGCCGGCCGTGGCGGAGCACGGGAGGGTCCCTGGGCTCCTGCTCTGGTCGGTGTCAGCGCTGTGGCTGTTGGTGTTTGTTTGCCTTGTTATATACACTAGTAAAGAACAGGGATTCCTGTTCTCACAGGGGGCCTGAGAGCCCCTTAATTTCAAAATTATAATAATTCAGAAGGAGGGGATTTACATTTTCCATTCCAAGTGAAGGTCCTACCTTCTCTGGCAGACACCTGTCTTTTAAACCAAGACACTGAATGTGCATATTTTTTTCATTTTCCATGAAAAAGTGCAGCAACAGTTAAAGCCAAAAGTTTGAAAATATCAAGGCTAAATACTGGGATATAGTCATCATATATGCTCACTGGTTGGTTTGCAATTTCATCAAGTATGAACAATCTATTTAAGCACACTGAATGTTCTTGTGAGATCTTTTTAGACTACTACTGCATAGGCTATGCATGTTTAATACTAAATCTAAGAAATACACCGCACTGTGCTCTAACAAGTTGTTTGAAGTTTATTTTCTGGGCACCATGTATAAAGTTCTGACATTTTTCATTCTATGTCATGCTCCAGACATTCATCTGTAGAATAACACGAAGATGTTCCATAAGTACTTACCAGAAAGGCTATGTATTCCAAAGGCATTTGCTGTGTTTTTTGCAGGACAATGAATGTTCTTTGAGACTCACCCAGAGGGAGAAAAAAAACCTCACCTGTACATTCCTAGTCTTTTGGAAACAGTCAAGTAATTGATATACAGGAAAGTGTATTTTATTTATCATTTTAATGCCAACTGGATAGAACAAAATTTCCTTAATTTCTTCAAGCAGAAAATCTGTGATATTGGAATGGTGTGTTTATCCACATATTGTGCAAGACATGACATCAAAATGCCAAAAGTATATAGTCCTGGGCTGGATATTTATTGCATCTTTTGAGAGAGGTATGTCTGTTTACCAGAAATGCAAAAAAACCCCCAAAAACAAAAACAAAAAAAACCCCCACAAAACCAAAAAATCCCCACATAGAATTTATTGACTTAGGAAGACAATAGGTACTTCTTAAATTAATGCTATTTGCTAAGATGTCAGTTCCTGATTGTTGTGTTAAACACTTCTACTAGAAATGGCCAAATGTATAGGTAGCAACTAATGGGTTTCAATGTGCAGAAGGGAAGATTTTGGTTAGATATTGGGGAAAAGCACTCAAATTGCAATAACTTGGAGAAATATCAGAATTCCATCACAAGGAATCCATTAGATAGGCATTCTTCAGCAATGAAATGAACATATATTCAATCTCCTTTGGATTCTTCTACCCATATGCTAAACTTTCACATTAAGAGTAGAGGGACAGAAAATATTGAGAATAATGAAAAGGCCAGTCATTAGTACAGGATTATATTCCCTACTTCTTCATGTAGATGCTTAGAGAACTTCTAAAGATAAAATGTTTTTTCTTACAGGAATGAATTTAGGGAGCTCTTTCAGCCTTTCTTTTTTTTTTATCTGGCAAGACAGATAGGCTTGCAAGACATAAAGGAAAGGCTCCCTTGTGGTTTTATAGAATATAACATACCCCCAAGTAGCAAAAAAAAGCCCCAGGCAGAAATGAGGTTAGCAAAAGAGTTTCTCAGTTATATTACTAAGAAGGGTGATGAACCTATAAGCTGTGGTTAGGAATCTTTAACAGACCTCTGAACTGAAGCCCCGCTTCCTAATTTTCTAACCATTGCTTTAAACGGGAGATTTTGTGTCCTCTTTCCAAAATGCATGGTAAACAAACTCAAAGGGAAAAGAAGCTAGTTAATATATCTCTGCATAAATTGGCTACCAGGCCAGAGCAGACACTTCACTGGCCATTGTAGTTACCGAGAGCCATTGGTTTGGGTGTGCAGGATGGAGCTCGTGTCTGGGTTGTTCAGCAGCACTGATACTCAGGAACAGAAACTGGAATCAGGGTCAGATCTGGCCCCAACTGGATTTTACTGCAATGACGTACAGAGCTGACAGAGAAATTTCTGAAACTGGAAACTACAGCCCACAAGAATTAGAGGACTTTAAACCCTGGTGAGATGTAACATTTCTTAAGAACAATAGCTTATAACATTTTTATTCTGTACTGCTTTGGATAATTAATTTAGTAAGTCAGTTTGTTTGTCCTTCATGCATAAAATAAATTAAGATATGTGTTGTTTCCTTATTCATGAAGTCTTTAAATTCAGCAGATGAAACTCTCTTTCTGCCAGAAAAAACACTGGGTTATAGATGACTGTCAATAAAAAGTAAAGCCAGCTCCAATGAAAAAAACATGCTGAAAGCGAATACCTGTTGAATGCTGAATCTTTATTTCCAGTTTATGTAGAAATAAACACATTTATGGTTTGTTTATTGCTTGCAGAAAGAAAGCCTGTTCATCCTCCCCCGCTCCACCCGTCATTTGCTGGTCTAGCTACCGAGCAGAGCCTAATCACAAGATGTCTGTGTACATCAAACAGATGTTCACCAGCACCAGAACATCAGTGTCTGGCATGAAGTTTTATTGTGTTTGTGGACTCTACTGAGCACACTTTACTTGAAGAGCAATGCTTTGTGTCACTGTATCTATATCTCATAATAAAGAACAAGTGCTCACTTCAAGTTATGGATCACCTCTATTGTCATTCCACAGCAATGTGTTTTACAGATGTCTGCAAATGAATTTTAGGCTGAACTCCCTTTGCTTCTGAACAATAAGGAAGTATGATATGCTATCTGTCTGGTATTTAGTTATTAAATTTTGGTTGAAGAGCAGTTAGAATCCCTCTGAATTCATTTGAATTCCTGTTTTAAACAAGACCTCTGACATTTGACATCTGACCAATGGGTCTGACAGGTTTTCAGCACTTTAGCTGGCGGTGATGTAGTAACAGCACTTTATTTCCTGGGAAGCCAACAGCTAACTCTTACCTTCATGTGAAAACTTAGATGGGGCTTATCAGCTCCTCCACGGCACTCCATGGCACTCTGCCCCTCTTGGGATCATGGTCTCTGTCTGCTATTATTGAGAGGGACAGGAATGAAACCGCAGCAGCACCAGGAGCCATCCTTTCAGACTATGTCTGACACAAGCACTGAGTGTTACATTATCTGCTTCACTGAAGCAGAAAGAGGAGACCATCAGGGAGCTGGCTGTGCTCCCTGCTTTTCTGATCTGCCCAGTTTTGGACACTCTAGTGCAACCTGTGTGCTGCCCCAGCCTCTGCCAGCTGGCAAGAGTTCCCAGGAGACAGTGTGTCACTGAGGGTAGCTATGAAAGAGCCTGGGAGCTGCTCTTTCCTCTCTGCTGTGATGTGCTGCAGTGCCCGTGCTGGCAGGGCTGCTGGGGCAGGCACATGCTGCCACCGAGCAGGAGGCTCCCAGCACTGGGCTAATCCTCACAGTGGGGATGGGGGACCTGCATCAGCCCCTGCTCACCACTACAAATGGTGTTAAAGCTGATAAGTTCCAGTATGTCCTTCTGGAGAAAATTTTTTAAAAGTTTAAATACAAGCTTTTTTTTTTTTTTATTTCCAAAGTAGTTCTTTACCATTTTTGCTGCAAACAGAAACACTGTTCTACCACATTAATTCCAAACCACAGGCATTGTCTTCATTTTATCTTAAACCTTAGGACAAAATACTTTGTCAACCACAAAAAAAACCCCAAACCACACCAAAACGAAACTGAGATCAGTAGACAAGGGCCAGAACAACATAGGAAAATTAAAAACTGTGAAATTCTGCATTAAAAAATAACATGTTGAATTAGTATTTTTAAACCCATAGGATATTTTGCACTCTTCAAAATACACTCCTAGTGGATGTATTTAAGAAACAGTGTGCTGAAATATGTCTAGCACAACTATGCACAACTGCATATGGGTTCTTCAACTGAAATGACCTGATTGAAATTGCAAATTTACACATGAAATCTTAGTCAGAGGTTCTGTATGTGAGTGGATAAGGAGACATGGATACTTAGGCTATGAATATGCTCTCCATCCTACCACAAAATTACATAGAAAATACATTTCAGACATACCCTGGCAACTGAAAATAAAAATGCCATATGGTGAATATCTAAGTAATTGCCAGACTAGGTCCTTATTGAGCACTGGTCTTCCCTTTTGCAAATACTTTTTAAACTGAGATAATTCTGCTTACTGTCCAGAAGCTGGGCTTCAAGCTCAGCCCTGCCAAGCTCTGATTCATCATAGCTAAGTGGGAGCATAGACAGCAGCAGGCCAGGGCTGCTGTATCTTGGATTAACTTGAACCTTTTCAGTAATGAGATACATATTCTATCCCAAATCTTCTCTTTCCCATTCAGTCCAAGCTCCCAAAAATCTTTTGCAGTGGGTAGAGTAAGCTGTGAGAATAATGGCTGGCATAAAGTAACAGCAGGCTCTCTACAGCTTACCCTAGGGAATCCTCAATTTCCCTGTTAGGAATAAGTTAGGCTGAACATATTAATGGAAAGGATCCTACCTTGAGCCAGGGGCTTGTTTTAGTACAGCTCCTGTATTACACTTGTCAGGGTAGTGTGGTACACACTGGATCTCTTTACTTGCATCACGTATCAAGAGATACTATTAATTATTTGTGCAAATATTATAAAATAGTACAGTGCTACACATTGATCAGATGAACAATCCCTCTCCATTAGCTTCTGTTGCCCTCTCAGTTTTCTCAACAGAGATTTTAGAAGACCTGTTTGAAATTATCATCTGAGCCTAGATTTTTTTTCACTTATTCAAACTGTAGAAGGATAAACTGTTATTTACTTTGTATTGTGATGCTCTAGTCTTTCTTAGACCCTCAAGTTATGCCAACATCTGGATTCATTCCTCAAAATCTCTTGTCTAGATAGTGACAAATCCTTCTTTCTCTTTTTCCATTGGACTAATAATGAAAAAAAAGCTGTCAGATGGAGTCAGAACAAATGCAGATTTCTTCTTGTAGTGACAAAAAGCAAAACAAAGCCTTAAAGAAACATATCCTCAAAACAAGCCTCCTTTTCTGGGCAAAGCAAAACGTCAGGAAATAGACATAGCCTTTGAAATCCATTCCTCTTCAGGGCAGAGATAAAGCAAAGCTTTTAGTGAAGTAAGCAGGAGAGTCTAGAAACAAGTGTATCTATATTCAAGGGGAGTTTGAGGTTTTTCCTCAGTTAAGGGTAGATTGCAGCTAATAAAAGAGTTTGGCCACTCCCAAGATTCAATTTAACTTTTGCTTCTAATTCCACATGCTCCAGAAAATCTTTCTGCAGAGCTACCAGAGTTGTAGTCCTGCTTTTTAACTTCACAAAAGTGCTGCCAGGTGTCCTGGCCACATGTTCTGCAGCCTTTCTGGATTCTGTGTGAAGATGATACTTAAGAACAGGCCTCAAGGATAAACCTGGACCCAGAAGATCAACTTTAGGCACTTCTGATTCACACAAAATTTCTGGATTGGGTTAGAGATAGGCTTCACCAAGTAGCAGAATCTTCAACTTGGCCCTCATGGCTATTACTGCAACGAGTGGAGGTTACAAAGCATCGAATGGATTAATGACAACTCATGCAGAGATGGGTTGGGTAATAGGATCAGGGCATGTGCAATATGCTGACTCCCTATTTTGGTTTATAGCAATGAAAGGGATAGCATAAAGGACAGTGCCTCTTTTCATAATCAGTTCTGTGCTTTGTGCTATATAGAAATAGCAATTCCAATCTTAGGTATTAAGAGAGGAATTGAGAGTGAAACAGAAGCATTATAATTACAGCATTTAATCAAGAAGGTCCACATGAATTGATTAGCATGCAGTTCTAGTTCCTCATCACAGAATAAACAGCCACAGACAAAGCTACAGAGGACAGCAAGGATGCTGACACAGGACTGTCTCTGTACAAGAAAATAATTAGAACTGCACCCTGAAAAGAGGAAAATTGGAAGGATAAAAATAAGTAATGAAATTAAGTTAAATACTCATTTAACTTATAATTACATGGAAAAGGTAAGAAATTTATATTCTCAGTCTCTCCTGGTACAAGATAGCAGAAGCATCAAACAAGGTTTTAGGATCAAATCAGAATCACAAGGTCTGTTAGCTAATGAAATTCAGTGCCCTAAAGTGCTGTGGATTAAAAGTACTTTATGGCTTACTCTTCTCTGTTAAAGAGTGCAAAAAAAACCAGGTAAAGGAGTTGATAATGTAGCTCAGCAAACCCCACATTGTCTTTCTGTAGCTGCTCCCTATGGCCCTTAGTTTGATATTTTGGCTACAATTTTTTGTTCTTCTCAGATGATGACTTGATTAATTTGTGCCACCACTAGACCTTTGGTAATTTGCCTCTTCAAGTCTTCAGCAACCAGGCAAGTATTTCCCTTCTCCTTCTGTCCTTCTTGAAAGGAAGAAAGGACAGGAAGTTTGAGAAATACTAGAGTGGTGAACAAAAAGAAACTGGAAAAGAACACATTAATTTCAAGTTGTCAGGCATATGGAAATTCAGAGAAGTGAGAACTAAACCTCAAAATGAAAAGAAATCTATGAGTGAGGCCATCTAAAAGTTTCTTAAAGTGTTTCATTCAGAATCCCTAATTTTAAAACAGCAAACTGTAATTAGATAGTATGAAATATCCCAGTGTAAAATTAAATAGCTGTCTTTTTTCTTTCTATTCCTTTTCTGTCTTGACTGTTCATCCACATTTGAGTGCTTCAAGATGTTGGTTTTACACTTGACACATTTTAGCAACACTATAGACATAAACAGAATTATTGGTGTTATAGTGTAAGACAGCCTTGAGTTCTCTCTGACAAACCAGCAGCTCTGTGACTGTCACAGCCTCATGCCTGGCCTATGCTGGAATAAGAAGATTTTTTTTGGTTTACAAGATTAAAGTCTTCTGAAAGTTTAAGTGGAAAATTTGCTTTACCATTTCGCAGCTACACGTAGGCAATCTCTGCTAGGCTGCAAGTAAGACCACTGGCAGGAGTGTGTGCAGCCAAGGAATCACTTCACCTCATCCCACCAGTCTCCCACCGCCTGCATTTCTCACCCTGCCTGATTGATGGTGTGCTGGCCCCACAAGGCAGCCTTGTTCTTCCTCACAGTTGTTACACTCCAGTGGTTGTGAGTTTCTTTCAAAAGTGTCAGAATTAAAAGCAAGTTATGAAAGCCCCATTTCATTTTGTTTCAGGAGTCAATCCTGGTGCTGTATTATCCAGAATGTCTGTTGAAGTTAAAAGACAAGCTTATTTGGTCAGGATTCCTTTGCCCTTTCTGCCCTTCTCCATCAACATCCCTGATTTCTTCTTTCAGCACTGTTGACTTATAAACTAGATATATCAGTAAGTACAAGGCCATTCCAGACAACTCCTTTAGTTGTTCAGGCTTTTATTCCACCCTGTCCCTTTCATCTTGTTTGTCATTCAGTTTTATACTCCACTGGAAAAAAACCTGAGCATTTTCTCTTTTCCTGCTCTTGCTTCTTTCTGCTGTGTTTAACAGTTGTGAGTGGATGTCCCTTCTACTGTCTTGCCATTCAAGACTGGAAAAATGCTAAAGCCCTCTTTTCCCACTTGTTTTCCCCCAGTCCCAGCTGTGGCTCAGATGAATTAGCCAGGTGAAGCCAAAAGCTCAGAAATGCAGACAACTTGCTGCCAGACTAAACCCCCAGTACAATTTGTATAATTATAGGAAAAAGGAACCAGAAATAAAAATCACTGAATGTAGAGAGAGCACTGAACATGTATGTAATATGTAACATTAAAACTATTTTTTACGTTGTAGGACACTCTGGGTAAGCTTGTAACCAAAATAATTAATAAATAAAGCAATTAATAAAGCTCAAGTGTAGGCAGCACTTCAACATCAAGGGAGCCTCTCATAATACCAGCACTTATCAGCACTTACTGTCTTCTAATAATGCTTTTTAAAAAATGGACACAATAAAATTTTATAACTGTGTACAGTAAAATTTACTTTGAAACAAAATATTATTTGTTTAACTTTCAAATTAAGGATGAGCAACACTCTGGGGAAATACCACATTGATCAACATTGAGGTTCTTTTAATAAATGATATCTGAGCCCATAAAAATTGTGGTTAGAAATGTATAATAAAATATATTATCCCACTATGGTCTTCAGCTCTGGTGTTGCAGTTTTGATTAAGATAATTTGCAGATTCTGTAAAATATCATCTTCTCACTGTCAATTTGGAGATGCCAGGGTGTCACATGATGCTAAGAAATAGGTGAGTGCAAAAAATGACATTTCTAGAAAAGCAGACTTGAATGTAAGCAGTAAGTACAGCAGAGTGTGTATATATAGTGTGTGGAGTTTGTGATGATCCAGAAAATATTGCTGTTTCCCTAAAAAACTGCAATTAACTTCCTCTGATCATGATACTATCTAAGAGAAAATACAAAAACATAAGTTCTTCATTGACAGCCCTGTTCAAATATATGAATATGGCACATGGGACAGCAATTAGTGAACAGAGTCACTATTATCCTCTGCAATCATTTCCAAACAAATGAAGAAAGAAGGTTGCAAAACCATATGGTACATATATTATAAAGTAACCTGTTCCATTCTTTAGACTTACTATTACTGCTTTTGACACAGCTACAGGAAATAAAAAGCTACTGGAATGCAGACCAGGAAAATGTATTCCCAGAAGGCTTTGTAGAACTAGAAGCTGGAATCATTGAGTGGAAACAGACTTTGCAAAGCAGTCTCCCATTCTTTGCTGCTTAGATGATCGGCTCAAATATAAAATACATTCTACAAATGTGGCCATATTTGGTAGCTGTGCTTTTAAGATAATTATGGAAAGAAAGTAAAAGAAAGGAAAGAGAAAAAGACTTTTAAAAAGGTTAAGTCTCTTCGTGGAGAACGGTAATGTAGACTAGAAAAGAATTGTTTTCAAGAGAGGAAGCACAAAGTCAAACAATTCATACTTTGTATGCAAGATTTGCTTATTTTCCTTCTCTATCCTTCTTAAAGAATTGGTTAAAGGAATTATATTAATATCTATGAAAAATATATGATCCACAAATCCTGTAAAATTGTTTTTATAATATTGAAGAGTAGGTGGCACTCACACTGAGACATTTAAATCAATACTCCATTAACATAAATATTTTAAAATACTATTCTTCTTCACAATACCTAGCTTCAGTGTAACACCCTTGCTCTGAAATGGTAATAATTAAACTGCAATGAAAGTATACATTCTATAAATGGAAGAAAGCTTGTGAAAAAAAATGAAAATTTTACTTAGTCTGCCAGTGATTTAAATTTCATTGCCAAATATGGGTAAAGTCTTGGCCTTACTGAAGGCACTGTGTCTATTATTCATGGAGTTAATCCTGTATGTTCTGAAGAAGTTAGCAGGAATCCTTACATCTCATGCTAAACAGAGCCATCAGAAAAAGAACAATGGCCTGTACGTGACCTCACATTATTTGGTCATTTGTCATTTAGCTATATTGATAATAATAATAATAATAACTGATGATATTAATAACATTCGTAATACAATAAAGTTTCCTGAAAATTTCCATCGTGACAAAATTAAGGTATTTTATGTGGTTTTACACTGAGGTGTACATACTTGTAAAAAGGGAAGTAATTTGCTGAGTTATTTAAACAGATCAGCAAATATCTCTTTGAATTAAGATGTTTGTATTCTGATGAGCAGTCATATATGGCTTCTCTACACTTGCAAAACCAAGAGAGGAGCTCCCTATATGAGTGTGCTTGTAGGGCAGCTACTTGGGCTGAAGAGAGCAATATTCAGTGGTCAGTCCCTGATGCCCTCTGCTAGAGGATTTTAGCCACAGTGTTACACAAGGTCCAAATTTCCCAGAATTTATCTACTTTTTGTGTCTGGAAATTGTGTCTTGGTACAAGCTATGGCCCTGCTGCTAATTATTATTTAGAAATAAAAGAACTTGAAGTTGTTCTGACAAGGAAAAATAGAGGTGAAAATTTGCTGTATGTGTTTTCTATCTTGTCAAGTTGGCTCAACAAGCTAAACGAAACTGGTGTGTTGTAATTAGTGTACACAAAGAATTAACTCCTGTCCTTGAAATACTGACAGAAGCAACAGATCTCCAAGGTATTGTAACAATCTTGTGGTCACATCCAATTCTGCTGATGCAGGAAACCACGAAGGGAGTTGCACCCTCCACCCAAACCCAAGTGATTAAACACAAGTTGCCCATCAGCTGGAAGGGTGAACTTGGTGAGCAGGGGGAATGAGCAGTGACAGGGTGCAAATGATCCTCCAGGATCCTTTGGGCAGGCCAGGCTCTCGGAAATGAGATCAAGATGATCACCTGCTGCATTTTAACTCTGCTGTTTCCCTTTAATCTGTCAGCTCACTATTCACTGCCTATGCTTCTGCAACATCTCTGTGGTATCATAAATACACACAGCTACTCAGAACATTAAAGCAAAGGTCTCAAACATCCTACAACTGACTTCATGCTGGCCAGACAAAAAATGGGAAGTTCAATTGCTAGAGGGTGAAGAGTGACAACAATAGCTTTCCTTAAGAAGATGTAAAAAAATAATTGAATCCATACATGAAAGAGACAACTGCCAGAAAGAAATTATGTTTTCTTCCCTCTGAATTTCATTGTTTCCAAGAGACAGAGGTGGTAAGCAACAAAGCTAAGATAGGTATGGATTGGCAAAAGGAAATGTAATGAGAGATATTAAGGAGCAGAAAAGCAAATGGAAAAAAAAGAGGGTAAAGGCAAAGTAATTTCTATTTTGTGAAGCATCCTTAAGGTAAAAACAAGGAAACTAAAGTGCTGAGTAGGTGAGAAGTCAATAAATGGGTTCAAGATACTGAAAGGAAAAGCATTTAGAATAGATTATGGTGATGATTTTGGCAGCAACACCTTAGAGTGGAAAAGTCCATCTGGGGGAAGGCAAGAGTTGTCAAGGAGATGATGAGGATGAAGCAACAGCACAGGAAACTAAAGAGAGCAATAAGACTAAGTCTGCAGAAACCCTTTACATCAGCCAGATTCGAACTGGGATGTATCCTTTGGCTTCTGTGACGAATGTGGATCTATGTCAAGGCAAAAGACATTTTTCTTTAGTAAGACTCAGATTTATGCTTTTATAAAAGAAAAAAACATCCCCTACTGTTTATCCTTCACTACTTTGTGAAAATGGAAACAAGGAACTGGAAAAGTGTATACTCTTTTGGTTACTGGGTAACATCCAGTAGGATGTATGTAGGGTTCCTATTTACTCAAAGGTATGAAATGTCACTATATTTACAACAAAACCTCAGTTTGCAAAAAAAGGTGGTGAAGGTTCACTTGGTTGAAATTGAGGAATGTTAGCAACAATGCTACTACTTTTTGCCATCACCCAAAATTAGTAGGTTAGAGCAGCTGTTGCTGTTGCCCATATTTCTTCCTTATTTTAATTGCTGTGGTTCAGAGGTGCCAAATCAGCCTTTCTGGTGAAAAATTCAAAGCCTGCAAGAAGCAAAAAATACAAAACCTTACAGTTTATAATTAATGTCTTGGGTCCAATCCTACAAACATACATGTAGGTAATTTTACTTGCATAATAAATCCTATTTACTTCTCTGGAATTATTCCTATTACTAAAATTCCTCATGTATGTAGGAGTTTAGAAACCTGGACCTGTTCTTCACTGTTTCTGCCATGTGCTGGCAGTGTATTAGTAAGGGAGATACTTAATAAAGATCCCAGACAAGAGCATGAAGAAGTCCAAAGGAGCAATTAAGAAATGGTCAAAGCAATGTAACACCAAGGATAGAAAGATTTGTTCTAGAACTAAAGCAAGTGACTTCTGCAGGAGCTATATAAATGCACTGAGAGCCCTTTAAAATTTTGCTTGCTCCTTTCCCTCCTTTTTGCAAATGAATAGAGCCATTCATTTCAATGGAACTTTTGTCTGTGTGGGTCTGGAAAGCCGTCTGAGGAACTTACACAGCTCCAGGTAGCAAATGTTTGTAGAATCCCAAATGTTAGACAGTCTGTAATACTAATCTGGATGGCCTCACTGCAAAATAAAGTGGCTCCGTGGAGATCACCCACTACCAAGACTAAACCAAACTAAATGTTTAGCCATACCAAATCATTGGATACTTTTAAATACTAGCAAAAGGAATCAAAGAATTGACCTTCCTTTGCCTAGGCTAATCTACAGCAGTATTGAGAGAGGTGGGAAAAAAGGCATATGAGTTCTAAGTGTTCACGTCAAAAAAGAAAATGAACGTAAGGAAGTTCATCATTAAAAATTCAATGTGGTCCTCACTAAAACAACAAACTCTCAAGACCAAGGTCTTACACACTCTCAGATGCACACTCACTCTTTTGCCACTGTATGCACTTTATTTTCACAGCCTGAGTATCAGTTATAAGCAGGATTTGATGAAAACCTCTTTAGTATCTGAAAAGACATGCCGAGGTCTGAGACAGTCACTGACACATGCCCTGGAACACAGGACACCTCCGAGTGAAGTTTATTTCCCTTATGGCTTCTTCCTCACAAGCTCTGCCTATCTTCCATGTAGTTGAGATCTCATCACACTTTCAGAGCCATGAAAAATTCCCTCCCAGCTATCCATCATTGCCTCTATTCATTTCATTCCTTTCTGGTCCCATCTCTTCTGTCAGCTTCTACATTTCTACACAATGTCTGTGTTTCTACACAATGTTCTGCTTCTGCACAGTTTGCCACTTGAACACAGACTATCCAGGGAGCTTTGTTTTTCTTTTCTGTGAGACTCCAAATTCTCAGAGTTACCTGAAGACAGTTCCTCCCTGACACACCCTTTAGCAAAGCTGATAAATAGTGAAGTAGTAGAGAGACTACCAAGAAATATTTTCTTGAAGTGAATAAATAGTCCATAAAACATCATAGCAGGGCCAATACCTGCTTAATCAATGTATGTTGAATTAACATTTTTAGCTTTTTGTTATCTCAAGGTTTCCATCCTGTGTGTGTAGTTCCTAATATACTGCTGACCTTACCAAAGTGTTTCACATTTTGGAACTACTACAGTTCTTGAGTTATTCCTTTGCATAGGAAGAGTTGCTTTGATACTAGCTTACCCTCCTAGAAAGGCATTTAAGCCCCACAGAGCACACAATTCTATATGTGCATGGAAAAACCAAAAATAAATAAAAGATATGTTTTCTTACTAGTACTTGATTACATGGCTACAGTATGTGACCATCTCTTTTCAGCAGAGAAAGGTACCTGTTTGCAGTGAGAAATGATACATTTTATTTGCAGCTGGATTTTAATGGAACAGGTTTAAGTAGCTTCCAGCTGTCTTTGGAAGGACTTGTCAGAATTTTCCTCTGAAATGAATCTAGAGATATTCAGGAAATAGCAATAACTTTAATAAATCATGAACTGAAACCACTGAAAACTGGAACTATTCAGTAGCATAAGACTGAAGGAGGAGGGGAAGAGAGAGAGAAGCAAGTGTGACAGAGTACAATTTGGGTGAAAAAAAACCATTTTGAAATATAACAACTCCTGTTGTGCAAGATGACTCAGAAAGGCAATAATTATTTCAGGAGTTGTGCTGGGGCACAAAGCCAATGAAAAATATCCACCCTTGGTGCAGGTGAGCAGATCAAGTCTTACCTGACATGTCTCCCAATGAGTGGCTGTGTGCTCATACTTTCATACACAGCTGTATGTACTGGAGAAGATATAGGTATTTACAGAAAATGTACTGTAAAATATCAGTCATAACTGCCTTTTTGGGAAAAAAAAGAAACACCAAAAAAAAAACCCCACCAAAAAACAAAACAAACAAACAAACAAACAAAAAAAACCAAACCAACAAAAAAAAAAAAAAAAAAAAAAAAACAAACAAAAAAAAAACCACCTTATATCTTTTAGGGATGCATTTTGCCTGAAGTTCTTTCTTTCAAATTTCCTCACTCACTTGCTGGCTCAAGAAAATTTTACCAAACAGGAAATATCTATAGTTCCTAGTGAGAGCCCAGAGCCAGCTCACAGGGTACACATGAAGTTGTGTGAGTGCTATCAACTTTCCTGGATTCTGTTGCAGTCCCATTTCCACATCACTGAGGGAAAAGTGATTTGTTGCTGGGTTACTTCAGAATGTCTGATAAAACATTGCCTTATAACAACAAATTACTTTTAGGATTCTCTGCCTAGATGCTCAGAATATGAATTGAGTTCCTGAAATGTAGCTTTTCGAAAGACTCGATAAAAATGGAATTTTATAAAGAAAGCAAGAAAATTCTTCTTTGTGTAATGGTAGTCAGGGGTCAGCTTCAGTTATCCCCATGTAACCCCTCTGAACCTGCTCAATGGGGATGCAGTGCTGCAAAGCCAGGGCAGAGCTTAGCTCAGTGTGTACATTTCAGGAAGAAACCTTCACTACAGAGCTCAAAAGAATCCTTGTGCTCCCTGAACGAAAGGTATAAAGGGGTGCTTGTTAATGTTAGTCAACACAGTCCATTTTCTGGAAGAGCAGGGATCTTGGTAAGAACCTGTGGCAAGGCAAAATTTCTCCAAGGGGGAAAAAAAAAGCAAATGAGAATTTAAAAAACCACTAAAACACTACCTACTCTGTGCATCTTTGTAATTGTATGACACATTCCTATGGGATTGACTTTCTGCAGGCAAAAAATCAACAGCTCAGTAACTGACACTATCATGTAGTACTTCTAACTTTTCAATGTATTTTTTCATTTTTAACATAAAAATTATTCTAGAAATTGTTTCTTGGAAGAGAAGGAAAAAAGCAGCAGTGTGTCTGTGCGTGTGAGGAGGAGAGAAAAAGAGAGCTTTTGTACGGCTTTGAGAGAAAGTCAGATTTATTTAAAGAATATCGAAGGGAGCTTATACCTGTAGGTGTCTGTAGGTCTGAAGTAAAACCAGGAGTGGGTGGTACCGTGCTGTATTCGGTATTTTGACCCATCCTCTGACCACGCCAGTCATTTGTGTTGGCTGCTGGCCGGTGCAGGTGAGGCCAGGTGAGATGGGGCAGGCGCTGTGCTGCAGCACGGGCAGGGATGCCAGCCTGCCACGGCTGCTGGTCCTGCTCAGGGCTGTGCACGGCCACCCCTCCTCCCCGGCACCGGATCATAGGCTTGGGGCTCTGTCACAGAGTGGAGCTGGAGGCTCTTCCCCCCATTCTGTCCCAGTAAAACACTCCCTTTGCTCCGTTCCTCGGGCTCTGCGTGCCTGCAGAGGGGGCCAGAGAATTTGGCGGTCTCTGGCTACCCAGTGCCACCGAATGTCTCATTTGGGACAACCTGGGAAACGCTTTGAACAAAGAGAAGCACAATGTCACTCAATGTTTCAACAGAGTATCGCCCTCTGAGGCGATCTGCTCATCACAGTTTTTACTTTAGTAATTCACCAGACGCTTCCAGTGTTCCCAACTCTTTGAAAATGCTAATTTTTCTTGTTTACAGCAGTTTATATTTTTCACTCCAGCTTTTGTGGAACGTGTGCCAATAAAGTCTTAATGATCTTTGTATTTTTAAAGCATTTTGTCAGAAGCTGAATGCAATATGACTTTTCCAAAACGGTATGGAAATCATGATCCATCTGTAAATTCTCTGTGTACCACAGTCATTTATTACTTCATACTGAAATTTGAAACATGAGAACAAAGCAGAGGCAAAGCCAAATAAAAAAGCCACACCAGAAAGGAACATCTGCAAAATTCTATGGAGAAAAATGCACAAATGTTATGAATTAAACCTTTTCTGACTTTTCTTACAGCTGCACAACCTCACACTCAGCAAGACAGGAAGGACTATCAAAATATTTCCTACTCAATATGAAGAAGCAGAAGCCCATACCATTTTTTGAAAAATTAAATAAAAGTCTTCTGGCATACTCCAGAAAATCTAACAGATGATAAAGAGTGAAAATGTGAATCATAAAATGCAAGATAAAGTGCAAGTAATTTCAACTTTAGTCTTTAATACAGTCTTTGCTATGGCTACGGTTGACTTCGTTAACAAGTGGTAAGATCCAATGGAGAAGATGCTGCATTTCACACCTGGACAGTATGCAGAAACGTCTTCAAAAAACATTTTTTTTATTGGAAAACACCAATTTGTGGAAAGACAAAGTCCTCATGAGACCAGGAACATTTCTGTGAGTTTTAATTTTGTCAAAGGATTCAGTGTTATTCAAAAATAATATGCCTTTTCAAACACTTCTCCTGACAAACCAAGTCATTACTGGGGAGTAGGGGAGGATGACAAAGGAACAAACAGGTTGGAATAGTACTCAGTCACTCATCTGTAAACTCTTTCAGTCTGCTGGTTTATTGACCCTTTCTAAAGTTAAAGCTTGTCTTAATATTTAGGAAAGGAAATCTCAAAAATCTGGACCAATATCCCAGATAAACTGCTTCACAATCAGTAACTGAGTGCTTACATTGAGATATGGTCTGCACCACTGAGGTCAGTGTGAGAAGGATTGGGACTCAAAACAAGGTAAAAAATTCTGGCCACAGAGCAATACTACAAAGCAAAGCACATTTCAGGTGGATTTTAGGTGGTAAAATTCTAGATTACATACTTGCCAATTCGTGACTTATGTAAGAAAATGGATAAATTTCTCTTATCAAGGACATAACATTCCTCAGTGCACTTTCCAATATCATCATAATAGCTATCGTATTTTGACAAATATTAATTTAAAATTCTTCTTGTCCTATAAATTACAGACTTCTATTGTAGGGTTTTGCAGGCCACAGGTATTGTGTGGCCACACTCTGTAAGCAGAAGAAAGGAGTTTGAAAAGGAATATGTCACAGCATTGAGTATGCTGTGGAACCTCTTTCTCTGCAGTGGAGAGTGAAGTTTTGCTCATGGAAAATCTTCTACTGAAGGACCATTCTCACATCACAGCTAGCATGTCCTGTCCACTGTGAAATGCTCCAGGAAAACACATTTTCACTTTTCCTTCATTGTACTTTGCTTTAGGGACCCTTAAGCAAGAAAATATCTTGTTTCCAGTGATTAGGTAGAAACTGGAAAGATATCTACAGTCTCTGAATAATCTTTTAGCAAAGCTGTAATGGAAAACAAGGAGAAGTGTACTAGGAGATAAGCATTTTATTTATGCTTATCTGTACTCTCACTTAGAGTTTGCACATGAAACCAGAATTTATTTATAAATAAAACACATCTCTTTCCCCAAAGCTAAATTATTTTGGGAGGTACTGCTGTTTCTAGAAGTGACATAGAGTGACAATCATCAGAAGAAAAGTCCTAACCATCAGATAAATGTTATACAAGACAAATATTATGTGTTTGTATTAAACATTTTCTACCTTTATCATTGCTATTAAACACAGTGAATGATGTATTTGTATGTAGGTTTACATTTTTGACAAAAGTAGATTTGTTTGTAAGCCAAAGGCTGGATATTACATTTACAAAGATCATGCTGTTATCAACGCTGGAGGCATATGAGTAACAATATTTCTTGGAAAATGAATCTGAAGGAAGATTCATAAAAGCATTCATTAAGGGAAATCAAAGATTTTCGGGATCAAACTAATTAAACAGAGAAAGGGTGCATCAAGAGTGCATTTTTCAGAGAACATTAAAATCATGAATGGAATAAAGGTGCCTGAGAGGACACAAGCTGGGCTGTCTCACTGTCCTTTTCATCACTGAGATGGGAGAGAATGTTCATAAGTTATCAACACACTAAGAAAACACCCCCATTTCCTACCTCTGACTTTCCATCCAGGGGGATGGAAATGCTGGCAGTGACAGTTCTATTCCAGACTGTAAAGAGCCATATGTCAGAGCTGCTGGTGACACCTTAGTCACCAGCTGTTAGCCACGTTCCAGCCTCTACACAGATAGTCAGAGCTGCAGTTTCATGATACTAAAATATTTCTAAAATCCTAGAGGAGAACCATATTACACACAAGAAAGTGTGCATAGACTGCATAAATTGAAATGTTCACATTAATTTTCACAAACAGGGGCTTCCTTTAGCTGGCTTAAAGGTTCATGTGCTTTGTGGTCAGGGTAAAGAGAATTGCTGTCTTTATTTGCAGTTCAACTTGGCACCGAAGCAGCAAATAAACTTTCTCTATGGCTGCTTTCCAAAGCAAACAGAACTTTTATCTCTACTTGAAACTTTTATTAAAACAATGAATATCACATCAAGCATTTATAAATTCCTTCTGTCCTGCACTAAAGTGAAGCATACAGGAAGGATAATTTGGGTAATTAGCTCAAACTAATAAACCCTGGATCGGAGGAAAATTTGTGCATAGTGCAATGTGTTAATGGGGAAGGGTGATCAGATCTTGTGCTGCTCTGTTCACCCTCTTAACTCTACCGTCTCCAGAAAAAAGAAACTTGACTCAACTGCAGTTCTCCTGGGAACCCTGCTCTGGCATGGTTCCTTTTCTTCCATTCACAGTGAACCTTCTTTTAGAAGTCATAATCTGCCCTGGAATCTGGTTTCGTATTTTGAGTCAGAAAAATACTAGCTCATTCTTCTCTTTATTCCACAGTATGTGATACACAATTTTTCTGATGTTATCAAGTATATTTAACACCCCAATAAAGGTACTGGGATAAGCATTTTTAATATTTAACTCTAATTTAAAACTTGGACTCTCGTCTACATAGAAAGAACATTTACTTGAAGTTGGATCCTTGATATTTGACACTGGTAATAGACTGTTCACTGTTTCCAGCCATTCATGGATGTGTTCCAGATAAGTCCCTGACACATAAAAGAATTTTATGTTATTTGAATACTCTTATGGTAGCTGGAAGTATTTTTCAACAAAGGACCTCACTCAGGGTGATATATTTGGTGAGTAAGCTTTCCAAATAATTCTTCACGAGGCCACGCTGTACTACTGCACACTAGTAATGTACATGTTAGAGATGTTGTACTCAGCACAGATGTTCCACCAACACAAGTATTTAACTTTTTTTTTTTACTTTGAGACACTGCTGGCCATTAATCCGACATTATTTAAAAGGAACCTTATTTATACCTCTACTGCTACTTCTATGAGAATGTTGTGAAGCTGAAAGAAATGTTACCCTGACATGAAACTTTAGCAAAACCCCAGTTTTGTGGACAAATAAGAGAAAGATTCTAGAGAATGCCAACTGTAACTTCTTGACTTCTGTTCCTTTAACATGACAAAATCAGGCACTTCAAGAGCAGGCAGACATTGATTTGCTTGGGGAGGTTGATTGTCTGAGCAATATCAATTTTGTAGCACATTTGTTACATGGGGCAGAGGAACTGCAGCAGGTTTATTCTGAAGGCCTGTCTCACTGCAACCATATCAGCCTCTTTCTAACCACAGTGTCCAGGAAATTAGGAAAAGATTCATTAAATCTTTAAATTATTTGTCAGTGAAGGTTATTTCCTTCATTCCTTGTCCAGGTCGTTTGGAAGGACAGACCCATTTCCAAAATCTCACACTTTTTTCCCAGAATGCTCTATTTTCTGCATCAGCATCACTTTTTTTGTGCAAAAAATTAGTATTCTTTAATTCCAGCTATTGCCTGCAGGAGCAGAATCAGAATGAAGCTTTTACTGAGCCCAATGCTGTTTATACAAAATATAATTTTTCAGTATGATGTGTTCCTACTTACATCCGTGCTCCCATTTTTCTGTTGCTGGAAGTTATCTAAGAAGAATACTGCAGATGAGAGGCAGGCAGAAGCACAGCCACAGTGATCTGAGCATTGCTGGCTGTACAGCCATGGCAAAACTCAAGAACCTACCTAAAAAGCGAGTCAGATAATTGGATGTCAGCCTGAAGTAGTATCTGTGCTGCTATGACAGCACAGGCTGCTGAAGACACTGGCATTTATCTTTCAAACATGACCTAATTGCCATTTCTTCCATTAGGGCTAATTGTTCTAAGTGGCCCTTATGTATCAAGCTCTTATATCAGTTGAATAACATCTGCTCCCTGCTCATGATGAAGTGTTTCAAACTAGAGAAAATTTTTCTCATATGGATCCTGTAGAGCATTTGCTCTACTCTTTCTGTCCTGTGTGCTAGGAGGAAGGGCAGTGTGCAGAAGCATCTGTTTTGCCTTATCTGCAGCTGGAATAGATTCCCCAGGCAAAAGTGAGAAGCAGAAAGGGACCCAGGGGTTACAGCAGTTACACTCAATATCGCCAGTGTCTCTCTGCACTGACACACCTGATTTCAGACCTCAGTTCAGGACTAGATTTATAAGGATACCCCAGCCTCTGAGTCTCAAAACCTCTTTGAGTTTCTTAAACTAACTAAAAGATTCAGAGAACAGAACAGAAATAACATAGTGGTAACACAGATTGCACTAGAAAATTTTAACATAAACCAGTTTGTGAAGAGAAGGAGTCCCTTTCCATGAACATGGAAAGAATCACACCTCATTCATCCTGTGATGAATGCAATCGGAAATTGCCATTGAATGTCATCCATAGATATATAGAAACAACAAAAAGCACTGGCTCTGTTCCCCTCTTTTGTGCAGCATATGCAAATTCTGTTGTATTTTTTCCTTTTTGCTATTGTATTGCCAATCCTGAATGAAAGAGCTTACCAATATATAAAAAGATTTGGATGGAAATATAATACCTGCAGTTTTATAATTTGTCTTTTCTAAAACCCCAAAACACCATGCATAGCTTTTTCAAATTGAAATCTGCAGTTATGCCCCAGCCACAAAAACATGCCTATGCTATCATGTGGATCCCAGAAATTACAGTTTGTTTCTGTAATCCTGACTGTATAAAGTCTCCAAACTTTTTATTTTGGAAAAAACCTATTCCTATGCTGTTATTAAACCTTTTAAGATCACTTTCTATGAATGCTATTATTTCAAAAAAACAGGTAGGTATTTCAGAGGGAATTAAAAAGTAGGTAGTTTTAAAACACTAGATAGTACCTGACTGAATTTGTTTTGAAGAATGAGTAGGCAACAGTCTTAAATTAATGCAAGTTTGTGAGCCAGGTCAGGCCAGGCTTTGGCCAATGCCATTTATGTCCTTGCCCAGATTGATGATTTTTCTCTAAGCTGCTCTAGAGGTGACTCCTCAATGTTATGAACTGTATCAAGCTCCACTGTCTCTGGATTCAGCTTGGATGCACTAGGGTTTGTATGTTTGTGCCAGCTAAAATTAGAGATCTCTGCTAGTAGGCTTTGTTTTATTGGTATATGTTTTACCTCCCTGTCACTTACTATTATTTCTTACACAATGCTGAGTCCCTGCTGCAGTCTGGGTGATCAGAGGGATATTTATTAGGGCATCTGCTTATATAAACACCATACCAGGTTCTAGTGGTAAAATCTTATGCAAAAATCTTCATTTAAAATTACCATTATTTTGGTAGCACATTCCATATGTTTCTGAGTTATGACTAATTGTATATGATTTATCTAGGCAATTTTATTTTTAAATTATATGAACTGTGCTGGTAACTGAAAATAATAAATTAAATAAAAGATAAAATATAAAATAAAAAAATAAATTAAAATGCAAATAGGAAGCAGGAGAAATTTTGGTGGTTTTGATGCAGCTGGTTTGAGACTTTTCTTATCCCTGTTCTATAAGCAACAATTTCCCATGAAGAATCATTTGAAAAGGGCAAGGATGGCAGATTTGATGGCACTGGTCAAACACTCAGTTTCTGGCCATGTTTGAGGCACAGATATAAATGGGTTGGGAGTCTTGTGGTGGTGCAGACCCAGCTCAGTGTGCCAAGAGTGCTGCGAGGTCACCCTGTGATAAAGTAAAGCACAACAGAGCCTCAAATGCATTTTGCCTTTTAAGAAATGCTTCCATCTCCCACACTAATAAGGGCCAGGAGGAGCTATTTCAGCTGGTAACATGGTTAACACATATTTTCTCAATGTAGTAGCTGTTCTGTCTTTCCTGTCATGAGGATATATGGATTTCATTTTTTCACTCAAGACTCAGAACAGTAGGGATTTTCTGTTTTCAGCTGAAAACTATCAATTTTTATGGAAGCAGAACAACCTCCCTATGGAAAAAAATGAGACTTATATTTGTGCCTTAAAAATATTAATCTAAACTAATTTCAGAATAGAAACTTTTAGATAAATTCCTCTTAGTCTTTGATACTTGGTCTATATTTCCCTCATTTTCCAAGACAGGTTTTATCAATAGTGCTTTTTGCTATGTGCTGGTAAATGTCTGCATAACTTAGAAGCCACAGGCATCCAGGACAGAGTGAAGGAACAAGCAGTACCTGATCGAGGCATAAAATAGCAAGTGTTTGTGAGAGGTACGAGGAAGGTTTTCATGCAGCACAGTTTATCCAACTGTGAAAACATTACTCGGGATATTAGAGAGCGGCTGCTCCGAGCTCTTTTGGCCACTGACCAGGATAAATGGTCCAAGCAGAGGAGCTGACTGCAGATTAGTTACATATAAAGAAGACTCAAAGAGAAAAGAGAAACATGACCCAAGAGAGAGCAGCATGTGGGTTGAGAGATTAATCAAGCATTTCCTGAGTTATTTTTCCCTGTGTCCTGCTCCTCAGTGAACTCTACTCTTTCCCTCCTTCCCAAATATTCCCACCTTGCACAGTTCTATGGCTTTACACACAGAATTGTAAACGTTATCACATCTCTGTCTTCAAGATGCTCTCTGGTTTGAGACACAATGACACAATTGCTGAGAAAAAAACAACAAACCTCAATAAAGGAAGGGCACAGAGTTCAAGTCCACCACCGCAGCTTTTCATTGAAAATATTATCTGAAAATCACAGACAGAACAAACAAATATGGCTTTTCTCCATCATGACATCTCCCTCAATCACATTTCCATGAGTTTTTCCACACTCTGAACATAATTCTTACCCCTACATTTGATTTAACTGTGTGTAAGTTTGCATCTCAGATGATCTTTCTGCACTCATCAGTACTCCATGAATGCCCCTGAGAGCTTATCAGTCATCCTGCTGCCATTCTGAGTTGTGCTCAAAGAACAAACTCAATGAGAGTTATTTCAGACAAAGTGAGAATGAGTTTGTTTAGTGATCTTGACAGTCTGGAAAGATCTCCATGTTCCAGGATACTCATTTGTATACTACATTTTCATCCTGTTTGGATCTAGCTGAACCCTTTGATACAAAGCCAGTATTTTGCCACAATCTAGTTAGGAATAGTTAAAAGCACTGCAACAAAATTATATCATAAAACCAGAAGAAAGCTGATGTATCCTGAAATCTGTACGGAATTTGATACTCTTGTCTGCTCTTGATTTTGTAAGAAAACTTCTCAGGTATATTGAAAATATAACAATGTGAAACACGGGGTATCTTTGGCAATTATTTTTCTTGCCATATAGTAGAATGTTTTTCTGTTGCTGATAATTCCAGCAAGCTGGAGATCATTCTACTTCCAACCCATCTAGCATCTCTAAAATAGTATGTATAAGCATCCTTGACTGCTGAAGTAATATTGCACAGAAACCACTGGAATATAAATCTACCACAAAGAGTTGAAGGTTTGCAGTATTCAGGGCATGCTCTACTCAGCACTTTTGCTATCACAGAAATGTGCAACTGCAAGAGATCTTCCTTGTAGAACTTATCCCTTAGTGAATGAAACGAGGCATTATCACCTACACACAGAACTAGATTTTGTCTGACCTTATCTCCAGTTGTGAGGGATTACAAAGCCTTAAAAGGTGCCCTGGTGTAGTAATTTTTTCCCATTAATGTACTCTTAATTGATTCCTACTCATTTTTTTCTGACACCTAAGTTAAATATTCCTGTTGTAAATTAAAGAGCGGTGTTCTTATGATTTTAGAGTCAGAGGACAGAGAATCAGTTCTCTAACGAGCTTATGCACATTGGAGAGTCTCACACTGTAACGTGATATTTGATGACCTTTTCCACAAATCTTTAATAATTTTGACTTTGCCAAGACATGATCAAATTTTCAACTCTGCCAACTACAATATGCTTTTCCTCAGCAGCTTCTAATGTTCTCCTGTGAGAAGTCTGATCTATTGTTTTTGTGCACAGATAAATGCAATTTATTATTGCTAACAGTGGCATGTGCATTAGTAATGCACTGGTATCCCCACAGTATGGTATATATTCTATCTCCTTGCCATCCCACATTTTAAAAATTTCTACAAAGTAATTGGCAAAGCATTTGAGAGGCTGCACTTACACACCTCTATCATCACACCCATTCCCATGTTACACTGCAGCCTGTGCACAACCTCTGCACATTTTACTCTGCAAAATGAACTCATCCCATTCAAATCTTTCTTCATGCTATTTAATTCTTAAAACAGTATGATTGCAAAGCACTTTAACTATATAAAGCATTTTCTATCATTCATTCTTGTTTATTTGAATATTATTTGAGTTTGTAGAAACCAGTGAAGAATTGTGTCATTTTATTAGCAGCAACACTAATTACTGCTGCCTAGTATGTTTTTAAATGTTCTGTTTCACAGTTCATCACATTTTACAGCACATTTTTATAGATGGTTGCTTTGTCATATGCATGCTGTACTTCACACAACCATTTTAATGTGTTGTTTTTACTACAAATAAATCTGTTCTCTGCTGGGCATTTATCACTTGTTTTTATGATAAGTTCATATATCTTAAATAGATGTACTTTTAAGTATTCTATTGCAAAACACAATTTTAAGCTATCATTTAAAATTCACATTCCTGTGTTGCAGTAACAATGACAGAGCACAAATGGAATTGGAATTCCCTTTCAGGAAAACCTGTTAGGACTGTCAGTATTAAACTCCACTTTAATTCCTTTGTGAGACCATTCCCTAACTCTTTGAATTCAAATATTTGTTATGCTCTCCAGTTCTACACCATCATGATAAATGCTTTCCTCTGTGGACCCTTTTTAGTAGATTGTTGTAACCTTCTCACATCATAATGTTGTGTGGTTTTCCCAAGTGATAGGAGAAGATAAACCAGCCATTCTCATTCTTGGCCAGGCTTCTACTTAGAATACTTTGATTACTCCATTCTTTCCAAACACTACATTTTTCATTTTCCAAATATTATTATAATACAGATATGACTTTGTAGAAGACTAGTGTGAGATAAATTTTCAGCTAACTTAATTTCATTATACGTGCCAAAGCTATAAAGTTATAATTCCAGCCTAGATAAAGACCTTATGTCTTGCTCTAAATGACATCTACAACCAAGGTTTAGTCATAACTGTGACAAATTCCGCTTTCAAAAGTGAGGTTTTATTTGTTTGTTTGAAAAATTATGGGGTTTGTATGGTTTTATTTGGTGGGCGGGGTTCCCCCCAAAAAATCTTCATCTCTACTTTTGTTATATGGAAAGCACATTTGAGAGCCCCAAAGGACCTTGAATTCCTTCAAGATTAGAGTTTTAGGTTTTCAAGCACAGAGTTTTATTTCTAGCAAGTAAAACATTTTAAGCATTAAATTATTGGTTGCTAAATATTAAACTTGAAAAAGAAGTTGTCCTTTACATTTAGCTATGGTTAGTCGGTGCAAATTGTACATTTGAAAGGTGTAGTTCTATATTTATTTGAAGTTGAATCCACTAAACCACAAACAAATGGTTTTCTAGTCTCCTGCTTCTAGAAAATCAAATAGAAGCTTGCAATTACTTGAACTGCACACCATCTGCTGCTTCACATATCCACACAGCATCTCCAGCAGGAGTCACAGGAGCTGGAGGAGTAGGTGTGCCTGGGAAGTAGATCAGCACTCTTGAGTTTAACATATTTCAGAATAACTCTCCTTGTTTAAAATATTGTTTGATGGTATAATGAGGAATTGAGAACCATTCATGATGTGCTCCTACTTTGAGTTCCTACTGTCATCTTGAGTTTAACATATTTCAGAATAACTCTCCTTGTTTAAAATATTGTTTGATGGTATAATGAGGAATTGAGAACCATTCATGATGTGCTCCTACTTTGAGTTCCTACTGTCAAAACTTCATTGTATAGCAAGAAGAAATCTTTTCATTTAATTTATTTGATTTGAAGCAGGTCTTTGGAGAAAAAAAATCTTAGTTCTCCACAGATTTTGAAGATTTATATGGTTGTAACACTCATTTTTCTCTATCTGATTAGGTGTCTAAGGAAAGCTGTTCAAACAGGTTCATCAGTAACATAAAATTAGACCAGGCAGTGGCATCTGTTAGCAGCTATTTTCTTAGCTTGGAAAGTTCAGAAAAGAAAGAGCAGCAGAGAAACCAGTTCTATGAGAGAGTATTGAACACTAAATTGAACAAGTCAGAGGAATCACAGAACACTCTGAGCTGGAAGGGACCCACAAAGACCAGCAACCCCAATCTTAAGGGAATGGCTCCTGTGGGGAGCAAAGCCTTGGAAGCCCCTTGGTGCTCTTAGAGCTGTGCCCCAAGCAGCCGAGCTCATCTCAGGGTGAGCATTGCCAATGGCACTGAAACATCTCATCAGCCCTGAAATGCAGGTGTCTTCTGTTGGGTCCTACACAACAGCTGTCTTTGTATCTACCGTGTAGTCAGCTTGCAGTATGAAACTGGAAAGAGCCACTTCTCTCTCTGTAAGGAATAGTTTTTTATCACAAAAGTATCTTTACCCAAAAGTAAAATGTTTCAGCACCTTTTTGCAGACTTTTTATGTATAGTATGAGTTAGGTTATGATGCTAGAAAGACTGTAGGCCAACGTATTTTTTTAAATAAATATAAAATCCTGAAATTATCAAAGTGATTAAGCACACAGTAAAGGTTTGCACTCAGAGTGTACCATATTTTGGTTATTCAGTGTTATTTTTGTGATATTCTTAAAACTGAATGAGGTTTTTTTCCTCTTGCAAAAGTGACCTGAAAAAAGTTAGTTTTATTAAACTTATTTTTAAATTAATAAATTAATACTGCACCACTACATCTGCAATAGTACTGCAGATCCAGGTCTCACAAATATTATATAAATTATAGGAATTATAGGCCAGCTGGGAGACCTATTTAGGATGATAAAGAATCAAAGCAATGTCCTTAGAGAGAAGTACAGTTATGTAGTTTATTAAAATGTTTTGAAAAAACAGTTTAATTCAGATAAGAAATGATAAATTCAGATTTGGGTCAAGCATATTTTAAAGATCTGAATTAATTTGGACTTTCACCATCTGAAAAAACAACTAAAAAAAAATTAACATCCATTAAAAAGTTTCGTTTGTAAAATCTGCATTACCTATTGAGAATATATTTGTTGTTACATGAAATTTCCAACCATTTCTAGTTTAAACATTGTATAAAATTCTGTCTCTGCCAATTAGACATGCATCAGTCCCTCAGCACAAAGCAATTTTACCATGTGATGTTCTAATGCAAAAGGCACGACACATGAAAAAAACATTGGGTTTGCAGAGTGCATATTTAGTTATTCTTTAGGTTGTCATTTGTGGCTCTATGAAAGAACAAATTTTAAAATAAAGAGAGAAAGGCGTTCTCTGGCAAGTAGAGAGGGACACAGAAGATTACAATACAATGTACAACATAATCATATATTTACTGCACAAAACCAGCCACAGAAATATATACATTCGTTTTGAGAGTTCCAGCAGATGTTCACCTACTTGAAGTTAAGGCCAGCAGCTCTTCCCATAAAGCACTGCCTAAGGGGAGAAAACATCAACAAACCAAACAAAACCAAACAACAAAACCAAAACACACACATGACTTATCTTATCTATGGATCTCAGTTCCCCAGCTGCTCAACTTGAGGCTTTTGTGTTATAAGATGACCTAAAAGAGCTAAAAATATTCAGAATATGCAGGTAGCTGACCTGTAACTTATTTCAACCAATTTGTTATGAGGGTTTTGAAAACTGCCAAGCTACAAATAAAAGCCATTCCTTTTAAATGTCACCTGCAAAGCAAAAAAAAAAAAAAGGAAGCAAAGTTGTTCCTTCCTTTTATCACCTAATAGTTAGGTTATTTGCCCATGAAATTCCAACCAGATTCCTCTTCAGATTAACAGGATCCAGTTATATATTGCCAAGTGAGAGACGTGGATGTTGGAGCCCACTGCAATGACCAGTTGTGCCATTTCCATTAAACAGATAGAGGCTAAAATTCAAACCATATGGAGAGGGAAAAGCAGAGGAAGGACAGCACACAGAGTAGGAAATGGACCAGCTCTGGTTTTTGCATGACTGTAAAAGAATTAATCTAAAAGAATTTTTGCTGGCTCTCTCCGTAGGCACACTCCAGTCCCCACACTGGCCCCATTCCTTAGTCCCAAGTCAGTGACTCACAGAAGGATTTCCCAAGGCATGCCAGCAACATGCAGCACCTGAGGGGAATCCCATTCCTCCCTGTCCTTGCCACTCTTTCCTGAGTGCTCAGGTGTGCTGGAGCAGGTCACTCTGGTGCCAAGGGCTCATATACCCAAGACTGGCTATAGAAAGGACAAATCAGCCACCCCCATCACTTAACCAACAATCCACCCCAAATAAGGGATGAATTGAATTATTTATTTATTTGTTTGTTTGTGGGGGCTAAAAAATAAAGGATGAGGGCTCTACTCCTACCTTCAAACTACTCCTCTTGCATTCCAGTTTCCAAGAATATTGGTTAAGGTCTCAACCTTTCAGACTATTGCGTTGATAAGGGATACAAGAACAAAATTTAATGTTCTTTTTTACTTTTCTTGGTCACCTGGATAGCTTTATGTCATTATTTTAAAGCCAGCGTGCATTCATAAGGATTGCACTACCACAAGTTTTTCCCATGTCTGCATTTATGTACTCATTTTCCCATAAGAGAGGAAATAAATAACTTTAGTAATGGATTGGACTCAGTTCATGTACTAATCATTATATATATGTATATATAAATGAAGATGGAAAAAATTCCAAAAAACCTGACATGGCAGTTGCCACTATAAACAAAATGAATAGATTCTCAGACATGAAAATACAACATTTACTTGAAGGAAAAAAAGTTTTTATCTTTCAATTGTCTTTTTAATACAATCAAATTAAACAACTTTGAGGAAAGAAAAATAGAAAAATGCTCTAGTTGTAACTGGTATTCTCGGTCAAGTAGTTTCAATATGCTGTGTAATTGTCAATTCCAGTCTTCCCTTTCCACCCACCAAAAAAGCCTTCAATATCTGTTACTCTGCTGTTCAACTGGTTATGAGGTGCATAAAATGGTGTCTTCATTGTAAGAAATTCACTGAGAACTACCAATTGCACCACCTGAAAATCCCCTACTGTACAATTCAAGAAGAACAAAATTGTTTTTAATAGTAATAAATTATTTCAGAAAAAAAAATCCATTTAGAGGTGGTGTTCTGGGTATACTGATGGTATCCTCTTATTACTACAGATTTATGTTTACATTCAAACTTGCTAGATTTAGCTAACTTGCCACAATGAATTATTTTTAAAGTCAAGGAGCAAGCAGTTTCCATCTACAGAGGTGAATAATGATTGCCTAATCTTTCTGGATGTTGCCAGTAGTAAATGTCTCCCAATTTTGGCTCACACATCTTTGCCTTAATGTCTGAGGTGACAAGTAAATTCAGCTTGAAAGTTGTAGGAAATACTAGTGCTGGCATAGACTCAGTAGACTCAGCAAATCCATCAACACCATGTATTTGTCCTTAAAATGAATTACGAATTTTTGTGCCTTAGGTCTCCTACTGTTCTTTTTTTTAAACAAAGAGTAAGATGACTCTATTTCTCTGCCTACAAATCTTTTTCATTTGCTTTAAAAAACTACTCCTTGTTCACTCACTCTACATAAGACTATTATCAAGTATTTTTCTCTGATGCTAATGACCATGTCATATTCTTCACAAGTAGTGTAAGGATTTTAAGCAGTTGAATGTCTCATGGGAATGTAAGAAATCCTGCCACCATGTATCTGCAGAGACAGCACACAGGCACAGATACCACAAAACCCCCAACATTTGTCATTAGGTTTTGCTCTACCCTTTATGCACATTTTATGATGGCAACATTTCCTCTTCAATATGGACTGGGGGGAATTTGGAAGTAAGAAGTGTGTTTCAGGTAGGGGCTTAAAAATTCAAATTATGTGCAGTCTAATTTGAGCGGTCCAAAATTAGAAAAGGCAAGTCAGGTTTTTGTTTTGGTTTTTTTTATTTTGTGGTGGGTTTTTCGTTTGTTTGTGGGGATTTTTTTGTTTGGTTGGTTTGGTTTGTTTTTTTTAATCGCTGTTACACTTTTGACTCCAAACCTTAAAGTTGCTGGTAGGTATTTGTTAGCCTTTGGAGGGGCTTAGATGGAGCCTGTCTTGTTTTAGCTCCTTGCAAGATCCTAATCTGTAGATAAATGGATGGATCATGCTGTCTCTTCATATTTCTTAATTGTCATATGGTCTAATTAAATGTATATAAATTTCACAGAAAAGAACTATTGAAGAATTTATGATAATAAAAATTCTAGCATGAGGGGAAAATTAATTTATTGGTAAATAGTTTATACAATGAGTACAGCTTTGCTTAGGGAGGTAAATACACTTGTAAACTGTTAGGTCCAACCTAAAATAAATGTGTCTGTGTCTCTCTCATGACACTTCTAGCAACTGGAAAAAATATTCCCAGATAAACACAGCAGTGAATCTATGGATTCACAGTTTCTGCTAAAGCAATCACTGTAACACGTAAACCACTGCTTTCAGACAAGGGAAACATCCTGAAGCAAGTAAATTAAAAATTATTTTTACAGGTTGGTAACAGTTGTCAGTGCACCACATAGCTACATAAATTTATTTTATTTCCCCCCAGGATCAACGTGCAATATCAAGTAATAAGTGCTGTGAAGACACAATAACATTACAGAATTCATGCTAAGAGTTCTACCTCTGACACTCTCTGTACATTAACCATCGAAACAGCTGACAGCTATTTATTTCAGTTGCCCTATAAAAAAGCCCTTAGATTTACTAAAATTAGTCTCTAAAACACATAAAAATACAATTACAATCTTTGCGAGCTTATTTACATAGTTAGTATAAGTGAATTTAACAAAAAAAAAGATTGATCCATAATAATTAACAATATCAGTTTCATCAAGAAGTGATAAACTCTTCGTTGTACCTCAGAACTGGTATTTTTTGTAGAGCTGGAATGATTTCAATAGGACCTGAGAACCCCTTGCTACCCTATATAACCCTCAGACTATACACTAATCAAAGAATGGGTGTTAAGAAATATTTCTCAAAACAGTGAGAATTTTAGCATAATTAAATTAATTTTACTCTGCATACTACATGATTATGGGCTGTCAATATCATAATGTTCTGCTAAGGTGCTGCAAGGTGCCTGCTTCTAGTGAGACACAGATTGGACAAAGGCCGATGGGAAATTTCACATCCTAATCTCCTGAAATGAAATCCTTCCCCCTCTGGAAGTCAAGGAGAATTTCACTCTTGACTTTAGTAGGAAGGACTTAATCTGTAAACAAAAGAAGTCTTCTTTATTGAGATCCTTTACTTTTGTATTCTGTTGGTTTATACTTTTTAAGTGAGATCTGTCCAGTCACTGTCCTTAGTTCGTAAACCTCAGGGGGTCTAGTTAGCAGTGAAGAGAAATTTCAACAGCTATATTTTGCCACTTAACCACAGAAAACCATTTTGTACCAGACACATGAAAAAGCACATTTAATTATTAAAATGAATTTGCCAGCCTTCTAATGAAGGAAGTTCAGGTAGCATGGTTAAAAGGTAAAGTTTCCTAATGCTGAACTGTTCCATTTTCATGGGCTTTTACACTCTCATCTGAACTGTTCACATTAGCTAACCAAACTGTACAATAATTTATCATGATTTTCCCTTTCTAAGTAGGGAAAAAAAACCTATTTAAACTTGTTCTACTCATTTACTTTTTAGATTACTCAAACTGAAATCCAACATATTTCACTATTTATTGTCAGACATCAAACACTGAAAAAGCATTTAATGATTCCTTCTGACAGAGTCCTCCTTAATTACAAAAGGAACCAAGTTCAGTGCTGTTATTTAGTTACATTCTAAAATGTTTCTTGGACTCTCTATAATCATTTTATTCTCATAGACTGGATGATGTCTCCAGCATGCCTAGTCCAGACTCTGGATGCACGCTCTCCTGACTTTATAACAAATACTTGTCATCTGCCAAACTCAACTTGCTAAGGCTTAGTCTACACTGTACTTGGAATGGAAAAAGCTAGGATATCCAAGCAGAGAGTTTGCTACCAAAAAAAAACCCAACAAAAAACAAAAAGAAACCCCAAACTTCAGTCAGGAAGTAGACAACAAAGGCTCTTAAAAGAGACCACAGACTTTTAGGGGGAAATCTCAACTGAGATGGATTTCAGAACACAAGAAATACTTAAAAAGGAATCAAACACCTTGTCATCACTTGTCAAGTGGCTCTTTTAACATGTCTGTACCTGACAGATTGCTCCCCCTCCTTCCAGGAACAAAAAGACAGTACAACCAATGTTAATATTTACATTACACAAGCAAAACAATCTCATGAACCACCATGATGGACAAGAGAGGAAAAACAGAGACTGTGATGAACACACGGAGTAAATTTTTGGATATGATTACTAGCACTGTACTAGTGCTTTTTACTTCTAAACAGGTCAGTTTTATAAAGTCACATAGTCAACATATTCAATTCACTTTTCTCCAGAATGATCCCTCCAGAGTTTTTACCCCATAATTCACCTCTTCTTATCTACTTTTACTGGGTTCTTTGTTATAAAACTCCTTCAACCATTTTGCCAAATTGCAGTCCAACAAATGTTGTGGCGATTCCTGACGTGTGAAAATTTATGTAAAATGTTTCATTTGATTAATTTAATTATTTTTCTAAATGGGAAAGCCAGGAACTAGCATTGCAGGTTTTCTGCCAAGAGAGAATCTGACTCCCTGGAGTAAGTTTTCATGAGAAAAAAACACAGCCAGCTCAAAGTCAGGCATTAGATGAAAACAGATAACCTCTCCTGCAGAAAAATTATAAAACTCTTCTATCACTTCCCTTATGTCAGAAGACAAGAGTTGGAAATCAGCAGGGCTAAGTACAGTGGCAAAGTGTGTCATTTTCGGTATAGACTGTTGAGCTGTTACTTTTGCACGTCTCTCTGCAGTCTGATGTGGACAAAGCACAGCTGCCAAGTGTGCAGTGCTGGGACAAAGCAGAAATAATGAAGTGTTACAGCCCAACAGGGAATGTAGGTTAAGGATTTAAACAGGCAAAAAGTGTGAAGGGCTGATGCAGAGCAGTCCAGCTGCCAGAAAAAGGAATAGGCAAGAAGGAAAGGTAGCTGCAGTAATCATGTCAGAAGAGGCTACCCAGGCCTACAGTCAGGACAGTAGCCAGTCATTTATTAGTATTTTGAAATCTGATTTCAGTTTAGACTTCAGAAAAGACAAGCTAACAAATTCAGTTCACTGGATTGAACAGTGAATATGATGAACACTGAAGTTATCTGGAAAAGAAAAGGACAATGTAAGGCTGTGGATATTTCACAGGAAACTTTTAATGATGGCAGTAAAATAATAATAATTAAAAAAAAAAACCAAATAAGAAAGCCCCACCAACAATAAAATTCATCAATATATGTTGTATAAAACTGCAAGAATTACAGCCTAAGGAAAAGTGATGACCCAAAATTATTCAAGCACCTCTCAAGATAATAATAATGCAGATCCAGTAGAAGATAGTTAAAAGAATGAAAAAATGTTTACAATAACATCTCTAAAGATAGCAAAACAAGGGGTATGAAAATATTATTCTTTGGATCATTTAATCTGTGGAATTATTTCCTTTCTTCCTGTTAGAAATATAATAATGAACTGAATGAAGCTCTGATGAAGAACTGAAAGCAAAGCAAGCAGGAAGGAAAGTAAGATCCCAAAGGTGAATAGGTGTAATATGGAGAGGAAAATACAAGATTTAGATCCACAGTATTGCTCTCCAGTCAATTAAAGGAAATGCAGCCTGTTGTTCTACCTCTATTACCCTCCCCACAGCCCCAGGATTTTAACTGGGTTCCTGATAAGCACAAAAATTTGATCCATTTGAAGAATCTGAAGTTATTGAAACTCAGCATGAAAAAGTTTCTCTGGCCTAAGAGTGGCAGCTGGTAAGAGCACTAAAACACATCCCACAAGAGTTTAGCAACAGAGAGGATGGCACACGGAATAAAGCAAATGTGCTACTGCAAAATTCTCTTGCCTCATTTCATGAGAGTAATGACCCAGAATCAGAGACTAATGTCAGGTTTAGGGCAGCAGAGTGGCACTTGCTAAACACATCATAACATTTCAATGCTTGGGCTTTAGACAGTTCAGCTACCCTAGATCATCATGCTCTGCTGAGAATTCCAGGAGAAAAAAACCAGCATTTGCTGCAGCAGTAATAAGAGGGCAGCCCACCAGATTAACTTTTAGAAAAACTGGGGAAAAGAAAACAAGGCAACAAAAAAAAGGCTAAATATAATTTGAAAGCTAGGATCTTGTAAAGATATAACTAAAGTACTTTGGATTTTTGAGCCTAGTAGCGGGCTAGAAAAATACTCTCTTGTTACACTAAAGCTAAAGATGGAATTGGTTCAGTTGGCTGCTGTAAAGAAACCATTATGAGAAACCATTTTTTAGTGGGCATTATTTTCATATTCGCATTCATCTCTCAAAATGAACAAGGTGGGGCCATAGACACATGTAATAGATTGATTACTCTAATTAGAAGGGTACCTTATCATTAAGACTGTGATATAAAAACAAAAAACCTAACAATTGAAAACCCTAAATATCAGCTGTTGAGAGCCATCCAAGAGCTATTGTTACAAGAGCAATTCAAATATTTTGCTGCCAGATTGTCAGATCAGAGGTGTGAGTCCTCTCTGTTCGTCTTTCAGCTCTTCCAAATAGCTCAGCATACCGAAATTGTCTGCTTTTAACATTGTTTCCAGATGTATTCTTGGCCAGCTTTCATCTTTATTTGGACTGATATGAATGACCTGAAACTTGGGAACGCAATTATACTCTGGGACAAAAATGTTATTTTCTGCAAATAAAGAACAAAAAGCTGCAAGGCAAAGATATGTGGTGACATAACATCTAAGTTGTTCTTCACCCCAGAAGAGAGGGCAAAGGAAGTTTTGATTACTTCACCCATTTTTGAGTTTCTATGTATGAGCACATTCCAGCACATTCAAGGAGATAATTAGATGACTTCAGAATCAGACTTGCAGTACCGAGTGCCCATTAAATTACAGATTAGCGATTGTGTTATGATTATACTTTTTTTTTTTTTTGAGAAAAATAGACTAATTGGAAAAAATTAAATTGAGTTAAATAATTAAGTCAAAGCTACAGAATTTGCATTTCAGCAATGGTGACTAATCCCTCTGATAGGGAAAGCAGGACATCCTCAAGTATTATTATATGCAGTGTAACCCTAGAAAGATGCCAGTGTGTGTGACACTGCTGGGCTGTGTGTGTGTGACACTGCTGGGTGTGTGTGTGACACTGCTGATCTGTGTGTGTGACACTGCTGTGTGTGTGTGACACTGCTGGTTGTGTGACACTGCTGATCTGTGTGTGTGACACTGCTGGGTGTGTGTGTGACACTGCAGGGTGTGTGTGTGACACTGCTGATCTGTGTGTGTGACACTGCTGGGTGTGTGTGTGACACTGCTGGGTGTGTGTGTGTGACACTGCTGGGTGTGTGACACTGCTGATCTGTGTGTGTGACACTGCTGGGTGTGTGTGTGACACTGCTGGGTGTGTGTGTGTGACACTGCTGGGTGTGTGACACTGCTGATCTGTGTGTGTGACACTGCTGGGTGTGTGTGTGACACTGCTGGGTGTGTGACACTGTTGATCTGTGTGTGTGACACTGCTGGGTGTGTGACACTGCAGGGTGTGTGTAATAGAATCAATACACAGCAGATCTGCCCAGAGTCTCCTTTCAGCTCACACTAAAAGCTCTTTGGCCCAACAGTGACAGAGGCTGCACAGACTGCCAGAGGCAAGTAAATATGGGCAGTTCCCAAGAGCTGTCCTCCCCAGAGTCCCATGGCTGCCTTCTGGCCAGCCTTCTACTTCCCTACAGTTACACCTGCAGCCAGTCCATGACACGTGGGGACCACCAGCTTCCCAGGAATAAGCACCACTTAGTGGATCACAGATCTCAGGAATTATCCCACTGATCCACAAGGACTTCACAAGCTGTAGTTCAAGCAATGCTCATTTTGAGTATACAAATTTCAAGTAGCTGGACTTCATTTTCCAGTGAACCACTAAGCTGAGAATTCTACTGTTATTTTGGTGGGAGAACCTCTTTCTGGAGCAAATGGATAAATGACAGGCCAGTTATAGTACAAGGAATTCTCTGGGGACCTCCCATCACCTACCAGCTACATATCTTCCATCTAATAAAAGGTATATTCCTTCACTGTACAAGATACCATGGCAATAAAGAGAACAGCACAATTCCAACTGCTAACCAGTTTGATGTCAGCCAGCCCAGCCCAACAGAGAAGAAAAATCTAGACAACACAACACTGCTCCAATTAGCAGCACCCCAGGCCTTACTGGTGTATTTCCATCACAGAGTTCATTTCTACCACCATTCATATTCAGTTACTATTTTACAATTACCTATATGTCCTTTACTGTACTGATTATTTGGGTAATGCATTCCAAACAAAACTCATTCAAGCTACACTACCTATGGATGAACTTTGTTTGAGGCACTTGGTTCTTTAGAGGAATAAAATGCTGAGAAAAGGTTTCATCTTGCTGGTGGATACTGGGCTGTTTTTCAGAGTGCTCACTGGGAAGAAACCAGTCCCTGTTAGCACTGAAACCAGCAATGTTGCAGTGAGTTCAGAGGCAGTTTTTCTCTCTTCCCTGTAAGAATTATTTTTATAAGACAAAATAACTTCCTACTTTTGATGCCAGAGTCTGTGAGTTTGTTCTTCATGGAAGAACCATGCATGTGCAGCTCACAGAAATTCATAACTCTTTACATCACTTTCTGCAATTTCAAACTTCCCTTACGTATGACTAAATATGAATTCAGTGCTACAGAAACATCTAAAATGAATCCTCCTCATCATTCACAAGTGGGATATTTAAACCACTAGACATTTGAAGTTAAGGCACAATACACTAGCTTTTTTAAAGTTAACTTGAAAAGGAACAATTTCTTTTACTGTAAATAGATCAAATTTGCTTAATAAAACAATTATCCTACATATCACTGATTCTCATTTATTCAAACAAAAATGCTCCTTCCAGTGAAAGGCCACTATGAGTTCAAATATATTTCATGTCTCCTTTAAACAATTGATGTTTTCTTTTACCTAAGGGCAAACATTAACATTTGAACACCATAAATTTAGTTTCCAAGCAGCAATACTATTTAGTTCACTAGAAAATGCACAGAAACTGTTTTGCTAAGCAGTTGAAAAAAGATCAGTTTAGATAATATAACTGCTGAAAGTGAGCATCATTATTCAACTTTCTATTACAAATACAGGCAGTGTTTCATTGCACGGCTAGAATCTGAGAACAGCTTTCCCATTTAATATCTGATTTCTGCACCAAAATTATTTTTTCCTTCTGGAGAAGGTAAAGCTGAAAAAACATGAGTTCTCCCACCAGTGGGAATCTCTGTCCCATCAAGCAAGAGGTCAGTAGTTTACTGCTGTGGAGTCAAGACTGGCTCTTTCAGAAATGCTCCTTAATCATTCTTTTTTTTGTTTGTTGTTTGGCTTATTGGTTATTTTGGTTTTGCAGCAGTGGGGGGAGAGAAGAAGTTCTTGGGATGGGTAACAATATTTTTAAAAGTCAAATAAACAGTTGTGTCACCACATGGAATTGTACATACTAGGAACTACATTTATCTCATTTTCTTGATATGTTCTAAGACAATCTTTCATATCCACTATATCCCTGTCCCAAGTGAAGTTCAGCAGATATTGGACAGTCAGAAGATTTGCCATAGCACTGCCCTTCTGACCAAACAGAGCCTGGTGACAACTGAGGTCACACACCAGCCAGGATCCACAGCATTTTACCTGGCTGGCTGAACCACTATTGATGAAAACAAAAGCACAAAAGAGAAGCAGAGGCCAGTACTCCAAATTGCTAGTCTCCTGCCCATGCAGCTGGGGTGCTTATTTTGGTTTGTCTTTAGAAATGGAATAGGCTGATATGTTTTCAGTAGGTGGGGAATCAAACATACTAGACCAAAAAGTCAAAGTGAGTTGGATAAGTAAACAAAATATATCAAAGGAACTCAACTCCTTGGCAGTGGTAACAGTGGATTCCAGTGGAGCTTGTGTCTGGAAAATTGGACTCCAGGGCCCAAAGGGATTAATTTTTCAAATTTATTTTACTTTCGTGTTGCAGATTTGGAACTTTGTACTCTTAGGTCTTCCACTCATTTTCTTTCCCCCTCTAAGAACTGGATAGCAGGTCAGGGAAAAAAAGTTGAAAATATGTACTAATTACACAGTAAATTGAAAGACTTCCTTTCAACTTGGTATTATAAATAGGAAAACAAACAGAGCTATTGACATTAGTCACTATCAGAAAGGAAACTATTTCTCTTATTTTTCCACATATACTGTTTTTCTAAAACTGTATTTTAAACTTATAACATTACTACAATATATAATGAGGTAACAATTTTGTCACATTACTGTTATGAAATGCTATTTCACAGCATTGTAAGACTACTTACAAACACCCCTAAAAAGAGAATGTGAGCACTTACATACTGTGAGGCCATTTACTAACAAGGACCTGATAATAATGTCCTTCTGGGACACAGTGCATTGTTTTGGGAAACCAGTAATCTTTAATTCAAACTATAAATTACAGTGACTCTTGGCATTCCATCAAAGTGAAGTCTTTGCAAGCATAGCTATTTTAGTTTTTTCTCTTGCATCATTAAAAGGAACAAACTCTGGATCCTCTGCCCAAAAACTAATCAGAAGAAACGTGACAACTTTCAGATTAACCATATTTAGAAAAATGCTCACTGCTTCAAGTATACTTTTTAATCTTTTATTTGAATGTCTGGATTTCTTTGAGACTAAGCAAGTCTCCCTTTTAAAGTGGGGTTTTACTGCTAAAAGCCCTCTCTAGTAATTTCATAGAATCATAAAACAGTTTGGATTGGAAGAAATCTTAAAGATCATCTTGTTCCTATCCCTGTGCCATGGGTAGGGACATCTTCAACCAGATCAGGTTATTCGTGGCAAAACTTGATAAAGTAGCTATAATGCATAAAGAGATGCTTCTCTCTGATGATTTAATTCAGCTCATCTAAATCAAAGGCAAAAAAATCTTTATTTATCTCATTGTATACTGAATGCAGGTCTAAATGAGTGCAAGTTAGCAGATGCAAACCTCGGAGTAAAAACAGTTAAACCCAAATCCTTCATCTGACTTGTTCATATTTGCCTTTTTTAAACCAAAATATGATTTTTAACACAAGTTCAGTGAAGTTGTTCATCTATTTGTTGAAAGATCTTTTCTCACCAAGAGGTATTTTAAGGTAACACACATCACTACATTATGCCAATTCTCTGTCGCAGACATAATTCGTTCTGATTTGACTGAAATTTTAATCAGCTGCCAGGAGAGCAAGTCCTTCACTGGTGGCATTCAAAACCAGCACTAATACCCGAGCTGCCTTGGGAATTAGAGCTGACATTATTGTTACAGCTCTGAATGCACATACAATGCATTTTTATCTTGCACAGCTGAAAAAGACTGTTTTCTATGCCTTGAAAATCACAGAGAGTAATCTTATAAAACAGCTACAAACTACAAGTTTGTAGCTGTTTTGTAAGTGTGAAGTGCTACATGTAGATAAGCAGCAACTTGAACTTAGCTGAGAAGCATTCTGAACAGCAATTACATTAAAAATCAAGTATTTAACCTAAACCAAACAACTTTAGAAAGTTTTATTTGAAGGCAACATATCCTGTTTGGGGTACAGCAAGGGATGCCTGACACAACACAAAATTAAATCCTTCCATCCTACAGATCCCGGGTAAAGACTTCCCCAGAAGGTTAAATCACACTCTGGGCATCCCACTCCATGTGCAATGTATGGGGAGAATCAGGAGTGGAGAGAAAGTGCAAGCTTTTCAGGTGTGCAGAACGTTTGAAAGAACTGGATTTATTCTCTGAAGAGCAAACTAAGGAAAGGTTCAGAGAAGCGCTCTAAAAGATGCAGCACAAGAAAGTTGCTCTTCATGTTAAAAATAAGACCAGATAGCTCATTTTCAGTCTGCAGCAGGGGAACTTTCCAGCTGTACAGTCGATGACATTGACAAAAAAGATTGTGTGGTATGATCAGAACTCAGCTTTCCTTCCTTGGGATAGACTTCAGTGCTTTAGGTTCCCCAAGCCTTATGTTTTAAACCTCATAAAATGAGATTGTACTCAATGGTGTGCAAACCCTAGATAATGTAAACACCCATACACAGGCATGGAAAGTAATCTCCTGAACAAGAATCAACAACAAAAGTTACTAAATAGCTACTTCAGAAAATGTAACTTGCAACTCACACCTAAGTAGGGCTTCATCGATTTAACACAGTCAAATGAACTCACAGTGTCTCAGCATACTAGAATAGTTTTGTAGTAATTGCTGATTTACCCCCTGCTTGAAATATAACTCAGCAACAACAGTGAATTACTCCACTTTTAAGTCTGTATTCCCTTAAGTCTAGGATAATAGTATAATTTAGTTTGGAAAGGACCTCCAGAGATCATTTAGTCAAACCCACTGCTCAAAAGAGGACAAATTAGATCAGGTTTCTCAAGGCCTTGTACAGTTCAGCCTTCACTATAGCCCAAGAGAGAGATCCAAACTCCACTGTGGACAGAATATTCCAGTATTTAATTATTATAGGGCTTTTTATGAACTTCCTTTGCTTTTCTTATTTTGAGAGATGCTACAAAAGAATATGTCCATATCCTTAAACTTACCTTCAGGGGAGTTAACACTAAATATCAAGAGATGTATGAAAAACACTGCTAATAAAGTAGTTTTACCAGGCCCATCACCACATTTAAAAAAACCCCTCCAAATGCTTGATGAAATATTCATAAATAGGTGTTTCAGCAGGTAAGTATGACCAGGTTTGTTCTGAAGTAAGAACCATGTTAAGCTTTCCTAGGTTTTGCAAGTCTGATTTTTCAAAAAACAAATTTGCCTTAAATACTTTTGTTAGTAATTGTTGCTAAATCCAGAAGAAATTATATTCTCTCAAATATTAAATATATTTCTTTTTCTCAGTATTGGTCAAACTTATTTGGTACTGATTTTTATATCATACAACTACCCCCAAAGGGGATTATGGAACCCTTAAACACTACTGGAAAAATGCACTTGAGCTTCCAGTGGAGTCAGGCATGCAATTGCTAGCCTGGGAAATTTTAAATTTAAGATTTTATACTGCACAACCAGAGAATTTGTGAAACAAAATCCAACTTTGTTTCCAAATCTCACATCTGAAACTTTTGTTTGATTGTTGAAGATGCTGATGCATCTGTGGCTTATGACCACAAGTTACAGTGCTGAATTAGCCTGACACTTTCCCAATTTCTTTGCCTAATTAATACATTTCACACCTGCTGCCCATGCACCTGCACAGCTTGAATATTCTGTAACCAGCATGCACCTATACTCCTGACTATAGAGATATTTTCTGTTTTGTCTCTGAATTCTCATCTTTCCACAATCTCAAAAAGTAAAATCCTGTAAAGGTAAAATTAAGCACTTATAGAACACACAACAACTTAGTTGTCTGCCATCTTTAAGGACAAATATACTCATTAATAAAGAAAAAAAAGCAAAATAAACAAAACCTCCCACCAAACTCAGAGTTAAGCCCTGACAACATTTTGCCACTGACTTTATTTGGTCCCAAGCACATTTTAAAGCATTCTAAAAGGAAACATAAGGATTTGCCTGGTTTCTCACAGGTACGAATCATGAGGACATGAGGACATACGTGAAGGAACTAAATAATCTTAATTCTTTCCTGAAATTCTTAAATATCTAATCATGTTCTAAAGAGAAAAATTAACAACTAGGTCATATGCTTAGTCTTTCTAAAATGTCTAGCTTAGTGTTCGTTGCAGCAAGGTACACCACATTTCTTAGAAATACTGGATACAGCCATGCAGCAAGCTGTAGAAATTGGTTTTTATGCACCAGATTTCGTTCATACATTTTTCTTTCAGTGATTTATTTAAAGCAGTTGAAAGATACAGCAGTGGTTTTGCAGTAATGAAAATTCCATTTCGTGTAGCACTTGTGTCTTGGCTCCATAACTGCTGATTTGCTCCAAAATATATTACATAATAAAATGGAATTTCCAGACAGAAGTCAGTACTTTACTGCTAGATATATATCAGGGAAAACCTCTTCTACACATTGGCTGCTAATTATATGCTATTGGTTCTTGACAGAAATACTTTCTGGATTGCATTTATATTTTTGTTCTCATAAAGATATTTAGAGAAGATCCTATAGCATACTTCCATTTTGTTTTCCACACAAATCCATCCATCTTTTAGTGGCAAAAAGTGAGACTTTATAATGAGCATGTAAATTTAGGCTTCAGTTGGAAATTTTGTTTTAATATTTTTTCAAATTTGACAATTTGAGGTTTAAAAGGTGGTTTCTGAGGAAGGCATACATCAGAAATAGCAGAAGCAGCAGAACAATCTGCCAGAATCTAATATTTGATGGTGGAGCAAGGATGAATTACCATTTCTAAGGAAAAGTGGTGTGTAGTGTTTAAACTTAAATACTGGACCCAAGTGAAATTCAAGATTATAAACACATGATCTATTAATTCTTTGTTTAACTTAATCAAGTTTTTTATATGGAATGCATCTACACTTCAGGGGAGGAGGTGGAAGGGCGTTCCAATTTTATTTAACAGGAAAAAAGCAATTAGATTGTCAAAAAATCCAGTTACATTGATCCCAGAAAGTACACTATTTAAAAACGTATGTCCCAGTAGATATTCTAATAAGTAACATGAAAAAAACTTGAACAAATTAGAATAAGTTCAATATAAACCATTATGTGATGATCTAATTAACTGTATGAAATATATATGTAAAATATACTCGCCTATATTCACTATAGAACATTGTCTGGTGAAATCACAGATTTTCCAAACTAAGAGGAAGATCAGATCATAAACTTATGTAATCAGATTCTTTCTGTGTGAGATACAAGCTTAGCACCACATCCTACAGTTTACTAAGGGAACGAGATGCTGGAATGCTGAGAAGGGAATACAGAACATATAGCCAGTCCACTCCCTTACATTTCTTCTCAGGAAAAGCAGATAAATCTGACTATTTTTATTGAGGCCTTGTCTATATTTTAACAGCTTTCAAAATTAATGTAGAAGACAAATATTTATTGATCAATGTGCATTCATCCATATTCTTGCATAGTTTAAGCCTCCAGCTGTTCTAAATATAGAGAAATTGGACCGATTGTTATCTCTTTGACCAAAGTATTTTATCATGTGATAATAATCTCCCTCCTTTCCTCTGTATTTGGTAAAGAAACGCTATCCAGTTTGTTAAAATATCACCACTTGGAAAGGGATACAAATCCTGGACAAAAAATGCAATAGAAACATACTTAGAGTAATAAATATATCTCATTTTTAGGAGAGACTCTTTAGCTAAGTAATTTTTCTGGACATAAAATCCCAGCATTGCCATGAAAGGGGTAAATGAAAGGGGTCAATCCAGAAAAAGTTATAATTCAAGTGACCTTAGACACAAATAATACAATTCTTTAGTGCTTCGTCTTTCACCTGTGTTTAGCCAGATCCTTGGTGTTACTGTCACCACAGGCAGCATTTGCAGAGTCCTGGGTAGGGCCAGGCTGTGGGGACAGAGAGGGCTCAGGAACAGCCTGAGTGAAGCCCAGGACCTGGCACAGCTGGCACAGCCCCGGGACAGCCAGCCCAGGCTCAGAGGGGTGCTCACAACCACGGCTCCAGCACCACAGTCAATACCCCAGAGAACTTGTACTTTGCCCAGGAAACTTCCACTCCATGAAAGAGTGAATCTTTTTGAAGAAGAAATTTTAACATTTTGGAAAAGTTGGTTCATTGGTGGAGATTTACTTTTTTGGTTTGGTTTTTTTGAGGCTCTAAAATCAAATCTTTCAAACAAATGCCAGAAAAAATAACTTGTCCTTATCAGACTCCTTCCTTATGTCTTGCAACTCTCGCTCACCTTTTCAAGTATGTCTCCAGACACCATTCTCACCACAATCAACTTCTACCTCTCCTATCCTGCAGTGTGATACTGACACCTACAACTTAAATAAGACATCAAGATACAGCTCTATGTATATGGCAACTTTGAAATAAATAAGGACATTTTTCTATCACTTTTCACACACACACACACACAGAGTTTACTTTTGCAATACTTCAGGATTTTCCATAAACACAGGCTACCTTGAGGTTTTTTGCATGAAACTAAGGTCTGATATTAGTGAAAATGGAGCTTTTCATAATAAGTATTAACATGTCTATTAGGACTCTGATTGGGTTTGGAAATACTCTTTTTTAAAACCGACCAAAATCCCAGATCTCCTTTCCCCAAAAGTGGAAAGACTATTTTTAACCTATTTCAACTCCAATACCTCCTCACATCTGAAAAAGACATCGAGCAGTTCACATGGTGTTCCCTGAAAAAAAAGTGAATTTTAAACATATTTATGGGACCCAAATGTTTCATTCAAAACAGTATTAAAAGGCAAAATAATCCCCACAAACCTAGAGATTTTCCATATGTGTTCCCAAACTTTCACTCTTCTACAGTAAAGCCCCATTGGAAAAGTGGAAAATAAAAGTCCATATACTTCATATTTGATCATTAATTTAAATCTGAACTAAGAAAGTGGCATCTTATTTTGTGAAATCTCCAAACACCCCAGAAGGAAGAAGAGCCACCACTTCCTTCCTGGCTTTTTAAACTTTTCTTGTCACCCAGAGTTCACTTCATAGACCTCCAATCTGCAGCTGGCAAAATGTTCCTTCGTTAGAAGAAAGTAAATATATTTCACAGATGTAGTGTAAAAATAAGATTATACTTCCTTGTGAATGAGGCAGAGGTGACCTTGCCAGTGGGTTCTTACATTAAGCTGTAAGAACCTTAGTGGAACAGCTACTGAATTACACACCTTCACATCCTTCACCTGCAGCTGCAGTGAGCATGGCTTTTCAGGAATCTGCAATGGATATGGGTATTTTGCTGGAGGTAGGAGTCTACCTAGACCTCACCTGAAGTTAGTCCTCACCTCTGTGTTATCTCTGGCACTTAAATTAGCTGGACATTGCAAGGGGAGTCAACAGCCAATTGCCAGTTGCCTGGGAAAAAATGGGTACAAAAGGAGCAAAAGAATAGCATTTTCAGAGTATGTTCAAGGCAGTTACAAAATTATCACAAGACAAAAATTTAGCAAAATACAGACCTGGATCAAAACTTTTCAATCGTGCAAAAGCAAACTGCAAGTATAAATGGAGGAACAAAAAAATGGATAGCTGTGAAAGAAGGAAAGAAATCCCCTAGATAGAAGAAGGGGAAAAAATTAAGAATTTATTTCCTAATTTAAGAAACAATGAGATTGGACATGCAAGAAACAGCAACTGAATACAACCATATATGGCTGCACAGTTTTCCCCAAAATTACACAAAGCTTCCCTCAGAGCAAGTTCTAAGATCTGTCTTGAGCCTCAGGAGTAATTAACTTTTGATAGGCCTGATTTCTTCTGGATTATCTCTGAAATCAGGGATTAAGAATGATGTGGTCCATACACAATGTATTCAATAATTTTTCCTCTCAGACAAGTAAGAAATACGGCTGAGATAACTTCTCACTATAGCATTGCCTGTTATCTTTTCAAATATTGGTTGTTTGGTTTGTTTACGTAGTGCAGCAGATTCCACAGATTTTGTTTAGTCTACAGGCCATCTTCTGAGCAACATTTCAAGAGCACATGCCAACAACTAGCTGAATATCTACTGTATGCCAGAGGCTGTAAGAGGAAAAAGAATCCTTCAGGTGACTGTAACAAATAGAATAATAATACGAAACAGAGAAAAATATACCATAACATTCTGAAATTAGTATTTTATGGTTATGAATCAATATTTTTTGGATTCTGAATTCATCATTATCTCTACTAAATATTTCTCAAAATTCCCCAGAGGCAAAATATTCAAAGGGCCTAAGGAATGTAGGTGCCTTAATCAGGTTTGAAAATGTGACTTAAGTTACTTTGTTAGCTGGACGCTTTTGGAATTTTTTTCTGTCCTCTAAGGTACGTCCCATTGATAAATGCATTAACATCTTATACTTCAAGTAAAACCACTTTAGGTAAGTAGTCAAAATCCTTCATATTTTGCAGTGTCCAGAAGACATCCTAATTCTTTGTGATTTCATGTGAAAACCGTGTGTACTCACATCCAAAAGATGTGATTATGTGCAAGACAGTTCACTGAAAGGTACCACCAGTAGAACAGAGATTCTATGAAATACAAAGTTATCATGGGTACTCCAAACTCTGATTTCATATTAGCTCCTTCTTAGTGACCTTATCCCAATTTCCCAGGTCAGGTTTTGAGTCCTACATATACTGTAACTTCCAGGAACATATCTACAAAGCTCTCATTTTGGCTTCACTAAATATTCATGAATTGCATTACTCAGAATGAGTCAAACAGATGTGTACATAAGCATATAATTTGCTGATTTACCTTCCCATTTCCTTTTTTCCCCTTTTAGCTCCCTTTGAGCAAGTCTTTTAGTCCCTCTTTTGTCTTTCCAGAATTGCACATATAAGCAACATTAAAACCAACAATACCCTCACCATCTTCTTCCCTGTGTCCTAATGGTTCAGTTCAGTTCTTAGGTAGAAGTCTCTTTTCCAACATATCTGCTTTATTTAAGATGTGATTAGAAGCATGAGGCAGCTTTTCCCAGTTAATTCTGAAGCATCTGGCATTGACCAGTACTTGCCTTCTGTATGTCAATGTATATGTTCACAAAATTAAAACCAGACTAAGATAATCCTTGACCAAGCAAAATGCCAAATTTCCATTCTAGAATTCATAAGAAATCTACATCTACTTCACAGCATAGGCATCCTCATCCCCTTATGGACCTCTGTCTCTATTATTATGAAAAAAGAAATTAAACCAGGCAGCAAGTAATAAAAACAGTGGGTGGATGACAGAGCAGCCTGCTAGTGACATTCCTTTGCCTCTGCTCCATTCTTTCTTCTGTCACATTAATTTATGCAAAGGTGGTGAGAAGTGAGGCAAAAGGTGTGGTACAGAGCCTTGTGATCCCCTTAGTCAGACAAGGAGGGGAGGAGGAGGCAATCCAGACACTCACCAGTGTGGCTGAATATTGATCCTTGGCACTGCTTTTAACAGTGACTTTGCCAATGCACTATGAAGAAACCATGAGGGTCATTGCACAAGAGGGTCATGGCCACCCATGGCACCATGGCAATACCAAAGAAACCTCACTAGGGCACTGCCCTTTGTCAGCCTGCTCTAGAGCTCTGCTTCCACCTCTCTCCACGCACAAAACATTCCTGCACACCAGGCATTGTTCCCTGCACACATTTCTCTTTAACCTGAGCTTCAGCCTCTCTCATGTACCATCCACGCTTACTCATCTCCTCTGTGGGTGGTGGTGTCAGCATCTTGAGACGCCTGGAGAAATAAATTACAAGTTCAATTCTGCCATTTCAAAGACTGCTCGCCTTACAGATCTTGCTGTGTTCATACATCTGTGTGTGTGTGCTCACACAAGTGCTCACAGGAGCTGGGGGTGATGGACCAGTCAGTACAGAAACACAAGAAAAGGAACCTGCAGCAAATTTCCAGAAAAGGATCACACAAATAGTTTCTCACTACAAACTGTAAAGTTCTCAATTAAAAAAGCCCAAATGAATCAAAACAAAACCCCCAACAAAACAACACAGAAATTCATTCCTTTCTCAGCAGGCTTTATTATCTCAAAGATAGAGATTAGGTTGAATTCAACTACTGAGTTAGAAAACAAATCTCTAATTGAAATAATTTTTGAACAGCAGATTAACTAATGATATTTTCATAACCTGTACTATGCACACTATGCAACTTCTCATTGGATATAAACAGGGGTTTTTTTCTTTTTAACTTAGCGTTATCCTTTTTATGAGATAAATTACTAATATCGTCTCTATAAGCAAGATCTGTGATATAAAGTTATGAGGTAAATAACTATGCAGTCCAATTATGGCACATTTCTTAGCTATAGCACAGGTAAGCTCTAAGCCATGTTTATCTGTTTGGCATTCTGTTTATCCCTGTGGGAGATCCAGTATCTGCCATCTCTGCTTGTCTGTCAGACCCTCTCAGCTGCTCCTTGCATGTGCTTGCCAGAGACATCTTGTGTGCTGTGCCCTGCTGAGGCTCCCTCCTCCTCTGCTCCAGGCTGGCTTCCAGCTTGTGCCTCACTGTGCCAACTGGACATCTGCCTAAGCAGCTCTGTTTTGTTACTGGTCAATGTCCATTAATAATACCACTTCACATCATCTCACTAATCCAAAAGCCATCATTACTTAAATTACACAATCAAGACCTAATGGCAGGCCACCCTTGTGCTGCTGGACAAGTCAAAGCCAAGGAAAAAAATACCAACCTAAGGAAAAAAATGCAGCAATAACTACAAATAGAATTTACCAATGTTTGGATATAAGAAACACGAAACAAACTTAGCAAGATAAGGTACTCTCCCTCCTAATGAAGTCTCTAATGGCTAAATTTTAGTTTTATTCATGATGATGTGAGTCTTTGGCAATTCTACTGTTTTCCCAGATAGCCATTCTGTATTTACCTACTGAGCTAAGATCAGCATCTAGCCTCTGAACTCCTTCTATCACTTAAAAGCAGATGATGTGAAGTATTTACTTATTTTATTTTAGGTTTTCCAGCCTTCTATTAAATCTTTTGGGTTTGGGGCAAATTTATTCCTTTAATATCACTTAAGTTGCTACCACTCCTTTCCTTAGTAATTAAGATTTATCTCTAGCAATGGAAATAGAGAAATCTGAGCAATACTGATGATATTTTTTTAAATGTATAATTTTTATAGGCTCAAGAGTACTAACGTTGCCCTTCCTAGTGTTCACCAGACATCTCTATTGGCTCTAGCACACGACCCAGCCTTCTACCTTACACAGAGATATCTATAGAAGCTGACAGACTGAAGAAGCTTCTCATTAAAAAAAAAAATCCACCCATCTGGGACCACTTTGCTATTTTCAGGTTTTGAGCTTTTCACTAGAATCAGAAAGACTCAGTTGCAAGAAAGAATTTCCCTTCTCTTGTTGAAATTCAGAAACATTTAAGTCAGCACCACTGTGGTTCTAATCTCAGCTTTCAGCTTGAGGAGCTGAACTGTGGTCACTTGTTCTCTGTAACTACCAGAGAATTCAGGAAAACTGTTAAGATCAAATTATGCCTTTTCAAGGGCAGGCAACTCACATGGTAATGTGCTGAGCCACCACCAAGGAATGCTCTGGATTCTATTAATACAGGGGCAATTTTGTAGCATTTTCTCTAAATATGTAGCCTTACAAAAAAGCCTTATTTTCATGCAGCTAGCACAGAGGAAAATGTGGTTAGAAACTTACTGGTTAAGTATAGTAACTTTGGCTTGAATTAGAGGACAATTATTCTAGAGTTTTTAATTTAGGAATTAGCAGTTAGATCATAAAATAGGCTACTGGTAAACACTAAATATTAAGGATTAGCATAATAGTATGCATGCTTACAATGATTAGACTTAGTTGCAATTTTTGAGGTATGTGTCCATGAACATTCATTTACATCTTAATTGTTTTCTGAAAATTTCCTACATTCATTTACATTGATGCATGATAAATTTGGGGCAAAAAATATCATATTTTAACATAGCAACACCTAAGAAGATCTTGAAAACAGGTTTTTAAAATGTGTATCAGTTCATTATAAATGTTTTGACAGGAAGTTTCCAGTCTGCTTTCTCAACAGCTTGCTATCATACAAAGCACAAAAAAAAATCTGTTATATATACTGAAATGCTTTAGATAACCTGGAAGGAGTATTAAATGACTTAAGTGCTTATTACACCAGTACACCTTTCCTGTGGCTAATCAAAGCTGGAAAGCAGTCACAGCAAATCTGCAGGCAGTATGAGATGTTTCCAACTGTTCATCTAGAAAAACACAGTTTCTATTTGCAGTCCAAATTCTAGAGTGCTCACAAGAGCTGTGACTTGTCAGAGCTCCACTGTGTTAAATACCAGCCCTGCCCTGCACACACAGGGCTCCAGTGTGATTTCACTGTGTGAAGGTGGCAGAATATTTTGGCCTTGGTAAAGAGACCTCTGTTCCTCAGACTGGGTGTATCACTTTAAATGTGCATGTAACATCTTAGAATTACTCTGGATAATTTTATGAAAGCTATAGTTCAATACTCAGATGCTGACCAAAGGGCAAAAATTAAAAGAAAAGAGATAATAATTCAATGTTGACAAGAACTCTAGCACACATATCAAAACTGCTACTAGTGATCACCTTTCACAGAAAGATGCTTCAGTATCACACTATGCAACCAGTTCAAGCAGAACTATGGAATGTTTTCTGAATGAGGATACATTTAAAAGATCAAGAAAATTCAGCTTTGATAAGAGTTGCACTAGGTGTAAAAATTAAACGTTATTAATAGAGAAAATGGTCAGAAATTATTTCTCAGTGTTTCTTATCATTCAAGAAAACTGGCAGTCCCACAAAGAAGTAATTAACCAGTAGATTTAAAGTTAAGAATAGGAAATATTTTTTCACATACTGAACCTTGAAAAGATAGCATTTATAACTTCAATACTCTGAATATTTACAAACACATAGATTCAAAAATAATTAAGGCAATTAGTATAAAATTTGTTTGTCAGCAGCATTCAAACATGACAGTAGAGATGTTCTGAAGAGGAAACATCTTCAACAGCAAATTCCTTTAAAATGGAACAGTGCACAGAGAGATGTTCTTACACAGCTGTGAGCTTCCACTCTTGGCCACTCTCTGGGACAGAATAAAGGGTTAGATGGATCACGGATTTGAGACTTTACCTGTGCTTTCCATTTTACACAACAGCATATGAATACAAAAAAAAGCGTTCTACTGCTTTCCAAAAATACTAGAAAAGGAATTTGCATGATACAGTTTTTCCAATGATCATATAGGATTTAAATTTTAAGTCTTTAACTTAAGTTGTTCTGCCTCTGGCTACTGTACACTTCCTCAATAGACAGGAAATCATCTCTAGTTCCTGAGTAGACACAAGAAGGGTCCTCAGAGCAGATAGAGTTTCAGAATGGAAAAAAAATGAGAATTACCAAATCAAACAATCAGTTTCCTGTCTTTCAGGAGCCTCGTGCCTTACTGTATAATACAATATAAACATGAACTCTGTTTTCTCTTAGCATTTTCATTTCAGTTCATAATAAAATAAATCTCCTTATTCACATAAAAGAAATCAAATTAAAATGAAGTTGACACATTACTTTGGAAATTACTTTTATGCCAATGATAAAAACAGATCCAAACCACGTGCTATTCTATTTTCATTCCATTCCATTATTTATAAGAACTGGTTAAAACGAGTAATGAGCCATTCATGCTACAAGAGTCCAACACATAAAACTGACATTACAGAAACTGTCAGAAGTTCATTATTTCTGCAGTGTCAGTCTATGGCCTGTTATCTCCCACACTGTGCATCCTGCTCCAGGAGTTGACTAAAGCCACCAGAAGAGCTGCAGGGAGCCTCTAAACAAAAATCCCACTAGTGACCTGGGACTTGGGAGTTGCTCATAGGAGTCCTACCAATTCAGACTGCCAGGCTGCTGGAGGAAAGCAGGAGAGTTGGCAATAGAAGATGCCTGGCCCTGCCTGGGCCAGGAAAAAGGAATGAAGTACTTTTCAGCTATCTATTAGAGGGTGATGGGATCATGGGTTGACTTGATTGCTCCTGTCCCTGGGAACAATGACTGAAGGTTTTATAGGCAGCTCCAGAATGCAAAGCCATAATAGGACAGACTGAAATTGCTTCAGGCAGAGGGAAGAGGTGGTTCTTAGCAGCTGGCTGAAGGGAAGATATTTTCTATATTTTAAAACTTGAAAATTAAATTCTGAAATTAAAAAAAACCCAAGTACTTGAAATTTCAGTAGTCACTCTGGGAAGTTTCTATCATAGAGGTGTTCAGACTCCTCTTCTCTCTCCTATCCAAGAGCAGGAGTCTCTCCTCCCTCATTCTTCATTCTCTCCTAACCTTGATGGAGAGATTTTCCCTTCCCCACAGGGACAATTTCAGTTTAACAACTTGCTCTCTGATTATGAAACGCTTGTGGTTTTACTAGTGACTTGTGCTCACCACTACCAGAGCAATGTGAAGCATCTGCTCTCTCCAAAAGACAGAGAAGACTGAAGATGGGATAAGCCATCTCATGCTTTCAAAGTTAAAGACTTTTAGGGGATTGGTGGACTTAATATGTTTGCCTTCCTTTGCAGATACAGTTCAGTATCATAAACAGATGATAATTAGGAGCAATTTTTTCATCAGATTCTTTCAGTAGGACTTACGCCTGCTAGTAAACATCCCTCTTAGTTTTTACAGCTTACTTAATATTCACACTTTATATGCATAAGAGATTTTATTTTTCTTTCAGTCTCTTTCAACAATTTTTCCACAGTTGTATTGCATGAGATTTACACTGCAAAAATGTTGAGGCAGTCTCTTCTTTTCTTTAAAATAAATGCCTTTTTTTAAAAAATCAAACAACTTCAACATATTCAGGCTGTCACTAAAATAGCTAAGCACCCCTAGGACGATAATGCTTGCCCAGACAAATGCACATTCCTGTCTGTAGAGACCTAGCCGGAATGTCTAGCATCAGAATTTCACATTTTGTGCAGTCAATTCTATTTCACGTACTAAGCCACAAACCCATTCTAGTCGAAAACAGCAGAAAGTCTGTTTTAAATTAGGTGACGCAAATACAGTAGGAACAGAAACCACAGAGAGCCCAGATGTAAAGCATATACATACAGGCAAGGCAACCAAGTAGGAAAGGCAGGTATCACTTAAATTGCTTTCCAAATTCACAGGTTTAACAAACACTACTAATGAAGAAAATAATATATTTACTGAACAAAAAGGCAATGCAGTGTTTCACATCTCCCTTTTACTGAAGCTCTACCAAACATGAAAGCAAGAGAAACAGGTAATGCCAGAGTGTCTTCAATGAAGACTCTTTATTACAGCATGGACTCTTCCTTTGAATGCACAGCTGCAAGAGACAAGACAATATCAACAACTAAGGAAGGCAAGCCTTGCAAAGACAGACACGAGAGCCATGACCACTTACCAGAAAAAAGCAGAAGGAAAAAATTAAGCAGGCAAGAAGTTGGACAATATTGCATTTTATACTGTAGCTCCTTAAAAGAGTAAGATGAGCACCTGCATCAATCTTATTTCTAGACTACCTGAGATTGTTCTAGCTTTAATGTGGAGACAGAAACAAATGGCTGATCATTTTTAGATAGAATTGTTGTATTTTTCAAGATCATGATTGATGATGTGACTTGATGTAAAAAAAAAATTTGTATGATGACACTAAACCCATACCTGTGGATTGGGAACCCAAATCAGTGGATTAAAATAACTCAAGTCACTTTCTAATAGAGAATTGCATACAATTATTTGATTATTAAATGAAATAACTAATTTATTTTAACATTGGGAGTGTTTGAAGGGACTTGTCACTCATCCAGCTCAGTTCTTCCCAGCTATGGTTCTAGCCATAGTACATTGTTCCACTTGTCCAAGGACAAAGGAAGTTATTCATAACAGGTTAGTGCCAGTAGAACATACACCTTTTGCTGTGTTTTGAGATTTTTAAGGCCAAGAAAAATTGCCTTGCTGAGGTGGTAAAGCCTTGATGTATATTAAGGTAGTTCAGTAATTCAAGAAGAATTGGCACAAACACTAAAGAAGTTGTAGCTATTCACATACACACAGAAAAAAGGCAAACTGAACAAATACTGAAAAAATAGTATTTTCACTTTTAAATCAACTTCTAAAACCCCACAGAAATCCTCTATATTTAAGAAGGAAGCAAGAAAATCATGCACATGAAGCACAAGTTAAATATGAATCACACAGAAGTTATGGCAAATTGCTATTGCACAATCAGCAGCTGACTCAGAAACAATTGAGAAATTGGAATCTTGTCTGTCCAAAAAGGTTGGCTACAAAAGCAAGCATCTCTCACTCATTCAAAGGTGCACAGGATCTTTATTTTCCATCAGCACTGACACTACAGATAAAAAAAAAAGACATTAAAGCAAAGTGCACTATTTCACTAAGGAAAAAAAATTGTCCAAAATGTTTCATTTCTTGTTCTGTATCAATACTTCATCAATCCTAGAACTTTCCTTTTTTCCCCATGTCCATCTCTAGAAATTTCTTTTACTTGCATAGGTTTTCCCTCCTCTATTTTTCTATAGTATTTGCTTCTCCTTTATATTATAAGCAATCTATATTTAAAAATAAATTCTTCTCATAGAAATTATTCTTGTAGAGTCTTCAAATCCATGAGCCAATGTTTTATATTCATGTGGCACTTTAAAGAAAGCCTGTCTTGTGGTATTTGACTAAGATGAGTCAACATAGCAAAAGAGGAAATAACAGTATTCTTAAGACATACATATTTTGTGATAAATCAAATATATTTCATCTTCAAATATCACTGTGTCACATTCACGCTACAGTTCATCCTGTCTTATTATTTGTGCTAGGAAAATAAATACTGAAGAATAGTGTGGGAAAAGCTAAAAATCAAAAATAGTTAGTCTTTGATGTTGAAAACAATCTTTTAGTAATAAATTTATCCAGTTTAGCCTGACAGAGTTAGCCCATGACTCAAAAAAAAAAAAAAAAAAAAGAAGTCTACAGTACACAACAAGAGTGACAGAATCATTAAGAAGATTTTTACTCTCAGCCCTTTTTTTACTGTCTTTGCTCAAGGTTTCTGTCCTGTCTCAAACTGTCAGCTGGGGTAGCTTGGGAATGACATGGATGAAGGGAATTCCCTTCTCTAAAGCACCAACCATTCAGTGTTCTCATATCCAGACTTCAAATATACCTAATAAATGTCTTCATACTGCACCTGTGAGTAATCACTGCAAATAGAACTGATCTTTATCATTTTTTTTTCTTAACAAAATAAAACAAGCATCCTTATAATATCAAGAACTTTGCTAAAAATAGTAGGTTTTTTTGAAAGATACTTCCTAGTGAAAGTAATTAATGGCATTTAAGCCTAAAGTTAGGTCTCTAGCTCTAGGTTATTATTGCATCCAGACATGTGGGTCTTCTGGAAGACTGGAGTTTTTTCTTCACATTTTAATTAATTTCTGCATGTTAATAAAGCTGGTATACAAGCCCAATGGCATTAGAGTTTTATCAATTGTAAATTTGTGAAGAATAGTGCAAATTGAGAGTAAATCAATAAATACAGAATATTTCTGGGCCTTGTTGCATAGCTTCCTTCATGCCTAAAAGGTCCAGAAGAATAAAACTTGTGGGCCCAAGCTGCAGGCTTTGGTATATTTTGTCAATCAATAAAAATCTCTGCTGAGAGCAGGAAAAGTATCCAAGATTTGTATTACAGCATGAAATTTGCATCAAGACAAAAAAATAGAAGAAAAAACTAAACACTATTTATTATCAAATAATAAGGCAGAAATATTTCATGTAAAGTCTTTTACCTAAAGACCCTAAGCATTTCTTTCAAAAGATTCATTCAAAATGAAATGGAAATGCAAAAAAGTAATAGAGAAAATAAGAACTTTTTTACAAGAAATGACTACAAGTACTGCCTGATTCAGTCTACCAAAGCTGATGCTAATGGAGAATATGATAATTTACCATCAATATACCAAGAAAACTAACAAGTACTTTTTATGCAAATATATAATAAATTATCCATAGATAGATGTAGCTAGCAAATTACAAGTCTCTTTTTAATATCAAAGGATGGACTTCTGGAACAATCTTTCAGTTACAGAAACAACTGAACTTATCTGAAATGAGGTCTGATAAATTTACAATAGACTCAATTTTCTTGCTGTTTTACACATTTCTTAACCTCTCAAATGTAGGAATGCTTTCCTCATGCTTTAATGTTTTTCTTGCTTGATGTATGTTTTTTAGCATCCATTTTGTGTTTCATGACAGCATAAAAAAATGCAGGAAACCGTATATAATGCTATGATTCTGTCACTGTAATTTTGGTCTTGTGCATCTCAATGATCACATGGCTTTGATATGCCACAGTAAGTTTTAAAAGGCTGCATTTAATGGTAAATGTGGTAAGCCACAATTGTAGAGCTTGGTAATGCTTGCTTTGGCTTTGCAAAATGGGATATCAAAGAGGTATAAGATCAACTTGCCATATTTGGCACTATCAAGTTTAACTTAAACTTGTATCCTAGGTGAATGGACAGTCAAATAAAACCATCCCTCTGGAAATAGCAGGGTACTGTACATAAACTAGAAAAATTATTGGTTGTAAAGCAGTCTGGACTGAATATAACAAACTCAGCTGGCTTGAGCTCAGGGAGCTGTTTCTTTTACTTCATAATAGAGCTTTTGTTCCAGAAGTTGGAGATCCTGTGTTCAGCCCAGCAACAAACACTGAAATGAATCGAGCATGTGTAGGTCTGATTGTGTGTTTACCAAGGCTTCTCAGGTGTGTATTATTTTGTCCTCATATCTTAGTATGATGTGGCAACCTGTGTACTATCCTACACTTAAAGAAAAAACTAAAAAAAACCACCAAAGCCTTCCCCTTAAAATATTTTTTGAAAGCAATTGTGCCAGAAACATACATTTCTAATCATTCAGAAGACATATCTGCTATCACACTAACTCCCATAAAATGTCTGGTCCTCCCCCATTCTCAAACAACTCCTCATGCATTTTCCTTCTTTCTTGATGGTAAATGGGTGACTCTACTCTGTGACCCATTCTTAATTCCTTTTGTCAGTTACCAACATTTTCCTACTCCTACTGCCATTTTAATCTTCTTTCATGGACTAAACTACATTATACAATCCAAGTTTCCCATTTCAGGTCATTATTTTTATTTTAAGGCAATTTCCAACTTAAATATACACCCTTCCCAGGCATAAATATAACTAATTGAATGTGGAAGTACAAGTCAGCGTGAGGAAAGTTTATACAAAGCCTTTTGTACATTCAAATTTCAGCCAGTGTGTTCCACAAAAACAACTTCTGTGAAATCATTACCTTGGAGATGAAATAGCAGTGTGCTTGAAACATACTGTCTTACAGCCCAAAATTTGTGGTTTATAATAATTACTTAAGAACATTACTCAGGAACAGAAAAACAATGGAAAGCAGGAAATTGTATCTATTTTATTCAAAATGCTTTTACAGTACCATGACTTCGTGTTCTTGACACCATCAGGAAGGGCTGGGAAGTTTTACCCAGAGATACTGAGAGCTTAACTGGGGTTAGAGGGATGCCTACCTGGCAGAAAGGGAAAGAAACTTTACCTGTACCGACAGATACAGATGTGCCTTGCATTTTATGCACTCCCAAGAGAGATTTGTGCTTCTCTGTTTAGAGAATCACACTGTGAGTCAACCTTCAAACCTTCCACAGGTGAATAGAAAGACTAGGCAAGAAGTTAAAGGAATGCAGATACCGATTCCATTTACATACGGCACAAGTGGCTGAAATATTTTTCAGACGTGAAAAGGAAATCCAGTTAATATTTAGAAAAGAGAGTAAGTAATTTGCCCAGTTTGTTGTGGAGGTTTTCCAACAATCCACATTCTTGATTTTATCCATTTCTAAATTCAGTTATTTGGCATTTTATTAAAATACAAGTTTAGAACTCTTACTATTGCTTTGAATGAAAACCTGGTGAGCCAGCTACCCAGTTTGATTTGCTTTCACCACTACTGAACAAGGCAAGAATCTACCAAACTTTTTTTATCCTATTATGGCAATCACCCATAGGGATAAACTCATACTACTGCAGCTTAGCAAATATCCACAAGATCAGCCTATGGCTATATGCTTTGCTATGGTTTCTTCATCTATATATTTCAAATCTTAGTGTTCCTCACCTCTTTCTTTCCTACAAAGATGACAGCAAAATGTCAAAGTTCCAAAATACTGGGAAAGCCCTCTGGAGGAATTGTTTTGTGTATTCTGATGTGCATTCATTGACACTAACTGAAGAGCATTAGAGAAAGGGGAAACTGATACTAGGAAATCTGTGATGCTCTACACCAAAAACCCTTTGGATTGGAAACAGCACCTTTATAAATATTGCTTAGGTAGATGTTCTTTGCTTTTCCATTACTTGGTCACAAACTATTTTTAAAGTGAGAAACAGGAAAAACAACACAACCAAAAATAAACAAAAAGACCCCAGGGACAACTTTCATTACCACACCAAATCCTTTCTTTGTTCATAATTTTGGGGAAAATTATGATTACCTTAATATATCATTGATATGTTTGATTTGTTTTCTCTTCATAAAAAAGTAGATTTAAGATTTTTAAAAATTATGAATAGTTTGCATAACTTTTGCCACTAACCTGGCCAAGGTAAAATAGCAGTGACCTAAAGCAATTAAAAGTCCAGCAAATTTTCAGAAAACACAAGAGAAAATATGGAGTATAAACACGCAGAATTAACTTACCTCTTAAGTCTGCTGTTGAGTAACACAATATTGAAACAGTAAATAAAGATCCATTTTTGCACCTGTCAAAAAACAATGGCAAAGGACTCCTGGTAACATATCGATTAGCAAGAGACAGAAAACTTCACAATATGCTTATAGTAATCTATTGTGGTAAGAATATAAGCAAAAAATACCTCTACACTTCTGATACACTGACTTTCTTAGATTTATAGTGAGAAAATGAACAGCAAAATCTCAGCTATTGAAGACCAAATCATGTGCTTCTGATATCACTTATTGATGACTTACATGGACAGAAGTTTATTTAAACAACCATGTAAATAGAAGTGGCATCAGGATGAGATTATACTGTGCATGGCCTGAATCAAAGTTCTCTTACAGAGATATTTGTGTTTGAGAAAAGCTTGTCATTAGCCATCTTCCTTGCTGCTGGTTTCTGAGTACTTATTCCACAGTAGATATTGAAATACACAGAGTGGAAGGGAAGTCGACAGGATTTACCACAGCAGGAATTAGCATCAAGTTACAGCATAATAGGGAGTGATGAAAACTTCTTGATAAACCATACAGCTGGATTTTCTTTTAAAACAAATATATCGTATTTTTAGGAATTTTCCTCAACTTAACACACTTAAATTGAATTATACTTTAAAATTCTTTTGATTGCAAAATAGACTGTTGTAGTCTGATGAGTGTCATTTTACAGACTTGGAAGAAGAGAAAAAAAGAACCAAGAAATGCTATTTACTGGTTGTTGAAATCAACCTGATCTGTTTTCTTTTACATTTACATTAATTACATAGGAATGTTGGGTTTTAAATTCTGGCATCTCAGGACTTACTAACTCAGAGAATTTCTCCTTTTCAATTACATCATTCTCCTAGTCCTAACTCTCACTCCTTGATTCTTTTAGTCTAACAGACTATCTCAACAAACTTGACATGGTAAAAATTGTCCTTTTAGTCTTCAGGTTACCATAACTGTGAGATGAAGCTCCATAAACAGCACAGAGAATACATAAAGGTACATTTTTATGGCAGTTCATTTAAAGCAAGAAAAAACCAGCTGAGACTGCTGAAATGTTTGGAGTCTTACAGCCATGTAACATGTGAGAACCTGGCTGAAAAATCAGATGCCAAAGAAATCATGAAAGATGGGTGATAACTGGAGTTTATCATGACTCAGACTCACCATAAGAACACCAACAGCCACATGCTAAAAGCCAGACAAAGAGATAAACCCAGCTTAGCTTCACAAGAATCAATGGATCTGCTTTAGAGGAGACTTCTTCCATAACCCTGGGTGTCAGGGCAGGGAGAAAGGCAGGACTTAAAGGCAGAACTATTTGCACCTTCCTCAGGATCAGCAGTTCAAAAGTGGTTAAAGGGTTTCCATCCTAAATTAGGTTTTAGTAGAACCCACTATGGAGCAAGGTTGCTTTTCAGCATATGCATTATAGACATAATGCAGATCTGTTGAAAAAGGTTTAGATGACATTTCATAAACAATTTATTCCCTATCCTTGGTGCCTGGATATCCAAATCCTGCTCCCAGGCCCAGCAGTTTTCAAGTCTTGCATTACTACACATACAGCAATCCCTTTTAAAACCTAAGGTGGCTTTCCTTGACCCTTTACATGTAGCTATATGTCTGCTCCCTGCCCTCTAAGCATTTCCCAGGTCCTATGCAAGCTCCCCAGCTGCTTGTACTGAGCTGTGAAAGCTCTGCCAGGAGAGCATGGCCAGTAATATTCAGAAGCTCATTCCAGGGAAGCCCCAACATCCCTTCCCTTCGAAAAAGTTCACCTGAACTGAATAAATCCCTCATCAGGCCTAATTTTAACTTTTATAAAGCGTAGTGCACAATAAGCTTTGATCAAACAAGTGATACAATACACCTTTCATCATACCATGGATGGAATACAGTGCTCAATTGTTAATTTTAAAAATTCCTTACTGCTAGATTTAACTTGCTTACTCTCACAGTACAGCAGGATTTTCTGAACCACCCAGCCCTCCTGGTTGTGCTTCCTGGCAGTACCACAACAGTGGAGAATCCTTAGTGTAGAATTCTTCTAGATGGAGCTCCCTAAGGGTTTTGTTTAATGAGTGCTTGATCAAGAGCTCACTGATCTCTGCTCTTTTCACTCAAAATGAGACTTTTTAATTTCATGCTCAGATATTTGCTGGATGGATAAAGGAGCATATTTCTGTTGCAGGCCAATTTACTGGTGAGGGAACAGCTGGGGAGGGTTTGTGCTCTGAGCCAGGTCACCTTTTCCCATGAAATGGCCTTTACTGGTATTAAGACAGTTTGCTATTTTGTAAGCTCCCCAAACATAGGTTTGACATAGACCAATGAAAGGCTGGTGTGGCCTTCAATTTTTAATAACTCTTGATGTTTAACAACTTTTCTTTAAACCAATTATTAAAAACCTTGGATTTGAGTTATCTACCAAATCATGACCCTCCGAATACACCGTTTTAATTTGATTAAATACAAGCGACAATTTTTAAAGAAATGAAGATGAACAAATATTTTAAAAAGTAAGAGAGGAAGCAAACCACTGAACATCTATTTTTGAGGGAGATTTTTCAAAAACAAAATAATTCCTGCATTTTGTGCTGCTGTCTTCTGCATAGAAAGAAGCCACTGTTTTACAAGCCAGACCATTTTGCCTTTGGGGAGGGGAAGTCAGGAACAGGGAAACTCCCTGTTGAAGGGACAGCAGCAACATTCCCATGCCTGCAGCCCATTCCTGTGGCTCCCACAGCTGGAAATTAAACAGAAAAAGTGGGTAATGCAAACTTGTGGTCAGGTTTCAAAGTCAGTAGATTGTACCAGCTTGACATGTTTGAAATCAAACTGTGCATTCTTTCATTCCATTTTTTTATTGTTTGATCCATGTAGGTGTTTGAAATGTTATGAATATCCACCGTGACACTGTGCTACTGCTCTCTTCACCACCACAATTCTTAAAACATTGCTTGTGTTCCTCTTTCTCAATGCATTTTGAGATTAAATTTCACAATACAACTAACAGTGTAAGGGTAAGCAATATAAAAAAATTAACAGCTTCATTTTGTAGGATAATTTAATGGGTACTTTTAAATTTTTTTGGTCAAAAATAGTAAGTCAGTGAGTTTCAGAAACATATCATAAAGTTATAGTAACACAAGTTACATTTCTAAACAACAGGATGATAAACTACCATCTCTTTGCAATTCCTTTCATAATAAAGAAAAACTCCAGAGTTTTCTTGGGAATTTGAGACATATTCAAAGCAGATAATAACACGTAAATTCCTTACAGGCTAAGGTAAGCCATGGGGGATAGAAGCCTTGGAGACAAAGCAGTTCTGATAAATGAACCCTGACAGAGATGAACAAAGTGACAGACCCACAGGCAACTCTGAAGGCAGCAGCTCCCCTGCCTGTGAAGTTTGCCACGAAGCATAACATGCTCAGGTATTTTCACCTGCCTGTTCATTATTCTCACTCCTGTCAAAATGCATCTCTCTTGCTACACTGTCATTCACAAAACTCTCACTTTGGGCTCCAAAGGCAAACAGGCCAAATTCAGAGCTCCAGCAATCTGACACGAGCCCACTGAAGTCAATTGCTACACTTGCCTATGTATTCATAAAGAATTTTGTCTCAGTATCTTAAAATGTGGGAAATTCTGACCTCTTCAATTAGGTGCAATTTAGCACAGGTTGCTAGGAATTTAAGGGATTTTTTTCAAACAGCAAAACTGCAAGATTGTAGCTTATGCCAGGTACTAGCTGGAGTAGCTCTTCTGAGTTTTACCATCAGCACTTCATCAATCTCTTCCCCTTGCTGTTAGCAGTACAGGCATCATTAAATGGTGGACACTGAATTCCCATTTTCATTCAGTCATCTTCCTTTCCCAAAGAGCAGAGCACTGCAAATAAGCCTTTCTCATTCACTGCTTCCTATGGGTCTTTCCAGGTATTTTCAATACCATAATCATCTTGGGTCACAACAGAAGAGTATATACAGAGAACTAATCATCCTTTTTGATCTTTTTATCCACTCTAACATTTCTTCAACTCAAAATGATGGTAATGTCATTCTGGTTTAATTTGTCTTAGCACCATACAAATGCCCAGGAAATGCATTCTACTTTTCCTGTATAAATCCCCCAGTTACACACCCTGACTTTAGAAATGTCTAGCTACCTTGTGGTAGTTGGAACTAGTCCTGGAGAGAAAAAAATAAGCAGATAAATATAAACCCCAATGAGGTACACAGATATATTTACATGCTTAAAAATTAGGCACCTGCCAAAATACTAGAAGGATCATAATCATAGCTGACTTGCAGATGTGAGAATAAATTAAGAACAGAAATAGTATTTATGGTTAAGATAACTTGGATGTTTTTATCTAGGGGAAACTAAAAGACAAGATTGCTATATTTCATCTGGAATGAATTTTGAGCCTTTTCCATACCTAAAAATAAAAACAGATGTATAAAATCCTATTGGCATAACAAAGCCCAGCTTTGAAAAGGCTATTGTCTGTAAATGTGATGATCCTTAAGGTCTATCTTTAGGAGGACTAAGGGATTCTGAGCAATCTAGGGATGATAGCAGGGTTTCATATATATATAATAGCCAATTCTTGGAGTCATGGTTTTTCTTCTCCATTTCTCAGTCTTGTTCTCATATCTGTTTATAATTTGCTAGAGAATTAGAACACTAAACCATATAATAAATTTTGGAAAATTACTGCAGTCATCACCTGGAATCATACTGGATACAGTAAGTTAATCCTTAGTATAAAATAAACATTGTCTCCTGTACTTCACAACCTGAAAATATACACTGTAGAGGCTATAAATATATCAAAACCTTACTTTCTCCAAACACTGAGAATCTGCACCAGCACTGCATCTGTCACACACAGGTGATCTCTGGTTTTAATATCTCACAGCACAACAAACAAATAGGTCTATTTCAACCTTCAGCATTTTACCCACTGCATCACAGAAATTTTGCAACTGATTTCAGAGTCTTATCACAGTACTACCTTCTGGAATGTTCAGATTTTTTTCTGAACAATGTTTTGGTTTACCAATTTTATTTCAAGGCATTATGTATAAATTAATCAAAACGTTTTTCACTATACCTCTATAATTTTCATTATGTGAATAAGAAAAAATATTTACATTCTTATAATCTATGTAAAAATTGCCAGAACAAATTTAATACTGAAATATATAAATTTAGGACTCATCAGCATCACTGAAGATTGTTATGTAGCACAATATTCACTTATTGCTATGATAGTTTGATAATCAAGACCCTTTAATCTTGAGTGTCTGATCAAACGAGTTTTAAAACAATGAAGTGGTGGAAAAAGCAATGTAATGGAACTTGGATTTCTTTAACTAAGAATCCAAATGTGAACTTCCACATTCCTATCTTTTTTACTGCCTGTTTTATAGAATTTCATTAAGATACAAGTAAATTAAGGTATTTTTAATCCAGAGTTTTATATTTTGTAGCTTTTCACCTTCCTCAACCATCACTACAGTAGCAGGCAGCCCTTGTTACTTTTTGCTTCAGTCCAGACTGGCTACAAATAAATTTTAATTATTTTATAATTTGGGCAATGTGCCTGGCAGACAGCAGGGCATGGACACCCACTGCTGCTTTGAAGATACATGTTGAAAGCAAAACTTGACGTTTTTCTGATAAAGTTATTAATTTTCATGGTATTGACTAGAAAATAATCACTTTCTGGAAAAAGATCAGAATATGGGCAGCTGAGATTATTACCAACTGCAATAGAATTACTGAAGCACTGTGAGCACGTGTTGAATGTTGTTAAAGTGTTAAGGGGGAATAAACACCACTAAAAGTGAATGAAGTAGAAATCAACATATTGATCATTTAGTCTAACACATATTATAGAGAAAAAAGATATATCACAGTTTCAAAATAACATCAGATAGGAAAAGGTGCATGCAAAGATTTCTGCTCATCCTGCATTTGCTGATTCTTTTGTGATTCTCACAGAGCTGCTATATTCTCCTCTGTTTGTCCCAACATCAGATGAAAACATTCACATTTTTAAATTAAAAAATCATCAAAATACTATTTTCTTGACTTGCCTTTTCAAATCCATGCAAATTCCCAAACAACATGTAAACACATCACCTCTGAGAGAGGAATTTTGGGCTCTGCAGAAATCTATACCCATGGAGAGAGGAAGCTTAAGGCAGTTTGGGAGTTTTAGTGCAATCCCTGTTTCACTATCCCCTGTCACATGAAGTACTCAATCCCTTCTGGGAACTGCTGTTAACACACCCAGCCCACTGGGCTCCTGGGACTGGTCCCTAGGACTTTGTAGGGACTGTGTACTGAAAGCTGCCTCACATTTCAAAGGGAATGGTCAGCCCTAAACAGGCTTTTCAAGTCTTAGACAATTAAAAGGCACCAAATCAAATTAAAAGCTTTTCCGTACCTAAATTTTAAAGCTGCTCCATGTAACTTAACCACTTTCCTCAAAGGGGTTTCTTTATTTTCTGGGATAAAACTGGAATTTGGTCTAGAGAAGATCTATTACATGGCATGCTAATGCATGTGATTCAGTTTTCATCAGCTTGGACTACTAAAATGACCATTATTTTATGAACTGAGGTGGATAATGAGAAATATTTGAAGTCTGAGAGCACTCCTTCCAAGGCAGTCATCAATTGACAACCTCTGTGACTTCTTTGAGAGGATGTGTCATTTTGGAGGAATGAATTAAATAAAATGGGATTTTTATATTTATTAAATTATAAACTACTAATGTATTATTTCTTTTATTATTAGTTAGATGTAGTTTATGTTTTGGCCCTCATCTTCTCAAAACTGGGCAGATATGCAATAGAGTCTCCTGAGACACAAGGCCTCCCTGAAATGTTTGTTCTCTCTGTATTCTTTCTTACAGAACAGGATAAACTTTTCTTCTACTTCAAAGTGCTTTAACAAGTGATCAGTGATGAGGTTTCTATGCACATGAAGAGAACGTAGAGGACTATCATGGACAGAAATTCATTTGCTATTAGAAATACACCTTCTTAACTCTCTCCATATCTTAATTTCTTCCATTTAAAAGGAACTGTGAGGGTGGTAGCATTAATGCTGCCAAAAACTAATAAACATGTACCAAGTGTGTGACACATGCAGGCCATTAGTCTGTGCCTGCACTGCCTCCTTGTGTATTAGATAGGCCACCAGTGCTCCCCCAACACAAAACAATGCCACAAAACAATGCAGGAGAGGGACTCTAAGAGGCCTTTCATACCCAAACACCTGTTTTTATAATTTATCCCAAGTCATAATTAAAACTGGACTGTGTTATGTAGATATTGGGCCATTGCTTCAAGAACCACTGATTAAAGCAGTGTATAAGAGGGACACTGTCTTAGATAATATGATAAACAGTTGCCAATGTGAGTAACTGAGCCTGCCTACTGTCCCCTTTTACCTCTCCCAGCCCACATATTTGTTTCAATTGCTCTCCCGCAAAAGGAAGTTTCAGATTAAAAAAAACAAAAAACAAAACCACCAAAACCAAACCAACCAAACAAAAAAAAACCCAAAAACAAAACAAACCAACCAACCAACCAACCAAACAAACAAAACCAAACCAAACCAAACCAAAAAAAAAAAACAAAACCAGAACAACAAAAAGACAAAAAGAAACCAGAGAAGAACCAAGATGCCAGCAACTGAAGACAAACATTTGAAAGTGTTGTGTTGCAAAACCGCAATAGACTCGAGTTTTAGTCGGCCATTGGAAAAATTCAGAAATGGCAATCAAAATGCAGATTTCTGGCATCTCTGGTGTGTAACAGCAATGTGTATAAACTAAACAGAAACTGAAAAATGGCATCAAATATGTGTGTCTCATTTTCAGTTGTCTTAAATCCCTTATGCATTATACTTTAGAAGATGTAATGCACATTACACTAATTGCTCTTTTTGTTCTTTCTCTTGAATGAAGTATAATTATGATTACAACAGGCTATGATCTCAAAAAGGAATTCATACAAATTAAAAGAACGGTGGGTTGCTGTATCAGATACATAGTGCAGTCCTATTAAATACCAGTAGGTGAGCCTTGAAAGCTTGAGGAGTTTGGCTGAAATAAGCCTCCCAAAAACTTGAACTCAATGACAAAGCTGAGCTGGTAATGCTACAGGGTACCTGATAATTCCTGTTGCTTACTGAACAGGATGGAGATGCACTGTTTATATGCTGTAAAACACTATTTCAGCAATATTTTTTCTGGGGAGGGAGGTGTAGGAAGACCAGATTATTCTGCAAAAGTCATGATTAAGATCTAGCTAAGCCAATGACACAAGGAAACCCAATCCTTGCTGCTTCTCTCCAATGAACTTCATAGGCAGACATTATTTACTTCCTGTTTTAACCTGAGGCCAAACATATAGCACATTCCCAGAAAAATTCTGGTCAGAATATATTCCATTCACAAATGTGAATATGTGGTAACTCCTCAAAGAGATCACCTGTATCAGCATTAAAATACTGCTTACTATTGTGTATCTTAAGGCTATATAAAGCAAGAAAGGAGGAACTTCATTGAGAATTACAAATTTGTCAGACATCAATCAATGAAAAGAACAAAGTAAATGAAAAAATGATGCTCCTTAATTGTGGGAAGATTTTATGTAAATGCAGTTACTTTTCCTCACCTATAAAAATATAGAAGCACACTGATCAAAAGGAGGGTCAGAGAGTAGAACATGTGAAGGAAGGTGACTGTGTGACATGGAGGTGTGCATCAAAGTAGGGGTAGGAGGCTCAAGTTCAAAACACATGTCCTCATCCTGTCTGCACAGACAGGCCAGAAGCAAGCAATAAACTAATTTTTTCCAAGCATCTCAATTATGACTATGTAAACCAAACCATCACCACCAACCACAAAACCAAACCTTGAAAATAATGCATTAAATTCTATTAATAACAGTTGCTTTCCTCATCCTTTGATGCACAGAAAATCTACACGTGGAAGGTTCTTTATCCATTTCTTCCTAAATCACAATTGATCCAGACCAATAACCACAGCAAACATGAAAATCAACTGACAATTCAGGTTCTTCCAGAGAATTCTCAGGCCCAGTCTTTAACACCTACCTACATAACCAGCACATACAACAAAAGATTCTCATAACACTGGCAAGCCCTGCAGTGTCTGGGAAAACCAGACTTCAATTTTATTGCCTGAAGCACTGTAACTCTAATCCCAAACGTTATTTTCATTGCAGCAAGGGGGTGGATCAGTACAAACTTTGGTAAATTGTAACCTCAGGTGTAGCCTGTTTGGCAACACTTAAAGTACACCTGAACTAGGAGAGCACCCCATGAAAACATGAGAGGGAGCTGTGCAGAATCAAACAATTATCTACAACAATTATCCTGTATGTTGACGTTTTCATTTTCCCAATGACACTTCCTAACTCCACCCCAACTCCTAATTCTATATGCATACACATAGGTATCAAAAAGAATTTAAACTCATGAAAATTCCATTGAACATCCTATTCCTTCAAGCTTTGAACAATCTTGCTTTAAACATGGGTCTTGAAAACATTCTTTTTCCATTCTAACCTTCAAGCCAATCTTATCCCCAACCTCCCCTATGCCCATTGCTGAAAACAAGGCATTTGCCACTGATAGCAGTAAGCTGCCTTGTATTCCCCAGCAATAGCTCAGTCTCCTGAAGTCACTCTTCTACTATAACCTTAATGAAGACTGTATATAGACTTGGCAGAAAGATAGCAGACTGAAAATAAAATGCTAGACCTTGACCAGACCATTTTGTAACTCTAGATCCAGTAACCTAGGCTGTCTATGAATTATAGTCCTCACCTCAACCTCTCATACAGTTGACAGCAGCCTTCCTAACACTTCAGATATGTAAAAGTTGGTTGTAAACAGGAGTCTTGACACTTTCTTAATCTTACTCTGAAAGACAGTAAATCATTACTGAAAAAGAACAAATGGCATCAGTTTCTAGCATCACTGTTTTTCCCCTGCCTCTAAAAACCTTCCAGAAACTACAGTACATTGGATTCTAGATAGTAAGTCTTATGTCAAGTCTGCCCAGAAGACCAGACACCTCAGGGCCACAAAACATTCCCTGGAGCATTTTATTTACTAGATTCAATCTAAAGATTCTCAAACATTAAACCTAAATTCTTAATCCTCTCAATTCTAATTCTTGCATTATTAATAGCTACAGAATCAATTACTGTCAATGCCTTCTCTTCATGTGAAGTGAGTCTTATTAATTCTTATTTCTGGGAACACTGTGGATGCCACATAAAGTATGTTCTTTACAACTAGTCATCCTCTTCCAAAGCCCTATTCTTAACCTGTTTCAAATCCTACCAACACCCTCCTAGAGCAAGTATTCCTACACAGACTGAAAGAGGAAAACAACATAAGCCTCATAACAGTATCTGCCTTATTCTCACCTCTGTGCAGAGTCCAGTGCTAATTTGTAATTTATATATAGTAGCCTACTGTTGTAATGTAAGACAGTATCAGTCTCTGCTTTCCATTGGTACTGTTCCTGTGCTTCCCAGCAGGAGACCCTGTACTGATCCCTGAACATTACTCAGGGATGCAGACACATTATAGTAAAAAACCCTAACTTCTTGTGTGGAAAATCAGATCTAGAGAAAGAATTCTAACTGTAGAACAAAAAGTATAGACTTCTAGTTTATTTTTCCACCTGATGTAAATACTATTTCTTCTGAGGAAGGAAACCATGGAAGCTTTGGCTGCCAACTACATTGTACGAAGATTGCCGACAAGATTTTGCATTTGGGTGAAATGAATTTACGTGTTGATCCTTTATTTTCTAAGACTTAAACCCTCTCTTTTATACTAGACTCCTTCCCAGCCTGCTGGAGACTAAGGCATTGGTTTCTGCCAGTTGGTATAAAACACTGGCCCACCTCATTCCTATCTCCTTGCTTCCCATAGATTCAAAATGGAAGAGGAAATGGTGACAATTTAGAATGCAAATATCAGCATTAAAGTAATTTATAATAGTAGTTTAGGAAGAGTACTTCTTTCTACAGGAAATCAGAATATAATACATCAGAGTCTATTAACTCCTCCCTTCTACTTATCTTTGGCAGTCTTACATAATTGCATTACTCAGCATTTATGACAGCTAGAATTCTCAAACCCCAACACTATCACTAGAATACTAAATAGAACTTGAATTAACTAGCACAGAAGGAAGCAAACCCCATAGTTAATGACTATAATTAGTCAATTATTTCTACCACTTAATTTTGGGCAACCTGTGGAAAGGTATTATAGCTCTTAGCTAAAACCTTTGCTCTAAACCTAATTGTCATACCTAATTCCTAAGCAGTTGTCTTCTAGTTCCCATAGGACTAATACAGCTCAAGGCACAGGTTTCTATCAGAACAATTACTATTTCCAGGAGTCAGCAGGAACAATCTGCTTCTTAGGACTTGAAAATCCTCAACTCCACCCCTGTGCCAAATCTCCCTTTCCTTATCGTTAACAATATCCCATGTTTCTGTCAATCAAGCTCTGGAAGAAGGATTCTACTTACTCATTTCTGAGGTATCATCCCTGAAGTGAAAAGCAGCACGGGTTATTGTCTTGCTTTGATCTTATCTTCAAAGAACACTGGAGATATGATTCTCCAAATTTGTCCTCATCTTCAAGATGCTGAGGAACAGGATGCAAGTTTGATGGTTGACATTTTTAACTCTCAGTTTTAACCATATAATTAAAAAATGGGATAAACCCCTGCAGCAAGAGATGTGTAAGTTCCTACCAACTACAGCCCCCTTCAAAATCAGCACTCGTCATTTAACCCCTTCGATCCCTAAAGCTAGCCTTAATACTGACTTCACTCCTTACACAGGCCTAGAAGTTTTAACCTCTTATGTTTGGTGTTTCTTGTAGCAACTCGAATTAGCACACATTCAATTTAAAACTGTAAGGATTTTTTCACCAGTCACTGTACAAATTCAACCTTCAATATACATATAGCAACAAATATGCATCCAATTTCTGGGCACATCACAGACCTTGGATCTGTGTAGGTTGCACAGTGCAGCTGCCACTGCAGTTTTGCTTACGTCATTCTCAATACATTCTCCATAGGGGAAAAAACAGTAAAGTTAATATTTCTATAGTCTTGTGATAGCTAACCTAATGAGTATGTTAATTTAATTGAATTAAATACAAAAAATGCATACCTAACTAAGCTGTTTTGTATTTAATTTCTTTTACTATCCTTTTTCCTCCCTAATTCTTGGGAATCTGGAAGAACAAATCATTCCCTAGCCCAAAGAGGTTTGCTGACGGTCAGAGACAGCCTTGGCTTCATCCTTCAAAACCTTAGGTAATGGAACTGGGGGAATTCAGTGAAGCTGTAAGCTATTATTCATATTAGCAAAAGGTATATTACCCTTCTTGAAGATAGAATCATGGTAAGTAATGCTGCCATTATTTTGTGTATATGGATGTGTTAATATATTTCTCTCCCTTTAAAACTACAAAAAGGAGCTGATTAGTATTTTGTCTGGCAGAGATGATTCCATTGATCTCCATCAGTGAGACAACTTGTTTTACAAGAGTTCACTTCTCTGAAGCAGTATAACTCACTTTTCTTCCTAATAATAATCATACAACAGAAAACTCTAAGCAAACATAGATTTGCAGCAGAAATGAGACAATGATAAAATACCCACCTACCTAAACCAAAAGAATTAAAGCAATAGAGAAGGCAGTGGGTAATGACTTTTAAGGCAGACATTTATTTTGCTTTATTCACTTTTGTGCTGTAAATAGAAGTGGAGGGGGCATCAACATCTGTGTGAAAACAGAAAAAAAAGGTCAAGTCAATATCCCTGAGATACAGGGAAACCAAGAATAAAAGCGTGCTCTTCTTTACAATGCATTGTTTATTCCCAGTGAAATGACCCCTTTATATACAGAGAGAAGTTTGTTGCTTCTGGTGATGTCAAGGAATATGTTAGAAAAACACAGTGTGATTGTAGAGAGACAAAGAACACCATATTTACAGTTACATTTCATTAAGGTGCCTATAGCCTGAAGAAAGTGAAAGAGCTGCTGCTCTGAGTTTCTTGTGACCTACAGTGGGCCAAGGAAACATATTCTCTTCTCCATATCTTCTAACCCCTCCCCCTCTCTGCCCCAAAATACAACAATGACCCATCTGTGCACATACAAGAGAGCAATTCCTAATATTTAAACATGGATTAATCTGCCAACGTTGATGTATCAGGGACAGAACATAATGAATGTCACAGTGCTTAGTCTTTCTTTTCACTAAAACTGTCTTGAAGAGTAATGAGGAACAAAGAAGCCGACAGAAAGAACGAACCACTGTGGATCACAGATGATTTAATAAACAACAGCATTCACTTCTCTTCTGTTTCTCTCTGAAAATATTTTCACATTTTAGCCCTGTTTCAAGAAAGAAAATATTTCTTCTGAAATTACGTCTAAGAGCTGAAAATTTCTAATAAAAATCTTTAATTTTATGGTATTCATAAAGTTTATCTATGCTCTGAATCATTATCTATTGTGTGACATATTTTCATGAATGCAATTACTTCACTCTGCACTTCACTAGAACACCATCATTACAATTTAGAAAATTATGAACAAAAACTAGGAAAATAAGCTAAATGTAAATCAATTAAATATAAATCAATAATCCCTACATAAATATTTTATAGGCTGCAAAATGTGGATTTTCATCTAAATGGTGTGTAACTTTTCTCTTGTAACTGCTGAATCTGATGACAATTTATTATGTCTGTGTGGCTTGATATGCTGGCATGCAAAAATAACTAAGCTAGCTCTAAATTCAAGTGGTCCTGGTACCAGAATTCATATATAATTATACATATTTTTATACTAATATAAGTATGCTACATCACCCGACTTAATACTTAACGTTTTTTCCTCTTTGTTCTTCTTTGGATTGATGTAGGACCACAAAAATCAGTGGGTATCTTTCCACTGACAGTTTGGAAGATGAACCACATCCCCTTAACTTACGTAACTGTAAAGGCACTGTGTGAAATTACTATTCTCTACACTGTGGGAATACTTGTTCTTTTTCACCACTATCTGAAATGCTTCCATTTCTTCTCCCGGGCAGAGACAGACTTTTTCCTTTTTACTAGGGAAAAGTTTAGCTGTATTCATTCAGGTAAACAGAAAGGATCAAAACAAAGTCAGAGAAGCAATGTGTGATAAGGCACTGGAAGCAGCAAAAATGCTGGTGACAAAGATGTATAATTCATAAGCATGAAGAGGAAACTTGAAACTTTATAGCATATGAGATTTTCCCACAACTAAATATTGAGTAAAAATAATAAATAGCCATTGGGACTACCTACTGATATTGTAAGGAAGGAGGCTGAAACAGCAAGTTAATCTGGTCAGTTCTATAAAGCATTTAGTAAGTGACTGAGAACTACACAGACCAGCAGAACAACAACAGCACTGACTTTTGGGGACCTGTATGCAGTTAGGGAGTAAGACAGACAATTGTAAGGCAGGGTGAAATATTCCATAAGCAGCTGGGGATGATGTCATGATCACTGGGGAAATGTTCAATGGTGCACACAGTGCTGTGGGATTAAATGGCTGATGGTCTTAGAGGCCTTTTCCAACTTTAATGATTCGATGTGTAAGTTGTGGTACAGAAAGGTCAGATATGGCATTTTGGTGCTCCATAGCTGTACGCTGGGTGACTACCTGAAATGAAGAATAACCTTGAGTATGTCTTCACTGAACAACACCCAGTGCACAGCACTTCAGGGAGATCAGATGTAGCAATGCTATGCACCTCAGGCCCCTCAGATGCAAACCTAATGACAATGATAGCAACTGCTTTAGGAAACCAAGGACAGAAGGAACCAGGTATATTAATGCAGCATGGCAAAATGTAAGATATTTTATGAAACGGTAACAAATTTCTGAAGTATAATTTGACACATATAAGAGAAATTTATTTATAAACAATATATTTATTAATTGCAGTAAGGCATTAAAGATCTCAGTGAAGGCAGATTAAAAAAAAAAATTATATACATTTCCACCAAAACACGACCATGGTTTTCTCTCATTTTCTTGATCCCGACTGAGGATTTCGGCTGGTGTAGTGCACCAGTAAGCTCCGCCAGAAGTTTCAGCCTCCGGGCCGGTCCCTGTCACCGATTGTTGCACAGGTGGGACCGGACGGGAGGTTTTCCTGCGAGGAGCGCACACCTGGCTCCGCGGGCTGCAGGATGTGGAGAGGCGGGGATGCCAATGCTCAGTGGCGGGCTTTTCCTTCACCACCCCGCGTTCTCCTTTCTTACAGCCGCCTTAGAGATCTCCCCAAGGGTGCGTGAGAACAAGCTGGGCCCAGGAGGGTGTGAGGGGCAATGGGCCGCCGGGCCGGACCTGCCGCGCACCAGCGCCAGCGGGCGGCTTCGGGGAGTCCCAAGGGCCACCCCGCAGACGCTTCACCTCCGCGCCCCGGCTCCTCTCACGCACATTCCTCCCCTCAATCTTGCCTTGCCTCGCTGCCTCCCCCCTTGCCGGCGTCCCCCTCCCCCGCCTGTCCCCGGTGTCGCCCCCCTGCCCGTCCCTCACGGCCCCCACGCGTCCCCGCTCCGCGCCCCCGCCCTGGCTCCGCGGGGCGCCGCGGCCGCCTCTGCGCATGCTCGGGGCGAGGGGGCCCGCGCGGAGCGGAGCGGAGCGGGCGGGGGGCGGCGGTGACCCGGGGACGGTCCCCGGCTCGCTCCCGCCGCGCCTCCTGCGTGCCCCCAGCGCCGTCGGCGGGGCCGCTCTCGGCCGCCGCGGGGGCCGGCGGTGCCCGCGGAGCGGCCGGTGTGCCGCCGCCGAGGCGGAGGGCGGTGCTGTGGGCGGCCGGCGGAGCCCCGCGATTGGCCTCCGCCCGGCGGCTGGCGTGTCAGTCGGGCTCCAGGGGTGGCCCTGGGAGCCGCTCGCCCAGCCCTCTGACGGGATGAAGCCTTTAGGGGGATGCGGAGCTCTTTGCATTTTGAGTAAAGCCCCTCATCTCCCCTCAGTGTGAAGGCAGGGCACTGGGGAGGACGGGTCGGAGGGGCCTGTACAAGGCCGGGCAGAGCGGGAGCGGGGCGAGAGAGAAAACCTTCTCTCGGTTTATCACGTATGGCTCTATAGGAGAAGTCATCTCTGGGAATATAGTGGAAAGGACGGAGCTGGTATAAACTGAAGGCGCCCGTGTTTAATTCACACTTGTGGGTGCGCAGCATGGAGATGCAGAGATGGTCCACAAGGTGGAAAACGAGAAGGTGGCCCTGGGACTCGGCTGTAACCGTGCTCATCACCTTCGCTTTCCTTCTCCAGGCTGCAGAGGTCAGAGGAGGTAAGAAAGCAAAGGGGAGCCGGGAGTTCAGTCGCCTCTCTCCCCTGCTCGGGGGAAGGACCCAGGGCACGGCTGAGGCTGTGTTTCAGAGGAAACCTGTCAGAGCGACTCCCGGTGCTGGGGCGGCGAGAGCGCTCCTGCAGCCGGCTCCGGGCGCGGAGACCCGCGGGGAGCCCCCGGCAGCGCGGGCTGGGACGTCCCTCCCAGGTGCCGCGGAGGGACGGCTCTCGGTCAGCCTTAAACTTTGAATGTGTTTTTAATGAGGTAAAGGAGATGCACTCGCGAGGTGGGAAAATGAAACAAATACTTGTTGAACAGAGAGACTTATCCTCTTCCAGCACTGGACTCTTGTTTTGTGGAGTGTGCGTCCAACTTTGTTTTGTTGAACTGCTGAAGTTGACCAGGTTGTGACTGAAATTGACCGACAAGTATCTGCCTTCTCCTCGGAGGGGCAAGGAAAGGGAAAGTTGGGGGTGGAGGCTCTTTGCTCTGATTTTCTCCGTTTTCCTCTCTTTTATTTTCCCTTTTGCAACGGGTTTTAGTGGTCAAAAAGTTTTCCAGGGCGCAAGCGGAGGAGAAAATACATTTGCAGGGGCCCTTTGTGAGCCGTTGCGGAGGGCAGCTCCCGGGGCAGCGGCGCCCCGCAGGTGGTGCGAGCGGTGCCGGGCCCGGAGATGCCCGGGGGGGCTCGGGGGGCTCAGCCCGAGGATCGCTGGGCTCCCCGCGGGCGGTGTCAGCACCGGGGCGCCGTCCCCAGCCTCCTCCCAACTCTGTAGCCTCCCCGGAGTACCGAGTGGTCCCTTAGGTGTCCGTGGACCTGGTGGGCAGGGTGCGGCCCGCGGGGGACTTGCAGGGGGAACAAGAGCCAGGCAGCAGCGCAGCAGCCTCAGCAGAAAGGAATCGCCGCCCCCTCCCCCGCACCGCCCCTCGCGTTCTGCGCACTTCTCCCGTCCGCACCGCTGCCCCTGGGCTCCCCGCACCGCCGCCAGCACAGCTGCGTTTTCTGCGCTGAGCTCGCAGTTCGCCGAGCTGCAGTGCGGAGTCTCCGGTGGCGGGAGAGTTCTCCTCTCCTACCGGGGCTGAAAACGCTGCCTCTTCCTTCTTTCCTCCCTCCCACCGGCGCCCGCAGGCGCATCTGGAGGCCAGTCTGGCTGGGACTTAGGTTTTTATTTTTCTGTGGGTCTGACATCAATGAACGGGCTTAACTCTCCGAAATGAAAGGTTTAACTTTATATGTATTTATTATTTTAATGAGGTATTTCTCGATCTGAATCCAGAATCAACAGGCGTCCTACAAGGGAGCAGGGAAAGGTGATCAGTTTCCATTCAAGCCTTTATACCTGGGCACAGCCTTGACGGTGTCAGATCAATCAGGGCTCCTGCCCCCTGCTGGCCCCGTTTGTGACAGGGACTGGAGGGGTCAGATTTCATCCTCTTGCAATTCCACGGACTCGCTGGAGTTACACCAGGGTGAATTAACCTCGCAGAGCTTCAAGGATTCGGCTTCTCGTTACTATGTGAAGACTAAATTTCTTCAAGAATACCGTCCTCAAAGGCATGATCGATTTCTTATGCCACTTTTCACAGTAGAACTGACTAAATTAAGTAGGGTTTATGTAGACTATGTTTACATGATGGATTGGATGCAAATGACAAGTTAAAAGAAAATCTAAACCCAAACAGCGAAGGAAAAATCAACAGAACTTACACTGAAATCAACAGAACTGGTACTGGACTGTATTCAGCAACATTAGGCAGACTAATTTGGTTGTGGTAACTTCATTCAAAACTAAAAGGCTGTATGGACAGTCTTCTAGTATTTTGGTAAAAGGACATTTCAGAAATATAGAACTACAGGCTTCTTATTCTTCGTAGAAGCATTCAAGAAAGAACTTAGTTCTTGACCTTTTCTGAGATACAATATACTATTTGCTTGGGAACTACAGGGAGCTGTGTGTTCAGGGCTTGATCTGTTATTGAAGTCAGTAAGAGTTTTTCCATTGACTACAGAGGGACTAGAATTTGACCTAATTTCTCTAACAGAGTACAAGTGACTTAATTCTGAATCATCTGTAATGCATTCTAATCTTATTTAAAGTAGTTAAAAGATAACATAAGACATAATGATGCCTATTTGAAAATCAGAGAGGGAAAATACCAAGGAATAAAATAAAATAAAGTAGCATAAGTGGCAGGTAAACAATATGACTAAATGAAAATTCTGGATAGAATATGAATGGTGGCCAAAATATGAGTTGCTCTTTTAAACTCTTTTAAATCTTCTGTTCTTCATTTTTTTTTTCATAAACTATCTCTTCAAAAAGAAAATTACATGGTGTATTCATATAAAGTGTTAATCATATAGCAGTGACTTTTTAAACACAAAAGAAACTATTCCATGTAGACAAACCTCAACAGATTCCTAAAATTCTTGACTTTTTTTAAGTTTCTTTATTTAACAAAAAATAATCCATAGAGAAGTATGAGGTGTCTTTCATGCTTGTTAGAAATAGTGTGCAAAGGAGTGTTTAGGCTCTTGAGTTATTCTTTAGACAGAAAAAGTTACAGAAGTGAGAATCAACTGAATGGGAAAAGCAGTGACTCATACTTGGTCAGCTCAGTGCCCACCAGCTCTTAAGTAGCTCTTTTCAGAAAATGTTTTTGCTTTATGACTTGGCTAAAGTAAACAAAATTCAGTATTTTTAAAGACATCCTTTGATTTCCTTTCCCCTTCCTCACCTTTAATACTAAAGCTGTTGGTAATGTGTTTGGAATGAATAAACTCATTTAGTCAAAATGGCATGGCTTCAACACTATAAATTTTTGTAAGAGCTTGACATCAATGCACTATTGTAATGCTGATTTAAATTTCATGGGCAAGAAATGAAAAATCAGCCTTTTTTATTATTTATGAGCTTTTTCAAGCAAATGGAAATCTAGGTCTTAATCTGAGTGAAAAAAATATTTAAGAAGCCTTACTGAAAATGAGGCTATGAACCTATATATAGAAAACTTTGGACCTTCTGTGTAAGCGATGAGCAGATTGGTTTCTAAAATAAATAGATACTTCTTGCTGTCATCTTAGGAAATATAAAGGTTCCTTGTGCTTCCCACACACAGGATTGGAAAGTAGTGGGAGTTCTAGGTGCAGAAGGAATGCAGAACTGGGCCAATGAGTGATGGCAAAAAGAGTTTTTGTGGATGCATACTTAACACTGCTACTTATTTCTATTTGCTTAGTAAGGAAAATGTGGATCTCTTTGTTGAATGAAAGCTCTTGAATGTATCCAGCTAGTCAAAACCTGTACAAAATGGTGTTTTAAACTGGAAAGGTATGAATCTCTTCTCAGAACTATTTGTGATGTAAAGCACTTGATTTTAACTGATCAATTTTAGGACTGAAAAAGAAAATAACATTCTAAGCATTCCTTTATTTTTCAGTGAAATTGTCCTGTGTGATAATTTGTGTGTGTTTCTCAGATTGTTATTCCCCAAACTGGCAAAAAATTAATAAATCAGAGTGATTTCACTAGATGCAGCTAGTGGTCCTAGCTGACGTTTTTTGGAGTCCCAAGGATCAGCAGGTGAAATGGCCCAATCTTCCCAGAATAGTGCAAGAGACACCCCCATGTATACATCTGTTTTGCTATGTAATCTCGATTTCTTAATTGTTTCTAAGGTAGAATAATTATTTAAACTTCAGCTGCAGACATCAGACACAGAAAAAAATGACTGGTATGTGTTGTTAATTCTCTAGAGTGTGTATCTTTGCACTGAATTTAGAAGGAGACCATGGATACAAGAAAGGACTATTCAGGCTGCAGGAAACAATGTCTCTTTCCTACCTCTGCAGAAAAGAAGTTTCTCAACTTCACTTTTGTGTATATTTTAACAAATTTAACTGTATATAAGTGCACACATACTCTGTGGGCTTGGCGTGAAATAATCTCTTCCCCAGTACCTATAATTGAAATGACAATAGGGAAAAAAATCTTTGATCTAAAAACTTTCCTGGTGCTATCTTTTGTTCTGATTACTCAAAAAAGCCATTAAAAACAACCCACCCCCAAAACTCCCAATTGTTTGTAAAACTGGTGTCTGCTGCAGATATAAAATGTTGGAAAAACGTTGTCATACTTATTTTTACAACTGTCATGCCCAAAGTTACTTGATCTTCCCCAAAGAGAACCTTTAATTGTGACACAGTTGCAGCATACTGAAGGAGCTCTGACATTGCTGCTGAGGTTATACCTAAAACACACTGGAGCAATTATGTCCTTCCCGGATTTGTTTTGTACAGTGGTGAACAGTAGGGTTTCCATCTGCCAGCAAGATTAAGAAGTTGCTTTTCTTTTCTCTGTAGAGCGTTCTGCTTCTTTTCAGAAGAAATCCTCCTAGCATTGGTTAATTTATCATTGTTCTGAGTATTTGTTGATAATAGGGGGGAATAAATTAACAGAGCTTGGGAGAAATCTCTAATGTTCTGAGAATGTGAAGTCTCATGCAGTGATAGAGATTTGCCCTCTGGATGGACACAATAGAGAACAGTGGCTTAAAAGGAATTAGGTTAACACACATGCCTGTTGCAAGGGTTTATAACTGTTCTACTCAGTATTAAATACCAAGTTTACAGACTGTAAATGTAAGGATTAATTGTTGACCTGGTTATTACAATAGTAGTAGAATCTGGCAGAACTTAAATTCTTTTTAGCACATTAGCACACATAAGGGACTGTAAAAACCTTTGTGAATTTTAGGTCTGGGACTCTACTGCAAGTCCAAGTGTTAATGTACACAGTGTGTGAAATAGAAGGTATCTGGGAGAGCTCATATTATAGAAGCAGAGTGCTTGGTGCAAACCAAACTGACACATGTATTATAAAAGATGAATAAAAAAAACTTAAATCCTGATCCTGCAATAACTAATGTCACTGGCAGCTAAGTTTTGTCTGTGATAGATATTAACTTAGTAGTAAATCCAATTATGGTCACATTTTTAAAGTAGACTAAGTGCTACCTACTCTGTCCCTTACCTGTGTACCTTACCTTACTCAAATGATCATAGTAATCTGATAAATTATCAAGCAGTTTATAGATAGTTCAAGACTTTACAACTTTGGTGTCTGTGTAAGAGGAATCCCTGCTAATATTGGTAGGATACAGAATTGAATCTGATTTCATTGCATTGCTCTCACAAGAGAGATGATACCTTTGACATCAGGGAAAACATTATGGAAGATTTTAGTTGTTCAAGTTTTTCTATCAGATTAAATAGGATTACCTTAAATGACATAATTTCTAAATCTTGTCCTTGGCTGTATTCTCTGCTTAAAGCTGAAAAATGTACCTTTATTTCATATTTGAAAACTTCAATTTGTTGGAAGATATTTTTGAACTCTTATTTGAATTATTTCTCAATAAATACCTCTATGACAAAACTTTTAAGTGGACTCCATTTCTTTCATGTTTAATTGCTGAGGGAATACCTTGTCTCTTCCTGGAGCATGGACCTTTTTTAGACTGTGTCTCTTTTTACAGTAATAGAAACAGGATATTCAAGAATGTGATACTTGTTTTGCTGATTTTCACAGCTGGAACTACTGTGTCTGCAGTCTGTGCAAAAAGAATTTTTTGAATCTGTAGCCGAGGCCTCAATAGAGTTGGACACTTGGAATGTAGTCCTAAAAGATTTTGAAAGAATAAGTCCATAGAAATATGAAGACAGATGTTAAAGTATTGTAAAATAGTGGATCAATAGAGGTCTGCACAGATGATGAACAAGCCCAGTCTTCTGGGGGTAGCAAGTGAAATGTTTTATGGAATCACCATTAGGTCTTTAGTGGTTGATGGCAGTCAATGCTGCTAAACAAGGGATAAAAGTACAATCTATGCAGTCTCAAGAGGTTTCTGAATAACACAAAAATCACATTATGAATTGAAATACATTATGATAAAAACCCTCAAAATTTACGTTGCACTTCAGAATTATGCAATGTAATGACAACTTGAAATAATGATTCTTTTTATTGCTGAATATGTCCAGTAAATAAATCAGCCTACAAGCTAATTTTGCTAAAGATCTGAATGTGTAGTTGTACCTAGACAAGTTTTCCACTGGTATCAGTGTAGAATATAAGTGGTGGGGGATTGTGTTTTTTGGAGTTTTGGTTTGTACTGTATGAGTGTTAGAAGTTGGTTTTTAAAGTGAGATATAGATAGTTGTTGTTGAGTATCAAAATTGCCTCCCATACATGCCTCGACTGTCTGCATAGCCTTTGAAATACTATAATGTATTTAGTACATTTTGCAGCATAGGAAGTCAATGAAAAAATTCTAAATAACTGGTGTAGAAACAGAAATAGCCAGTTCTGAGCAATTTCACAGAAGGCTCTGTTGGCGAAGTAGTCCATCCTAGGCTATTTAAAGCATTCCTGTATGCATCTGGATAATCTCTACTTCTGTAAGCATTAAATATGAAAGCACTGTAATAACACCTATTTCTAAAAATGTCACCAGTCAAGATTCTAATTACATAATTCATCTAGGAAATTCATGTAGGAAAATTCTTAACAGGTAAAACAACCCCCTAAAAGTATATCTATGCAACATATATTCAGTTCATCTCATAGATTTATATTCAGATACCTAGGGAAAAACCTTAATTTTCAGGAGCACTATGTAATTAGGCAACTCAGTTGGCTTAATTTTTGTACCTTGAAGATGCTCTGTAAGTCACTTTTGCAGCCCATAAAACAGAGAGGTAGTTTCATCCAGCTCTATGAAGTCCATCTATGAAAAGTATTGGAACCTTCCCAAAGGACCCTGCAGAACCAATGCTTTGATGCTGGTTCCCAGAGCAGTTCTGTTACAGGGCTGGGCTCTCAGCAGAGTTGGGAGGCAGATGATTCTCACACTGCCAAGCCCAAAAGCCTGTGAGAAGGGCAGCTGTGCCCAGAACTGGCCAGTAGGAAATGGTGGGGACAGAAGAGTGCCTGGTCCTTTTCTGGTGCTTAGACACCTATGGCTGAACTGCAGGGAATCCTTGCTTGGGATACAGAGACTGGAGAATGCAGTGGGAAGGCAATAGAGTCCTTTGTAAGAACAGCAAAGCTCGGTGAAGCAGTTTGGCATAACATGCTTTTCAATTCCTGCTTTTGGATGTTCTGTATTAATACCTAACAGATAAAAACACAGTAAAATAAGTGTGGATAATACTGTATGTATTTCTGTTTTCAAAGGATATCCAGCAAAACTGCCCACTATAAGTAAAAGTGTCCAGGAGTAAACATAAGAAGAGAAATATTCTTCCTACGTTAGAAATAGCATCGTTTTCTAGTAATTGGTGGGTCTTGTTTTGTATCCTAAAAGTCAGCAAACTATCAGTTTATCAAATCCAGATTCTAATGCTGCTGGTAAAAAAGAGGTGAAAACCTCTTATATTCATTAGGTCTTGGACCATTTAATGAGTGTCAGTTAGAAACTTTCATTGTGGAAGTGTTTATCTTTACTCACCTATAGAATGCATGGAATGTCATTAAAATTAGCTCTTAGAGTTATAAAGATTCAAAGTTTTAAGAAAGGTAAATAAACTGAACAACAATATGTTATTATGTCTTTAATAGGTAGCATGGTTTCAAAAACCTGTGGTGCAGACAGTACCTTCTGCTTAGGTCCTTAAATACATATCTAGGAATCTTACTAGAGGTAGCCTCTTTTGAAAATCTTGCCCACAAATATAAGGAGTCCCTTCATTACTACTCACCAAATGCACACATTTTAGCTTACCAGGCCATCACAGCTTGTAGGTTTTAAATGATCTGTTACAGTGACATAAAACTGGACTCAACTTTGAGAAAACACTCCATTTAGAACTGAAGATTAATGTTTCAAGGCTCCTTAAGTTTTAGTTTTTGCAGTGGTTCCATTGGAACACATTACTGGCAGAATGAAGCCTATTTCCATGGAAAAATATGAAGTAAAATAATAGTAACTTAGAAACATTAGTCTTCCTAAATTTCTCATAAAATTATTTGTACTGGGGATATTTAAGCTCTTTTCTACTCCAGGGTTATATCTCCTTAATTAGGAGTTATTGGTAACTCTTAAAGGCTCTTTGTGGAGTGACCACTGACAAATTTTCACTTTTATATCTATCAAAAAAGTGCCTTGCTGAACGATTTTGAGAACTCAAGAAGTTATCTGTTTATTATATCAGAAAAACATACAATACTGTTTAAAAGTACTTTTTACTTTATCAAAAAGAAGGAAAGGCAAAGTTACTATAGGTATTGACAGTATAGTGAACACTGAGTTGCACTCTCAGTTTGCTAAGGTGTATCTGTATGTAAAGAATACTGCCTCTTTTTTTTCCCTTTGAGTTTTGTTATTGTTTGCATTCAAAGTATGTCCCCCAGCAGGCAATCTGGAAGCATCTTGTAAATTATGTGGGTAAACACAGCCTTTAAGTAGGGACAGATCATTGTGCCTATGCTCTCTCATAAGAGACTAACATCCTGGAGTTAACAGACCAACATCTAAATATAATAAGATTTCAACTTCTTTGCTTTATTAGGTAATTGGACAGAAATAAACATATTTTAGTCTAAATGAGTCATCCCCTAGGCAGTTTCTTATGGGAATGAGTTTTGTAGCCAGACATTGCCACCACAGTCACTTTCCTGTCAGTCCTGGAGGGCTCCACTTTGAGGTGTGATGCTGAAGTCCTTCCCTCTGACAGTGCAGATGATGGTTTCCTATCTTCAATATGATTTTACCCTACCATCAATAACTGTCTTGAACTGTCTGGTCCTTACACACCTTCATCTGCAGTTCAAAAGTGCTTTGCTGTACAGTTTATAGCAAGAGAACAGATATCAATCTTGGTGCACCCTGTGTGCAAAGATTCAGAGCTCCATTCCCACTGCAGCTTGGAAGAGGCTTGCAACGTGATCCATGTTAAATAGAAGAAAACTTAAGGGTTGGACCTTTAGATAGGCCCATTCTAACTTCCATGGTCATCTTTTGAGGAATAATAAAGCTCACTCAAAAGTTCTCTATTAAGCGAGTAACAGATTTTCAATCTGTATGTATTCCAATCTGTGTGTACCACCCACATGGTGGGTGTGGAATTGCAGCCACTCATGGAATTGGCACATAAACTGCTTCTTAACACACCTGTATGTAGGTCAGAAACCTGGCTGATAGTCAGCTAGCCTAGATAGGTCAAAAACTTCTGAAAAAGCACAGGTATGTGGTAAATTTTTCTTCTGAAAAAAATTTCCAGTAAGAAAGTATTCATGTCATTTTATTTGAATGAAAAATAATATGATACCGAAATTGTCCATTTATTTGTGACTACAGCAGGTTTCAATTACTAGTAAGATACTGTGATTAGAAGATATGTATGCTAAGAGACAGAAAATCAGGTTTCTCATATGCTTAAATGTCAATTTATTGACACATACACATTAGCTACTTAGGGTGATACAGGGCAGAACATTGTACATAGGTGAAAGCGTACACCTCTATTTTCAGTATGTATTAATGGCCCAACATTTACAAACCTCACACTGACAGTAATGTCACTCACTAAACTGATCTGAGTAAAACTTTGTGAAAAGAATGTTGTAGATCAAAACATTTTCAGTATTGCAAAGTTACTAAAATAAAGATAATTAATCTTTAAAAGTTATTGTAGCTAGAAAGAAAATATGTATATATTTTACTCTTTTATTCAGAATGATTGCAGCTGGTATGATTCCAAAGATGTTATTGCTGCCATTAGATGCACTGTTGATCCATCTTTTTTGGGTTCTTTGCAGTTTGCCTTTGCAGGATCAGATAGGCTTTGTCACAATGTACAAATTTAATGGTGGCTGCTGAAGCAGAAACAAGGAATTTTATTGTCTTGTACTAAGGTAATAAGTTCATCATGATCTCAGTTACAGACAGGATACATATTTCATAAACTAAGAAGAGATGATTAAGTGCCATTCATTTAATTATGGTCTACATTTAAATAAATCCAGATGCAATGAACCAGACATGACCATTCCAATGCAAATTTTCTTGCATATGTTACAACTTGTCCCTTTCTTGTAATGTCTATTTTTTTACCTAAGGTTGTGTGACATCTACAAGAAGCGTTCCCATAGAGAGATGGGGAATTGCTAATCATTTTTACTGAAAATTTGGGTTATCCTTAAGAGGAGGAGGCTTGATGTCACATTGAATAAGTCATGAGTACAGGTTGTGTGTCCAAAGGACTTCAGTTTCTGCCCTCCTTTACAGCTTCTCAGCCCCTCCTTTCTCTGCTATCATAACTTGTATTGTTATGGTACCTGGGAACCTCCTCCATGGACAGTTTCCACCAAGAGAAAGTCAGAGCCATGTTGTGTAATAGATTCCAGCTCAAATGTCAGGAAGTCTAAGTGAAGGAAGCAAGTCCTCTGAACTTTAAAAATGAATGTTGTTTATATTTGTGACATTAGGGCATATCAGAAATGAATCTGCTGTTTTCACCAGATTCTGCTTAACTCCAGATGACACCATACTGAGCAATGCTAGTAATTGTTTGGTGTAATGCAATATAAAGACAGCAGAATTTGATCCATATGTGTTATATCAGTATTATTAATAATGCTATATCACAGACTCCATTTCAATTTAGATATTGTGGAGTGAATGAAAGCTATGATATTTTCAACTGTGATTATATGATAATAATGTAGTATAGATTTCTACAGATGTTTTAAATCTTTAATGGCATTCTATTTTCATAGGGTTTCATAGAGTTATGAATTAATAGAATAGAAAGCACTGCCATAGACTTTAAAACAAATATATCATTGTCTATAGAGGAAATCTAGGCTTGGAAATGCTAACCAAAGTTGGAAATAAATTTTAACATGCATTTTCTTCCTGTCCAAGTAAACAGAAAACACATGAAGCTCCCCTCATGCATTTGATGCTTGATATTCTCTCCTGACCTGGCAATGTAGAAGTGTGATCTAGCATCCAGTTTACAACTACTTAGCTTCAATGAATGCTTTTAATTTCCAGCAGAGATATTTTGTTTGTTTTTTCTAAAGTTTCCTAGTGGAAGAAAGCTAAAAGGAAAGGAAAGGAAGAGTACATATGGTTTTGGAGTTATATTTAATATGAAATATTAATGAATTAATTATGGCTCTGGACCAAATGTTCTGATTTATATCACTGTAAATATGGAAAGCTCACTGAGTGAAGGATCTGCTTCAGTCATATCACAGTAATGGAGACTAGAATTTGACTCTATGATTTTAAATATTGAAGTTACAAGTCATTTTGGGTCTTGAGATGTGGCACCACTTTTTCTTTGCGTGTTTTACCTTCTTTATATTTGAAAATACAGGAACTTATGATGTAGTTAAATGATTAATCATTTGGTATCTTGAAAGATACTGGAATGCTCAGGTTCTCATCTCTTACAATTCTGATTTTTAAAAAGGGATTTTTGAAGAATTCACCTTTGCCATTCCAGAAATACTGGTATTTTTAAGCTTTTCTGCTTTGGCCACTGCTGTATAGTCTTTCAGTGGCAGTGAGAGCCAACATGTCCCTCTGAACTCTCTTGAATCAAGGACATAACAGCGTTGAACTTTGCACTATGGTCATTAGTGAGAAGAGTAATCCCCTGCAAATGTAGCAGAGTGGAAATTTGCATTTTGATTGCCGACTGCAGGCTTACCCTGATGGACACAGGCTTCTTTTCACAGAGTTCTTTTATGGCATCATCTGGCTTGCCTGCAGGAGGTGGCCTTCAAGCCTTCAAACAGCCATGCAACATGGGCACAAACATCTACCTAAGGGACCTGCTATCTGCGTCTGGATCTTGTATTTTGTCAAATTTGTCCTGGCAAACAGAGTTGACTTTTCAAAGCTGATGTCCAAGTTTTGCAAGGAGAATTAACTCCATCCCAAGAACTGGTGAACAGAGCTGTTTGCATGATTCTTATTTGTTATTTCCTTGCCATCTGAAATCTTGACACCAAACTGGAAGGGTACAAAAGCTTTACATTATGTATCATTAATCTGCATTTTTCTTAACTTTTTGAGACAACTATTGGGGAAAGGTAAAATCAGGCAAGCTGTTTTAATGGACCGTAAAGAAAGTCTCTTGAAAGCCTTTGACCTGTCAATATATGGGTTCTATTAATGTTGCCCCATATAAATATAAGCTGAGATCTTAGTTTGTGGACCACACAAACAGGCAAACTCATGCTCTTAGCAGCAGTGCTCCTTCTGGTTATTGCTTACCATTCCCAGAAATCATGTGGGAGCAGCATGCTAGAGAAGAGGCGGTTTCAGAGGGAGCAGAAGCTGTCAGGATGCTTTTCAGTGACACTGAACACTGCACAACTATGGAAGCTGCAGAGAGAAGCCACAGGCTGCACTTCCCTGCCTAGGAGCTGCATTCCTACTTCTCTCCCTTGGTCTTCTGAGCAGGAAGTGTTGGCTGTGCAAGGACTGCTCATTGTATTTTACACTTTGAGCAGGTTACCTGTAACCATTTGGGCCTGAGCTGCGCTTTTTCAAGAGCTGCTTATTTTAGACTATTTCTGCATGTGTGTGTTCTGTGGCAACAGCACCTGCTGCTTTCTGGAGGGGCACAGAGCAGGTTGTCTGAGCAGGCACAGTGAGCTCATCAAGTTTAAAACTAAAGTAGTAGCAGCATTGGAAAGCCTACTGAAGGCTTGTTACAATAAATCAAAAACCAAAAAACAACAAACAAACCCTGAAATTCCCTGAGACAAAAATCTCTACAGGCAAAAAGAGGGGTTTTCTGTATAAATCTCTCTAAATGGTAGTCCCAGCCACGACACAGCAAGATTCATGCTTCTTATACATTCCTGCTTGGTATTCCTGTTATCTAAGACTTCTAAAGAATTTCTTTACTTTTTACTTGTTGGCTAAAACGGCTATCTGAACTCTAATATACATTAGGGAAGCAGTTTCTGTTACTTGTCATCTATATTAATTTAATAGGTCAGCCATGTTATCTTTGGGAATAGACTAATTACCATTTTTGTGTTAATTACTTCATGTAGCTTGTAATTTCTATGTAACTTGTCATTTCTGTATAACTTGTCATTTCACCTAACTTATTACTTCTATGAAAAATAGCATTTCTAGTAATTATTTTAAACTGACTAGTTCTACTATTTTATGTTTTGTGAATCGCAGTTTGTGGAAATAAATAAATAGTCAACTGTGGACTATTAGCAGAATGTTTGTTCTTATTATTTGGAATTTGTGGCTTGAAGATTGTCCTATTGCTATTCAGTTTTTTGTCTGGAAGTTTTTTAGCAGCAGAACTAGCAGGGAGTAATGAATAATCTTGTTTATGGGTGAATAGTCTCTCAGTCAGCCAGGCAAAGAAAAAACATTATTCTGAAAAATAATGAAGAATCTGGTACAAATTATAGAAAAGAGCAAAGGATAAAGGAATGTAGCAATGGTTGACTTACACAGTGAATTGAAAATGTTATTAATATTTCTGGTGACTGGTTCTACATTCCTTTACTGGTTGAAATTAATATAGGTACATCAAAAATAGCTGTTGGTTACTAGGAAAAAAAAGTGTAGAAGTTCTTTCAGAATGTTCCTTCAGTACGTGTGACAATTCCTTCAGAACTGTGTGGAAGACCTATAAAAATAAATTATATCCATTAAAATTATTTTTTCACTACTCAACAAGAAGTGTTTTCACACTATTGAAACTTTTCTTTTGAGAATGTTGACACATAATTTCTTGATTATGCCATATATGTGGATTTTTGGTAAATTCAGGTGTGTACTGTACCATTCATTTCCAATGTGTTAGCTTGCAACAAACATTGGCTGTTTGGTTTATGTTTAATAACACAATGATGATCCAATGTAAAAATGAAATGAATAATTGCAAGATGTGAACAAAAGTTTTAAAAGTTCACAAGCATTTTCTTGTGAATTTATTTTAAGAAAGAAGAAGTTATGTGCATTCTAGACTGACTGAGAAAACAAAGATTGGTTTCACCACAAAGTTGAGTTTTTCATATTTGTCAGTGTTAGGAGATGAATAGGATGAGCTATTTAAACTTAACTTTGTTCACATCTGTGCAAATAATTCTTTAAATAGTTGAATATTCACAGGCAATGGATTTTGAACCTTAAATTGATATTTGTTGACACATAAAATGAATCATAACAGACAATAAATCAGCTATAACGAATGCCACAGTGTAGTTCAAAGATGTGAAGTCAGATTGACCAAGCTCATTTCTCAGCTTTAACATTGAAAGTCGTTTAAATCTTTGTCTTCCCAAATAAAGTGATTGTGAGTTTGCCAACATGAAAACTGTGGAATAGTCCCAGTGAAAAAAAAGTCTACTGAAATTCTGTTTCCATTCAAAAAAATACATTTAAAAAAGTCATGATTTGTAGGGATTATGATAATGAACACATTAATTTTTCCTAGGAGGAAAGACATGTACTGTGCTGTTTTCTCTTGTGCTTGTCCAATCAGTACTTTGTCCCTTTGCCATGGAGAACTTTAATATATTAAGGCCTTTTGTTGGCTTTACATATATATACAGGTTTTTTTGTTTAATTTGCATCAATATCAGTACAATAACAGCTCTGGATTTCAACATTGGATTATTAGACACTGAGCACCGATGCAATCCTACCATACGTGGTCTCTAAAGTATACCTTTGCATTTAACTTGGAAATAATGAAAGACTGCAATTCTGTCCATTTAATCCTTGCAGGCACAGCAGGTACATTTTTCTTTCTCTAACTTGGATGTGAAATTGGTTTAGCTGCTTCCTTATTCTCTTGTGTCTGAGAAAGCAGTTCTATGAAATCAGAACATATTTTAATGTTAGCAACAGACAGTTTTGTGGGAGCAGATTATTAGCAGCTGAATGCTTCTGAAAGTTTTGTGCAAACTTTGAAGATCAGTTCCACTTCTCAGAAGTCACTCATTAAAAGCATGTATTGGAAGTTTCAACATTTGCAATTGATGATTTTCAGTGTGTAGTCAAGTAGTTTGAAAATCTGATCATAAAAACTACATTGGATGGGATGAACTCTTACATATTTAAAAATTAATAATCCTTAAAATAATATTATGGTGTCAGAGTAATGTGCAATAAGTCAAAATAGGATACAACTACTGCTCTGCTAAGACATATCTGTTGCAAAGGAATTAAAAGCCTTTTTAGGGGCTGCATACCTTAGAGATGCAAGACAAATAATTCTTTTTCTTGTTTTCTTTTTTCTAACATTGCCAGCTGAACCCGTTGATGTGCTAAAAGCATTAGAATTTCACAATTCTCCAGAAGGAGTAACAAGAACAGCAGGATTTTGCACAAACAGAAGGAATTCAAAAGGATCAGATGTTGCTTACAGAGTTTCAAAAACTGCACAGCTGAGTGCCCCAACAAAGCAGCTGTACCCAGGTAAGATTGGCAGAAAGCTGCTACTTTTCTACATTACCTTGCTGCATATGTTTTTATGTTCTCTAAAGCATAGCATGTAGTCCATCTTCAGTAGCACAAAACACTTCTCTTATCCCTAGAGTTGGGCTTGCTTATGAATGGCTGGATGGGCTCTATCCACCAAATAATTCTGTTTTTATTGGCTTCAGTTATAAAACTCTTCATCAAATTGTGTCACTGCTGGAATTGACTTGTAAGTCACATTACCTGTTCTTACATGATGCTATCTGATGGAAACCTTATTTGGTGGCTTTGGCAAGTTTCCACCTGTTTCAGTAGTGCATTTAAGAGCAGTTGTACTTCTTGGAGTAATGCTGCAGTGGGAGAAATGAGTTGTGGTTGATCATTGCAAAATCATTCCCAGAAGTACCATCTGGTAAGAATTACCTCAGAATATCTGGGAATTTGGGGGACTAAACAAGGCTAGTTGTGGATAGCTGCGATTCCATCTTCTCTCAAATTTCTCTAAATTGAAATAGTCACATTTTGGGAAAGATTTTTTGGATGTTACGGAGAGACTTTTATTCCCTTATTTCACTATCACTTGTCACTTGACTCGAACTATTGAGGAAAATGATAGTAAGAATATTAAAATCCAAATTCATTGAAGATTCAAATTTTCTGTTTTGACACATCATGTAGAGTTAGAACAAGTCATACAGAATACATACAGATTAGAAGGGGCAGAGAGAAATACTTTCTTTTTGTCCTTTAGAGTAACAATTGTATGGATATCACTCAGATCCAGGAAAGGGTCAAGCATGCTTTATTTTGTTGTAATAATGTGTTCCCAGAGCAGCATGAGAAACAGCTATGCACAGTTCAAGAGTAACTTACTCTTGAACTCATCACTTATTATTGATGGAAGAGGATTAAAGCAAAGTTCACTACAGATAAAATAGTAATAGTATTTTTAATACCTCGAGTTTTAATATATCATCTCAACTAAGCTGAATGGAAAATGTTTTGCTATCCTTGACAATAGTAAAAAAAATCAAAACAATTTTTTGGAGGTGATTATGGTAATTACGTCCTTTTCAATCTTGTGGAAAAGGCATCCTCTCTCCTCACCACAAGAAATCCTCATTTCTCAGATTTTTCTTAAAGAAATTTGAGTGATCAGGTCTCTTTTTCTTAATGTTCTGTAGCAGTGGAAAGGCTATACAAAATATCCAAAATAAGATCAAGCTGTGAGATATCATTTCAGCTAAACAACACACATTTTAATGTGTCCCATTCTTGCTTTCCTCTAACTCCTGCAACTCATCAGGAACTACTATATCCAGTAATTTCATTTTATTTACCAACTTCCCAGAATATAATGGACCTTGATTTCACTGACTAGAAGGCATTATATGACTGTGATATGTAAACTGATTAGATTTTTGAGCTACTGTTGTACATGCTCTTAGTTATCTTTTACAAAAGCATAAAGGAATGATAACCCAGATACTTTTCTAGATATTTTCCCTCCAATTTTTACTGTTATCCATAGTTATTGTTTGAATAGAATCACTCCATTTAAAAAGAAATTTAAATGTATTTGAGAAGGCCTTGAAGATGATTCCAGATATATGTCCAAGAACTATATCTGCATATAGTCTTGTATGTTAGATGCAATGTACATGGTTTTCATGTTAAAATCTCATTTCTTTTTTGACTTTTTCAATCAAATCTGTGTTTGGAGAAAATTTTCTGCTGATTACCCACAGTAGCTTCAAGATAAAACCTTTGGGAATATTATGTCATAGGAGCAATTGCAGAAATTACTGAGCTGAGACACGACTCATTTTCAGTCACATTTCTTAAACAGCTCACTTTTTTCCCCTAGGATAGTCTGTATTGAAAACCACATGCCCAGACAAGCTGAATTATTATCACCTGCTTTAAGCACTTTGAACATATCTTTCAGATTAACAGTGCAGATAGGGCAGGTTCTCAGTGCTTTTCTAATAGTTTGTTTGGCCTTTGTTGATACTTGTCTTATTTCTTTTCCGTTTGTTTGTCATCTATTTGCTATGACATTAGAAGTTATAATGTAAAATTTAATTTAACGTGCTTTACCCTGTCATGAAAAACTTTTACCAATGACTCACCAGAGTAATTGAAATGTTTCCTGTCTGTTAAGCTTTGATCCTTTCAAAATAAGATGTCAAAGCGATGTATAAGCATGGTCTATGTCACTATAATGTTTCAACAAGCTGCCATTAAAAAGTTAGAAAGGGATGGAAAGCACATAAAATATCATTGCAGCAGACAAAACAGAAATGTAAGACCAGAGGTTCTGGCTTAGAAGGGTAGTATGCCATTTAAAGAGCAAGGGGAATTCTACACATTGTGTTTGCACATTGTAATTCAAGAAGTAACAGCTTGTCTTCAAGGAAAAATCTAGAATCTTTGGAGTCTTCCCACAATACCTGTCTTGGAAACAATCTTATATTTTCTCTGTTGGAAGAAGAAATTCCAAAATCAGAATTTGATGAATTCTTACATGCTTTAATTCATTCCAAAACCGCAAGATATTATTTTATTAAAGCTTGTTCTACTATTATATTAAAATGTTTAAGAACATTTTATCCACTCTCCTGCAGTTATATTCATTGCCAATGTTATTATTAGATTCTCATCTATTTCTTGTATGTCAAATTACAGTTGAAGCCACATGGATCCAGAGCATATTCTGAATTTTAGGATCTCAGTGTTACACTTTGTTATTAAACCTAGTAGAGTTTTGCATCAAGTGAAATGCAGCTTTACCACAAGATTCAAAAGAAGGAGTACTTCAGTGCTTCCTGTATTAAATATATCTACTTTTAATTGTGTTTAGTTTCAGTTGTAAAGGTGGAAATAGTGTTTGATATATCATCTCTACTTCAAAAAGAACGCTTCAGGAAATAAGTGAAAAGTAATATTGTTTGATTTTGCTTAAATCTCCCATTAAAGAAAGCTAGTTATGTATTTTTTTAATGTCATGCATAATATAATTCCAGAAAGACTCAAATATATATAGTGAGAGAGAAACTAAAAGAAATTGTCATCAAGGCTATTGAAGTACCTGGGAGTCTTCATTGCTATGGTACTGATGCTCGTTATGTTGAGTGAAATTGTACTGCACACTTTTAAATTAGAAGGTTGCTAAACAGAATATGAATTTAAAGAGCAGTAAATGTGAAACTACCGTGGTCCTTTCATACTTTGTGTTATTACATGAATTCACAATAGATTTAGAGTGCCTCTCCTACAAAGACAGGCTGAGAGAGCTGGGCATGTTCAGCCTGGAGGAGAGAAGGCTCTATATATATATGTATATGTAGATATAGATGTGTATATATATATAGGGGAGTATACCCCATTATGGGGGAGGGCGTGGTTCCTTCAGTATCCTATAGTGATAGCACAAGGGGGAATGGCTTTAAAGTGTAAGTTGGAGGCTAGGAAGAAATTCTTTACTCAGACAGTGGTCAAGCACTGGAACAGGTTGCCCACAGAAGTTGTGGATGCCTCAACCCTGAAAGTGTTCAAGGCCAGCTTGGATGGGGCCCTGAGCAGCCTGGTCTAGTGTGTGGCATCCCCCCATGGCAGGAGGTGGCACGAGATGAGTTTTAAGGTCCCTTTCAACCCAAACCATTCTATGATTGTACGATTTATGAGTTATGTTTTTAAGAAGCATTAAGGTATACCTTTCAGGAATTAAAGTGAGACCAGAAATTAAAAAAAAAGACATAGAAAATGTATATATAATATAATTTTTTACCCACTCAATTTTGAGAATTAGAAAACCCTTCAGTTTGTATGCTGGATCCTATGTGCTTTTAAAAAAAATGTAAAAATTATTTCATCTTTTCTGAATTTATAGCTGTATATATCACTTTGTTACAGGTGGAGGTTTTCCAGAAGATTTTTCCATATTAATGACAGTAAAACCTAAAAAGGGTATTCAGTCTTTCCTTTTGTCTATCTACAATGAACAAGGAATTCAGCAAGTAGGTGTTGAAGTTGGTAGATCCCCTGTTTTCCTGTTTGAAGACCAAAATGGGAAACCTGCCCCAGAAGACTATCCTCTTTTCAGAACAGTCAACATCGCTGATGGCAAGTAAGTGTAACGTTTCAAAATGGAAAATGTATTGCAGACCACTGTATATGTAATTATCTATTTATAAACAATTTCCTTAAGTATTTGAATAAGTCAATAACGTAGTATGTAGGTAGTTGGACTGGTATAGTACAAAATTAGAGAAGCTTTGCAGCAGAATACAGTTCCCATTCCAAATGGTGCATACAGCTATAAATGAAACAATTCACTTTTCTTATCTGCCATTTTTTTAATCAGGAAATAGTCATAAAAGTTAATCCTAAAAGTAAACCTATGAAGATTCTTCCTGTGAAATATATAAAGAAGCTATTTTCAAAAAGTCTCAAGGAATAGTCTCACTAAAAGAAATGTCTGGTCCATTTGTAGGTGACAGGCAGTGTGAAGACAAGTTCACAAGACAGCATAGCATTTCTTCTATCCTGGGCCAAACCAGCAGATAAATAAAATAGTTTGAGATATCTATATATAAGGAAATCAAGAAAGAATAAGCTGGACCATTAATCCCAAGTGCTGCAAGGATTTATACTGCACCTTCAGTAAAGGAATTAATCTCAAGCACCCATTGCATTAGTAATGTAGTTGTTAGATTTTTGTAGCTTTGTAGACAAGCAATTATTCTTGGGGAATGTTGTTCTAGTGCTTGTAAAAAAATTTATTCCTTCAAAGGCTTTTTATTTGCTGTGCTGCAGTCCAAGAGGAGCAGCCACAGTCTTCAGAGATATACAGAAATAAATTTTACTGAAGCAAAAGAAAACAACTCAGAAAGGAAGGGCAAAAATTGAACTATAGTGAAATATGTTTATAAAGCAATAAGGAAGAAAAAAAAAAAGAAAAAAAGTAATTGTCTGCTTGGCCTAGTGTTACCAGACAATGAAATTATATGATGAAACCTAGACTTGATTCATTTCCCTAGCAGAAGGAGTGATAAAAAAACAAAGCATCATTTTTTTTTAATGGACTTTTGCTAAATAACAAAGCTTGGACATAGAATTTCATCCAAAATGTTGATAAACTGGCAAAAATGATGAAATAAAAGTGAATTTGGTTTGGTACAATTTCCTACAGTGAGACTATACAACTTCTAAGTCAACTACAGTCAATCCTAGGCACAGTGAGCTATGATTTCATGCTTTTAGCTTCTACACACTTTCAAAAGATAAGTCAACAATTTTCTTCTGACTCAGCTATTTTATGAAGGATCTAGGACAACAATCTTCATCTCAAACTGAGATATATTTAAAAAGTGTGAACAGTGAAATGTGCCTGAGGATGCATGGCCAGTTTGCTTTTATAATGGCAGTGTTTAACAGCATTCCAGAGAAAACATGGAATTACAGTTCTGGCTCAGTGATACTGTTTAGCAGTCAGATTCCATTAGCTTCAAGGTGTTCCTTTTGATACACAGACACTCTTTGTAACAATGATCTAAGCTTTCTCTCTGATTTAGGCAACCCTAATGCCAGAAATGCCAACTAAAATAATTTGATTCCAGCCTTCCTCTTACCAGTCACTAGTATGGCATATTTTACATTTTTTGCCCTGGTCTATCAAAGATTCTTTAATCTTCTGCTCCATGCTGGATTACAGAATGGTCTGCTTTTTCTCTTAACCATTTGTCATAGTAGAGAGGCTCACAAAATTAATGTAGTCTGTCATGATTATTCATAAAGTCTCATAAAGAGCATAGTAAAGTTGGGTGAAGCACACAAAACTATTCTCCAATATCTCTAAAACAAACTCACTTATCAGTACTCTGAATTACTTCATTCACTTTTTTGGTGCATATTATGTAGGCAAGGCTATTGTTGCAGGAATAGTGCCAAGTATCTGTAAATATATATATATATATATATATATATATATCTGGAAAAGTATCTATGTTGGAAATGTTGTATGTGTTTGAAAGATCTCTATAGCTGTGGATACCTTTAAATATGCAAAAGAACATGGTAAAATATTGGTGGTTGATCACAGAAAATATAGTAAATTGTTGATAATAAATAATAACCTGCTGAGTTAATTATATTTGCACTAGTAATTTGGAAAATCAAACACATTCATAAAAAAGAATCTGCTGTCAGATTATTCAGTCAATTAAAATGTAAACTCTGCACTGGCTTCTAATTTGAGTTGAATAATGTTCTCTGGTTAAAGCTGCAGAGAAGGTCAGTTTGAGCTTCACCTTACAGAAAGTGTTCATGAGCTATGGGTCAGACTCCTTTGTGCTGAGGGACAGAGTATATACAGCAAATTGTCATACACTTTGTACACTTGTGTATATATAGAAGAAAGAAATAAAACGAGACATTTTACATTTTATCTGGGAATTAATTGGTGCACCACCTCCTATAAACTGATTTGAGAAGAACACAATGACTTAGTTTTATAGACATAAATTACAGTCAAATTATATTGTTTGGTTGTTTTTTTCAACAGGTGGCATCGAGTAGCTATCAGTGTGGAGAAAAAGAGTGTTACAATGATTGTTGACTGCAACAAAAAAACTACAAAACCACTTGACAGAAGTGACAAAACAGTTGTGGACACCAATGGCATCACTGTCTTTGGAACCAGGATTCTGGATGAAGAAGTTTTTGAGGTACAAATCAATAATGAACAAATGGAATTGAGTTATTTTGTATTGAGTGAGGTGCTTAATGCAAACCAGAATGATCTTTCAGGTCAAATGCTGGTATAATGTCGAAAATTTGATTTATAGAACCTGTTAGGATAGACTGAAATAAAAGAGAAATGAAACAGGGAAGAATGTTGTTGGAAGACTTGGTGCATTTTTCTGTCCTTTTTGTTGTATCTGGATGGGAGTTGCTTTTTTTGTCTTTCTGCCTAATGTTGAGATACCTGAGATATTTGGGATAATTAATCAGGGAAATCTGTGTAGTATGATACTGAATCATTTTCTTTCTGTCTCTCTTAAACATTTGCAGATATATATGTGTGCTAAGAGTATTTGAGAGCAGGGCAGAAGGACCTGGAAAGTTTTCTGTGTAATATGAATCTGTTATAGTGTTTATCCCACTTATTACTCTTTCCAGTAAATGGAACATACTTTGGCAATAAGGACATATATGTTTCCATCATTTACTGGCCAAGAAGTACATATAGGAAGGGTAAAATGCCTGTAAGGAAGTAAATGCCTTTGCTAAATCATGAGGCCTTTCTGGGCAGAATCCTTATGTCAATAATTATTTTTACAGACTAATTATGAAGCTTCTTAGATGTACACTATTGAGATTTCTTTTATAGCATTCTTATACAATGGTTAAAATTTAAATTAAAAATGAAAAATAAGAAATTACAGTTTGGTAGTTATTTTATCTACAGAACATCTGTGCTCTATAAATATCCACAGTTTTAATCCTAGCTTTAAGCAGAACATATGCTTGAGAAGCTGCATAGGTATCAAGAGGGGAAATAGGAATTTTGAGTGTAGCATTGTGGGATTGTTACCTTTGTTTTCCATGGACATGGTGAATTGTGGGCCTTTTGAGTATGGAAATTTCTGAGGTGGCTTAGTGGATGAACCAGTATGATATGTTTGGTATTTGCAGCCTAACTCACCTGTAGTTCCCAATACAGTTTGCACATCTGAGGAACATTATTTTCTGTTTGAAGACGAATTCCACAGTTGCCTCTATCTGAGACATGACAAGTATTTTTTGATCTCCTCATGGGATAATTAAGTGTTCGTTAGTATTTCTTTCTTAGGTGAGAAACCAGGTTCCCCAATATTGGTGTTTGACAATAAACTGTCAAAAATATGTGCAATGTAAATATGCATCAATAAAAAATAATTCAGAGAAAAATAAAATCAAGTAAATATTTTTTTTAGTGTTTTCCCTGTGATTTTAGATTATAATAGAAGCTAAAACAGCAGGATATGGCTTATTCTTGCAAGTTTGTAACCATTTTAAAATGTAGACAGCAGGGAAATGCACAATAGCTAAACATTGATGTTTGGTTTGTCTAACTCAGTGCAATCACTAAATAAAAATATCTGTGTGAAGTTTCAGAGGTGCTGAAATGATTGTACATAACTGTTTGAAAATGATTTTTTATGATATGTGCATAGAGGGAGATATTTATTTTATCATTTACCTTAAAAGATGAGAAGGGATGTGGTAGAAGGCAATTATTTTTTGGTGAGCACTGTTGAGCGAGTCAGTAAAGTTGCATGAAGACATAATTTAGCAAATTGAAATTAGCACTTTAATCAGAATTACCGGATTATTTGAAGAAACTCAAAAACAACCCTGCATTTTTCTTGAAGTCAAACTTGTGTGAAGTCAAAATGGACACAAGGATATAACTTTACAGAATTTGCTAGAATTAGTTAAAATTACTTTTCTCTGAGGTTGTTGTCACTTGTGAAAGAAGAGAAGAGGAAAGTAGTGGTATCTGGTTCTCTGCCAGAATTTTTCTGAAATCTGCTACACTGACATTGCAAGTCAGTGCTTCCGTTTCAGCTCAGACCCACTAAGGAGGCTTTGGACTCACAAAAGAAATTGTGCAGCTGTCTGTAAGGTCAGTTTAGAGGGTAAATCTTAAAATTCAGTACTGAGAACAGCTGCATTTCTACCTTTTTTAGCCTCACTGTACATTTCTGAATTTCTTCGGTGATTAGATTTTCTTACTCAACTGAGTGCACCTCTCTTCTCTGCAGACTGCACTGAGGTCTCCCCTCAGTCTCCTCCAGGCTGAACAGGCCAAGTGACCTCTGTCCCAAGTTTGGCCAGACAAAACATAATCTAGTTCATTTTGAGTTTGTCTACTGTTTTTCTACTCTCTAAACAGCATTCTTTTTGTTTTATTAACATTTTATAAGAATGTATTCATCCTTTAGTTACTGCTGCTACAATTTCTAAAGTTTGGTGGTGTTTCCTGAAATCTATCCCTTCTTGAAAGTGTCGTGATCATGTGTTAAATGTTCTGTTTTTCTCATTCATAGCAACTCCAAGTGACATTTGGTGATTTCATGGGTCTCCCTTTAGCATTTCTGTGTTATGAACCCTGCTGTATGTTGAGACCACAACAGTCACTGAAGATTCACATAACACAATGTGTCTTATTCTGTGTGCAGGAAATTCCAGTAGTTATCTAGTCATGACATTAGATTTAACTGTTTAAAACTGTTTACTACAGACTTCTCATACGACACGTACTGCCTTTGTTAGCTGAAATGTAGGAAACCCCTAAAAACAATTTCCTTTTACTCAGTGTCAGAAGGATTAATATTGTATCCATTCATCATAGAGGTTGTCTTATCCTGGGTAATAATGATATTTTTACTCATAATAAGCCAATGATTTGGTCGTAGTAGAGCGCTCTTCAGTCTCCTCAAACTGAATGGAAATTTAAAATGTAGAAATAATAACCTGTAGATACATATAATGAAGTCTTAGACTTCAGTGACTTACTAATTGAAGATATTACTGTTTCTTTTTGGTCTTGAACCAATGCAGCAGAACACAACTGCACCCCCTTGCATCTCTAAGGTATCACTCCAGTTGAAACCAGATGTACACAAATGAGTCCAAAACAGGTTTTATTACATTACATTATTCTGACTTCCTCACAACTTGATTGTCTCTTTTGAAAAAGGAATTACTCTTTCAGTCATATTGCTCTAACATATTTGCATGGATCGTTCATTTAGAAGCTTCAGAATAAATATTGTTCCTGTGACAAATGTTTCGCACTTACTTTAAACTGTTACATCCCAGTGGCTCAAACATTCTTCTTTTTTTCTAATTATGTTAAAGTTTGTAATACAAGATTTAACTAAATTAAATTCTTCACCATTTCCTTTTATTTTTGTTCTTAATATTAACCTCTGTTTTCTAGGCAGTTGTCCTACCTTTGTTCTGATTCTGGCAGTCTGACTGTCACTAACACAAGAATATGTTATAGCACACTGGCAAATTTTAAGTGCATACATTGTAATCAGTGTGACATGACCTCATGATATAACTTCCCTATGATTATCAATAATTTCTGAATATTACCCAGTAAGCATACTGGGTATCCAGAGATCAGGTAGATCACTGGAAGAAGGAAAGGGCTGGTTAGTGTCCTGAGAAGAAGGTTTTGTATATCCAAAACACAAAATATTCTTTGGTAGGTTTACTTACTGGTGCTAAGGCATATAGGCATTTTTTTTAGTGGTGCTGTCAGAAAGATTCTGGTTTAGCTGTAAAAGCAAGGAAAAATTATCTAAAGTGTTTTCTGAATCTAGTGGGCAGTTGTGTGTTTTACATGAGAAAATTCCAATTTGCAGTTGCCTGCTGCTCATTCCTAAATATAAGTGCTAATCTGAGATTTTATAACATTGTGCTATGTTAATATGGAAATCAATATGATGTTAAAAACAAGTAGTGAATTCAGCAAGCACTAAGCATCAGGTGCATACAAATGATGAAAAGCAAATTATAAATTGTGAATGCATCTTAAAATAATAACATTATGCTGTCTAGAAACTGTATTATTATTAACTGCCAAATTATGAGACCTTCATTTACACTGCTAAGCCCTTGCTCACTGAAGTGAATCTTTTGATATCAGTGGCACTAATTTGTAGATGCTTGTTTTTGAAAGACTGTCACAACGTTCCTCAAACTTTTATGTGTGTCTTTTGAAATTAATTCTGTGTTTTCAAATACATATTGCAAGAACAACCGGCTTGTAAGTGCTTGCTGCAAAGAGAAAATTCCCAAAATGCAAACCAAAAAAAAAAAAAATAGAAAAAAAAGGAGGCATAAAAAATGAGTGAGATGCTGGTACATGGCACCTAGTAAAGGAATTTTGAATTGTATCCATTGAAATATGTTTGTAGCTTAAATGTTTTATAAATAATAGGAATCTTTTTATTCTTTGCCAGCTTTAAGGATTTGTCACTCCTCATTTAGTACTGTTGGTGTGAACAATACAAGTTTTTTATAAGTATTGTATAATAACTTAATAACTAACAGAAGCTTTAGGCAGATATTTCCCTATAGACACCTTTTTTTTCCTTCAAAACTCTAGACATCAGACCAATACCATCGTTTTTTAGGCAATTTGCTGTAAATTAGAATAACAAGACAAAATATGATGTATAAGACTCTTATTTAAAGCCAATGAAAGCTTTAACAGCACAGTTTATGGATTAAATCCTTGAAGTAATACTTGTTAATAAAGGGTTTAGATTTTGATACTAGGCTGTAATTTAATCTGTTGGATTAATCTGTTCTCATGAAAAAAGCAATAGAACACTTGTGTACAACACGGGATTCCTCTTTAAAGGAATAGGAACAGGTGAGTGAGCAGCTGGACACACACTGAGGTGTGTGGCAGCAGTGTGAGGTAGCTGAGGACCTGTCCCTGTGTCACATACCTGTGAGTGCAAGTGCAGCCTGCAGCAGAGCGAGAACAGCTTTACTGACTGCCCAGGTTTGCTGAACAGCTAAAGTGGAGCAGAGCAGCCAGCCCAAAGTGCCCCCCAGCATGGAGTGTGGAAAAGGTGTCCTCAGGATCCTCTGCTTCCCACTGCCCTGTGGAGCTGCACCACCAGCTCGTGGAGACACTGCCAAAATTATTCCCACTACAGTAATTTAGTAATTGCTGCTGACCCACAGACTGTCATACTTCCAGGCAAAGATACATAGAATCAGCCTTTTAGATACCAACACTAGAGTAAGTGGCCAACTTGAGCACTGAGGAGTAAAAAGAAAAGCAACACCAAAAAAAACCAAAGCAAAGCAGACAATTTTTTTCATTTCAGAGGTACCTAATAAAAAAAAACAAAACAGGATTTTTTACAAAAGCTTTCTCTTTGGCTTGTTTTATTTTACTTTATTTTTTTAATCTCAAAGAATGGTGATCTGGTGTTTATTAATTTTTTATAGTATTTTCAAATGTATGTTCAATGAACAAAAGTAAATCCAGTTTCCCTTTCTTATTTTTGGAAGCAGGAGAGAGAGAGAGAGAAGAAAAAGGCAAAGGTCTGGTAATTCATTGGAATTCAAGTTCATTTTCAAGGAATGTTCCCAAGAAACAAAGGAATGGTCATTTAACTAAACTGTCTGTAATTACATTTAAAATTAACAACCTGGCATCAAAGAATGCTGCATGCTGCATCAGCTTAAAAAAGTTTAAAAGATAGGATTTATTATTACCTCATGTATTATTGTGTCTAATACATTTCAGTTTTAAACAACAGATGTAAATAAGATTTCAAAGATACACAAAAATGTAAGATATCTGTAGATCTTTTATCTAGGAAATAGGTTGTCCTTGGGCACACGTGCATGCCTGTGCCTATGTACACTTGCTGTTTCATAGGCATTGTAGTAAAATCTAATATCTCAGCCAAGAATTGCAGTTGACTTTGTGAACAGCTATGTTTTGAAGGTCAAAAATTATAATTGGCATATCAACCTATTAACCAAGCTGAATTTATCCTTCTATAAGCATGGTGTTCAAAGAATCAAGAAGACACTGATTTCTGTGGAAACTTTGACCTGTACAGTATTCTGCTTTCAAAAATTATTGCTTTTACAGTGCTTCAGTCTGGCAGGCTCTAAATATCTTTCTCCAGCTATATTATGCAATGGGCCTGGGTTATGGAATATTATATTAAAAGCTCCTGGAATTCCTCAGTCCCTCAAATCTTTGTAGGAAGATTAAATGAATTCTGCAGCAGGTTTTTCTAAATTCTATAGTAATAATATCCATGCTGTCTAGACTTTTGTTCTTTGGAATCTAGAGCTGTACTGTCACATAACTAATTAGAGAAAGTTGGCACAAATATCCAGCTTAGGGTATTTAGTGCCTAGCACTGCTTTTGTTTTGCTTTTATCACCATTTATGTAAACATCTTTAAAATCTAATTATCCTCATAAGCATATAAAAGGTACTAATTTTATCCGATATGAATCAGGAAAATGTATTTTGCTAATTCTAACCCTCACACTCTAGTTGTAGAAAGTATTTTTCAACCTCTAATATATAAATTAGTAATTTAAGTAATTGCAGGAGGGCTTGGTTTTTTGTTTTTCGTTTTTTCCCTGCAGAGCTTTTGAAGTAATGCTCACCTGCTATTCCCTGGATAAAATAACTTTCACCAGGCAGGGTTATTATTTTATTAAGATTCTTGTAAAACAGGTATCCCAAAATTTGCCTCTGAACTGTTTGAGTTTCTTGTAGAACTAGAGAACAACTAGACCATTAAAATTTTATAGACTGGAAGAAAACATTAATTTCTGCACTGATTTCTTCATTCAGTGCCCTTACAGTAAGCCTTCTATGAATTCATAATTTTACGTTTTTAACAATGTGGCAGTTGATAGTAGAGGTCTCTTTTTTCAGTGATAGGGACTTTTAGGCAATAAATAGACTATAAATGGACTGCTTTATGGTTGTAATTCTCTAATGCACCATATTTAGAAAGCATTAGTGAGATTACCTAGTTAGAAGAAAAAGAGAATTTTTCACGAAGACAGATAATACCTGAAACTTTTTATGAAGTCAATTAAGGTAATAAGCAGCCATTAACATTTATTGATATAACAATGAAATAATTAGTTCCTTGCTAGTCAGGCCCTTGATGATTTACATCATTGAGAAAATCTGACACCATATCTAACTGGAAATTTTCTTTGTTCTTATTTCTGTTGTGGAATCTAAGGAAGACTCCAAAAATTTGGAATCACATGTAGCAATTATTACCATGAGGCTAACCAAAGCAACAATTACATGAAGATGTAGCCGAAATTGGAAAGAGAACTTGTTAGTTTACTGCTTTCCTGCAAATTTGGTCTCCGTTTCCTTTTTTTGTTATTCAACACTGCATTTTTCTAGTGTTGTACTGTTTTCATATTAAAGTTATTTTTCCAGTGCAGATACTTTACCTTGTGTATTACTGCTTTGAGGTTTTTCAGCAAGACTTGGAAGTGTACATACACATAAATTTTCTTGTTCCAGAATGTCACTGTGGAATGTCTGTGAGATTCGCAGAGGAATTTTCAATGAATGAATTCAGCACACACTTCTCATTCTTAGCTGGGCTGTTCCTTATAGTAGAACAATTGATGTGAGTGAATATGTGTGCAGTTGTTCCAGCAGGCAGGAGTTCCACTGATTTGAGCATATTCTCATTCTAGCTCTCTAGCCTGGTTCTCCACTTTTGCTCTGGTATGCAACAAAGAAGTGAATAGTTCCTTAATCAATACAACTCCTTTCAGTACTCTTGGAGGATTCTGCAAAGAATAATTTATTTGGTGGAGTACCTCTTAGAAGGAATTCTTCTGTACCATGTTTTCACACTAGGCATAATTGGTGGACAAGATATTTTATGATTCTCAGTCGATTTTTATCATATAACCATGAGGCTGATTCAAAAGCCTCTGATTTTAATTATGAGGATATCCCTGAAATAGAGAGGAATTAAAGTGTTCATAGGCTTTATTTTTATTACACATTGTAATGAATTATTGCACTGTGCATTGCCTTTGTGAATTATGTGTTGGTTTTGACAACAACTTAGTGCCTTTTTCTATAAAGAATTTAGGATCCAAACTAAATATTAAGATTTAAAATTGGTCCACTTTAATTACAAAGTACTTGTATGGTTAATGTTAAGTAGAATACCTTGCTGGATGTTCTCCACTACCTCGAGGTGTCTGAGATATAGTTTCCATCTTTCTTATCCCCAATTAGCAAGTGACATTAAATACCTGACAAACGACTGCTTAAAATACATTGTTTTAAGTGTTATCCAGGATAAAACATTGGTACAAGGCAGTAAGTTATGATTCTCAAGGCAAACTAGGCTTTTAGAGGCAGGTTAAGCATACACTTTGTTACAAGGATTAATATGAAAAAGTGGCTGTGTCTGTCTGCCTGATACCTCGCCACACATTCTCTGGTTTGCCTTCTGCTGTCGTCCCCCTTGCCTCTGACACCAAAGCATGGTGGATGACAGGCTCAGCAGAGACATTGAAAGGCTTTACTTCTATAACGTGCTAGATAGCAACTTCCAACTCTGTGAGATTGTCTGAGCAGTCTTTGCAAACAGATGTGGTCATGAAATTTTCATAGAGAAGGAAGAACTAGTCTATACACAGTAGCCTTTTGTACTTCCTTTTTTCGTCTATGCACTTTTCAGAGTGCTCTAAGGATGCTCAAGTGTATTTGTACATTTCAATCTATTTTTTCTTTCTCCTTCTCTGTTTTTGTTCTCTTGTTTTCATCACTCTACCCCATGAGACTTCCTTTTTTCCTGAAATTTTCATATAAGAAAAATTATATGACATAGGCATATATGTTTAGATACCTCAGTATTTTTTACTGGTCAGCTATTGGAATTTTTAATAACCCATAATTCAAAGTTCTCAGGACTTGTGCAAGTAGATCTTTACGTGCCTTATTTATGACTCCAGGTCATGAAATACGACCAGATTATTTGCAAGTTTATTTGTAGTTTATTTGCAAGGAACTTTATAAAATTCTATTTTGGTCTCACAAAGTCAAGTTATAATCAAAGAATGTGTTTGTAAAGACAATTCTGTGGAAAATTTTCAAAGAGAAAGATTTGTCCAACAAATACCTTAGAATGGTAACTAAATCACAAAAATTTGCAGTAATGCAGGTGGAACTTCATGAGTTGATGTGATTGGCCTGATCTGAAAGGAAAGCTCTTGGATTATTCTTACAGTACAGCCAATACTTCAGGGAACAAAATACTCAGAGAAACAATTTAATTAGCAAAGACAGAAAATGAAAAGGAAAATTAATAATTTACTGGAAATATTTTTATAGCATATCTTGAAGGAAAAAAGAGGGAAATTAACATTTGGGATTCCAAATGTAAAATCAATTGGTACTTCAGTAAACTTATCCTACATGGATAGCCAGTAGCAAATTATGTATTCCGTAAAAATGTATGTATTTTGTGCAGGATTTCTGAGAGCCTCCATCTATGTGGAGCCATGACAGTCAGACAGGCGGGGCTGGGAAATACAGTAAATGGATCAGGAGCAGCTTTAACCAATTTAGGGACGTTAAAGCCAAGTGGTAACAGCATACTGAGTGCTTCTTGCAAGCACACAATCCAACAGAACTCAATGCCAAAATTCCATGGCATTGAAGAGCAGCACAAAGCCCCAGAGTACTGGCTGTATTCCTGGACCTGTGTTCTCTTAGGCTCTCTGACTGAACAGTAGTTTCAGTAGTTTGGGCACAGCTCCCGCTGGCTGGCACTCTGCGGACACTGAGACCTGTCCAGGCACCTCAGACAGCCAGGAATGCTCAGGGCCAGAGAGCAAGACCATGGCTTGAACTCAGCAGGGTGAGGACAGAGGTTCTACACATCCACCTCTGCGTAGTTCAAAAGGGTCACTTACCTCTTTTGTCTTCCCCTTGCTTATTCTTTCTCATTTTTTCCTCTGCCTCACTTAGTTTTAATGTGGTTGGTGAAAGAGAAAGGGCAGAGCGCTTTGGAAACACTTTGCTGGAGATGAGGGATGTGTATCCCAGGCTGACAGTGACTGTACAAAACCTCTCAAAGCACTCCAGCTCTTGAAGGAGTCATGGAAGGAATCAAAGGGGGAATTTTTCTGTATGTGTACCTTTTGCAAGACGTCCAAATCAGGAAGCATTAGTGAATGAAGGAAAATGAAGGAGATAGTCCAGAACTGCTGACAGAGAAACAAATTTCTGCATTTGTAGTATTTCTGGAAGCTCAGAAAAAAAAGATTCTAAATCTAAATTAATCTGAGATGCACATGAGTCTATAAAAGTGAAGTGGGCTTAGGGTACTGTAAAAAGCAAACTTGTAGCATATAGCCATTATGTGCTATGAAACTATTTCTTACTTCATTACTGAAAAATTAGTAAAAAGTTGTAGGACTAGTTAAATTGCAGATTGTTGTTTGATTTTTTTTTCCCAGTTTGAGGAAATTTTGCTTATGTCTCTGTTTTTTCATTTTGAAAGGAAGGAATGTTGCAATTATTCTTTACTATTTTAAAATATTCTCCAGTTTTCTTAATTTGTTAAAGGTTGCTGTTATGATAGATGTAAAGTGATTCTGGAAATATTGAGAGAACTGTGAATTTTCCCACCTGTAGATTTTCATCAGTTATGATATCTTGTCTTTAAAGACAAAGTAGTCACAGGTATACTAACAAAGTATTCATTTGCCCCTATTTTGGGTAAAACAAACAAAAAAATCATGTTAGAAGTATATAAATCTTAAAAATCACCCCCTTGTGGGGAAATAGTGAGAGATTGAAATTAATGGGTTTTGACCAAGAAAGTGTGCCAATTTCCAACAAACTTATTTTTATGTGAGCATAAGAAGCTCCTGGATGAGAAAATTTATAGTGGAAATGTTGGCAGGAATTAACCTAATGCTGCTTAAATAGTACCACTATGTTAAGAAATACACTGGATACCAGACAGCTTTCTGTGGAAAATTATAAACATACAAGCTCTCTGTAGGGGATCTCAGCAGAGCCATTTTTATTATAAAGTATAGTGTGTCTTTTTCTGTGATGTTGTTTTTATGCAAGATATATGGGAATAGAGGCAAAACCAACATTTTTTAGCAGTTTCATTTTTTTCAACACATTCTATATTGTGCATTTACACAGTGCTCACTTGATTATATTTTATTCAAGTAACTGTCTCTGGTACAGACTATTTTATTTTATTTTATTTCATTGTCTCCTTTAAGAATGCATATGTGATGCAAACTCAGAATTTTCCTGTTGATCACTTGCATGCTGAGCTGCATGCTGGTAATAGGAAGTGCCCTGAATTAAATCTTAGGAATTTAGACTGATTCCCAGTGAAGAAGTAAACAAACAGTATGAAAATCACAGATCAGAACTTACACCTTCCCACTCTCTCCTTTCAAAACCAGACATGATTTTAAGCCAGAATTTTGTACCTAGTCCATTTGGTATTAATTCGCATTGTTTTGCCATGTGAACAATACTTGTTTTCCGTAATAGGAGCAGAAATTAAGTGGATATGTTATTTATAACTACAGATGGAAATACCTAAGTATTATGTGCCTGGTTTTGTTTCTGAATGTGAACTCTGTACTCCTGATGAACTGTAGACTACCTTTGGTTTAGTTTTTTAATCTGCATATGCTTTCCTGCAGGGTGAGATCCAGCAGCTGTTGATTATTGCTGATCCCAGAGCTGCATTTGACTATTGTGAGCATTATAGCCCAGACTGTGACTCCCCAGTGCCCAATGCTGCTCAGGCTCAAGATCCTCGAGTTGATGAGGTGAGTAATCAGTCATGTATTACTGGATTTATTGCACATTAGTGGTTGTGCTGGAGAAAAGTTACCCAAGAAACACTTCCAGCTAAATGGCATGCATTGTTCTAGAGGTGAAGAAATCAGGTTGCAGGAGTGCATTCATTTTTGCTCTCCACTCATTTATGTCAAGCATTTGAAGGAACATATCACCCTGGTGGCATTTGAACAACCAGCATTTTCGATGAAATTAAACTGTAATTCTTTTTAAAAATTACAGCAGTATAAGTTTGGCTACTTATGCATATTTCTTCTTCCTGTTTAGGTTTATAATTTTATTGATGCTGGATATCAAAAAATGCCACATTTGAAAGATGTGGGAGCTTTGAGTATCCTACAATTGTAAACTTCTCCTGTTAAAAATGCCCTGTGTTTTAATAAGCTGCATGCACAATTGCATGTGCACACAAAGGTATTTCAGCCAGTTCCACTCGTAGGAGGTAAACCAATAAGGACAAAACAGAGTAGGAATTTTTCCCAGAAACATGAAGATATTTAGAGAAACCATTAGTCACTGTAGACAGTTCTCACTCCCACAAACTGAGTAATTCATCCAGGTCAAGATCGTTCCTCAGTTTAGACCTCTGAGCACTTGTATGTATTGTTGTACATGTGCTAAGTACTTGCATTGAACAGTGTAAAGGGAAAAGCTTTTCCAAAATGTAACAAGTCATAACTGAACTTGGCTCTGGACAGCTGGTACACACACCATCTGTGATCTGACTGGTTATTACTACTGATTGCCCAAGAGATCAGCATTAAATCTTGCTGAATTGTTCTTAGACGTCTACTTGGAGCCTGTTTTGGGACTGAACTTTTCCTATACATATGGGAATTTTATTTGTTGTTATTATTTATTCTGAATGAAAATTATGTCAGCAGGAGGCAAAGGCCCATAGGGTGCAGAACTTCTTCCAAAGGGACTCCCTCCCACATCCCTTCCATCTGAGGTGTAGTTCAAGATGTGTCAAGTCACCTGCACACAGGCAGAAGGCTTTACACTGCATTACAGTGTGTGGGGTCTGGGCTTTTCAGGAGGATCCCAGAGGACCTGCTGTCCATGTGCCTGCATACCTGGATCTCCATATTCCAAACCAGAGCTGATTGAAAGTATATTGCTGGTAATTTATGCAAAGAAAAAAAAAAAAGATAGGGAGGTCTAAATTTTTTTTTTCATAATTAAGTTTCAAAGAAAATTTAAATTTTGCTTGGGAGCTTTCTTGGATTTTGCTGCTATTTGGTTGCTCTTGGGTTTAGTGTTTTTTAATGTGTTTTTCAAAGGCCTGTTTTTCCCTCTTGGTAACACACAGAGTTTGTGTGAGTATTTACAGAGAAAAAAGTAAAATCAAAGATCTTAATTTGTAGAGTAACATTTTAAAATTAATTTGAAAACAAATTGAAAAGCACTTAATGATTAATAAAATGGACAACTGCTGTTTCTATTTATTTTTTTTTTTAGCTGAGAGTGGTAATTGGATTATTTTGCTTAGCTTTATGACCTAAGACACAATTTCCTTGTTGTGCTCCATTTGCATAAATATTCCCAGTGAAGTCAATAGGTCTCTTTAATGTGTAATGGTGATCTAAAACAATCTCATCATGAATGCTCCCAATGTGATAACTATGTGATAGAACAAATGACTGACTGAATTTATAGGATTACAAAATTGTCTGCTAAATGGTAAAATACCAACTTGTTGAGGGAGGCTACTTTGTTATATAAGTAAAATGATTGCTTTAAAATCCTTGATTACATGTTTTGAGGAGATTAAAACTTTGATTAGTGATATCTGATAGAATTTATTGACTTAGACCTTTGCAAAGCTTCTGGCTTGACAACATATGATATTTTAATTTTTTTTAAAAAAAGGCATTGTATGGTAAAAGTACCTGACAAAGAGATTTGAATCAATCTGGGTGACTTATTTCAGAAATTACTATAAACAACGAGCTGTCACTGAATTAAAATTTTAGTAGAGTTTCTCGGTAATTGTGCTAGAAATATAGATATGTGTGTAAAATGGATGCCATTAAAATTTGTCAGAGTCATGATACTGCAGAGCAGTAAACAGTGATGGGAACACAACTAAAGGCAATGTTACACACATAGAAGCCAAAGAAATAACTGCAGGGCACACATGATGAACTCCGAAGTACACTACAATGACGGTCTGCGTGCATATGGCAACAGAGGAACTTTTCATCTGCAGCAGATTGTCCCCATCTGGGATACTAATCATGTTGAAAAACAACATGGAAAGATTATTGTTCTGCTTGATTGGTTTCATGGTTTGATCTTCAATGTTTTCACACAAACTCTCTTGGTAGAAAGAGGGAACAGAGAAAACTGGGAAAAAGGCTAGGCAGGATTGTCTCTTCAGGGTCTGGATTAAACCAGCAGAAGCTGAAAATATTTGTTGGGCACTAGCCTCAAAATGTTGTGGTTGTTAAAGAAGGGAAAGAGTTTTCCCCAAAATAATACACTGAATGTCTTAGTTTGTAAATAAAGAAGTAAGAATACAGATGCAATATTACCTCTGCATGGTGCCACGTGAAATGTAGACTGCACCATCACATACGTGGCTCACTTACAATATGTAAAGATCCAGGACAAAAAGAAAATACTGACTGCAGACAAACGGGGTGGGGGGAGAAGAAGGATAATTTCAGTTAGGAAAATATCTACTAACATTTTTAGGAAAGAAAGAACAAATTACTAAAGTGATGAATCTCTAGGTATCTTCAAGCCAAGGGTAGATACCTTTCTGAAAGTTTGGGGAAATGTTATTCATACTTTAGGTGACTCAGTTACAGGGTGACTGTATGAAGTTTTGAAGTCTGCAAGTACACAAGAGTTAGCCAAGGTGGTCTAATTTTGGCATTATGTCTCTGAGCCTTTGAATTATTGCAGTGCAGGATAAGAAACTGATACTTGGCTTAAAGATAAATTATGTGATTTCAGAGCCTATTAATGTGTGTTTCCAACACTGATTACAAAACCCAAAGGAAATGGTTGACTTTTCATCAGTAAAATAGAAGATTATGTTTGTGAAGATGAATAGGATTTCTCTTGAAATTGCACACTTTTGTAGTCTCCTGGCAAGCTCACAGCCTAGGAAGGCATTCAGTCTGAAAAGCTGGATTATTTTTAGACCACTAAAGAAGCATCTAGAGAGAAGGATTTAAGGAAAAATATATTGGTTTAAGGGAATAAGTACTTTGTTTAGCTGAATGTAATCCTTATTGCTGTAGGCAGTGCTTCTTTCTCCAAAGGAGCAAATAATCAAATATCCAGCATTTTAGGTTTGGGGACATTTCTTTCAATAGCAGTGCTGAGTCGTTTTCTGAATTTATTTCCACCCTACGTCCTTTCCAGTTCAGCTTGTGGAATTGTCTATGTGTTTGTTGTGGGAAGGGTCTAAGACTTCATCTAGACTAAAACTAATTACCAACCATAAAATCAGAAAAATTATGGGATATATTCTGGTGAGTTTCCATTAAATGAGCCTGAGAGTGCATGTCACATTACCGCAACATCAGAAATGAAATATTTGCTTTTTAAAACATTTGAGTTTTTCTCAAGGTCTTATGACCTTCACTGTGCTCTCATATGTAAATTTACTGGACACTGATTTGTAATCAAATTGTCTTTATTAATGATACCTTAAGTGTTGCATTGAGATTTCCTTTTTCTTGTTGTATTTTCTTTTTCTTTTGCATCTCATTCAAACTGCAATTTGGGCGATCAACAGAGAGGATTTCAATACCTACTTTTTACTTACAGGATCTCTTCATGCCTGAATCAAATGCCAAGTTTACCCTAAACAAAGTTCAGGAAGAATCAAGCATCTCACAGTGGGATTCACAAAAACAACAAGCTATGAATAAAGACATAGAACTAGTCAGCCTAGAAAGGGAGGATATATCTTAAATTTTAGCCTTGTCTGCAGGCTTACCCAGCTGTGCTGTCCTGATCCCCTACACCATTCTTCTCCCTCAGCAAGGTCAACTCCTGCATCCTCACTTCTCCCTTCCTATAAGGAGTGGCCTGAGGATTTCAAGATACAAGCTTTGGACCTGATTTGGTCTTTATATTTCCATTTTTGTTCAGTCAGTCCCTTTCTGGACCCAAGTGACCGTGTTATATGTCTAAATAAGATTTATTTATCTGGGCAACCTCTAACTACCTTTTGTGTTCAGGCTCTGCAGAATGTGTTGCACTTGGCTGCTGGCCAGGACTGTGGGCTCTGTGTGAGCAGCTCAGGCTCAGCTCTTGGGATAGATGCATGTCAGAACCCTCCCTATACAGAATGCTTCTTTCCCCCTGGGATTTGTTCATCAGACCCGAGTGTCATTCAGTCTGAAAACAAGAGAGAAGTAGATTGATGGTAATACCCACACACTTTACTTCCTTATTTATTGTCATTTATTTTGGGCTTCAAGACATGTTTTAATTGAAGTGTGTATCAGTCTTCCTTGTTCTTGCTTGTGAATAGCCAAATATGAATCTCTGTGGCCTGTCAAGCTCAGGGTGATGACCTCAGCATACACAAAAAGGTGTTGCCTAAAAGCTCAGGGGTCTTTGGGTTTTTTCACATTGAATGTATAACTTGATTTTAGGGATCCCATATGGGTTTGAAATTATATTTTAAAACTATCAGCATTGCTTTTCTTGAAGATACACACCTATGCTTCTCTTATAAATACCTTGTGAACAATCTGGCCTCTGCCTTGTTTTCAAACCCCTTTTTACTATAAATGGAAATGTATTAAATTCCTTTCCAGTTCAATCACATATGCTTGGCCAGCTCACAGAAATTAGAGCAGTGACAGACCTAGCCAGTCTTCATCATCCTTGATGTTGGGCAGTATATTTTCTGGAGTATCATCAGGTCTTGTTTTCAAAGGAACCAGCTATCAGGCTTTTAAATCTCCTCTTGGAAGATTATTCTGTAATGCAGTCAGTCACATGGTCTGACTTCTGCTGAAGAAATGGCTCCCCAAAGGAACTCGGCTTTGTTTATTTTGGATCTATCCCAAACTAATGGATTATATGGAGACATGAAATATTTTCCTTTAATGAAACAAATTTGTTAAATTAAAAGTGCAAGTGGCCCCCAAATATATTGACTTGGAGGCTTCAAGCATCCTTTCAGAACATGTTAATATAGTGTTCTTTAGAGTCTTTGATCAGAAAGACTAGTTTCCTGAAAAATGTAGAAAGATTATTATTTTCATGTTTATTTTCATGTTTATTGTTGACTTTAGAACTGCAGTTAGCTAATTTAGCTGTTATTAAATACAGTGATCTTTCTAGATCTCTTTTTCTTTGCACAGATACACAAACTTTTTATATAAGGAAGTAACATAATAAAGAACCTTAAAAGTCTTATTCTCCTTTTGAAACAGAATGTCTTTGGAAACTGAAGATAATGTTCTTATCTCTTTTTATCTCCTTGCTCCTATGAAGATTATAAGGACTATATGGTAGAAGAGGCCATCCTTTAAATCTTTTAACTTTTCTTCTGCCCTAAGATTGACATCTTCTATCATTTATTTATTTATATTACTGCAGCTGATTTTTAAAACTCTCATTTTGCTTGGCATCCTTTATTTTATTGTATTCTGTGAAGTGTTAGTAAGCCTAGAATATTTCAGTCATCTTTGCCTCTTTAGTTTGTTCGTGATTTAGCATAATCTTTAGGAAATGGAAAGAATGAGCCTATGACTGTTCTTTGGTTTAGGATTTAGATTATTAATTATTTTCATTTGGAAATGTAAAGCAAAAACTGTTAAAATCTACATTTGGAATGGGAGGTTAGGTTTTTAGAGTATGGATAGCAAAAGAATTGGTTTCCAAAGTAAGATTTCCTTCAGAATATTTAAGTTATTTCCCAGTTCAAATAGGCCTTGCATGCTGCTGATCCTCTGCTTCTAAAATTCATCTGATGAAGAAAACAGTTCATCTCTTTAATTGGAATTGCATGATGATCTGGTAGTGTAATATAATCACTCTGGTAAAGAAAGCATGAGGTCATAATGGAAACATTTTGTCCCATCAAAAAGCAGCAGGTTTCATTCTTCCTTTCATTTGTAAGAAAATAGTCATATGCAATATTCATTACAAGAGCACAAGAATGGCTATTTAGTAACTATTGGTGGTCTTACTAGAAAAGAAAGAAAAGCAAGAGGAAGAAAATTGCATCACATCTGAAGTATGTGTTACCTGATGTCTCTTGGCTGAAATCCCTCGCAGAGTTTAACCTATTATTTCTTTTGAAATTCTAGATTTTTTCTCCTATACATTCAAGAGTCTACTTATTATCTTTCCTTTATTAGAAGCGCAACTATGATAGATTTCTGTGAACTCCCCAACTTCTGTGAGCTAACAGCAGGACCTGGGTTTTATGTATCCAAAATGTATAGGAACTTTTCTCAATGTTTGTTGAGGTCAAAATGAGTGGGTCATACCCCTGTCATCTGATAAAGGTGACCTTTTGGCTGTGTAGCTTCAGAAAAAGAAGGGGTATGTGCCACATATCTAGTCTTAACTGTTAATGGCAGAGTGAATTGCCAGCTTCACAGCAGGTTACTAAAGCCATTAAATATGTCCCTCGTGTTGGTATATGTAGTATTCATTTGCCTGACTAGTCCTTCACTAGTCCTGTTGTCTCCTATTAAAAACAAGGAACAGTCTTCATCAGGGTAAGTTGGTAAAATCATTCTGTGAGTAAACCATATTTCTAAAGTGCATCTTTACATGAGCTAGGGGTGTAGAGATGCATTCCTCCATCTGGACAGATTGTGCCTCAGGAAATTCACCTGGAAGATTTTGCATCTGTATTTAACTCTTTGCAGCAAGGCCCCTGGAGTTCAATACAAAACGTATTCTCTGTTTATCAGCTGGTGTGAAATATGAGGTATGCTAGTTTTTCAGAAAAAAGTCTTGGGAAAGGAAGGATTGCTAAGAATAAAGCTTATCTTGTTGAATGTTTAGGCTACTACATATTTTCACTTGTCCTCCTTGTATCGGTGAGACTTCAAAGTACTGCGATTTTGAATATGGTTTTGGCATAGTGGCCACATGTCCTGGCTTGTAAGTTCAAGAATTTTCCTAATTCCCCTCTGATAGTGTGCTCTTAAAGTGGAAGATCATTGCCTGCTTGGCAGTAACCTGACAGCATGGAAGCTGTCATTCTCCACTTCTCATCCATCCCTGTTATTTCTTTCTGTGTGTCTGCCTACCAGTGCAATCAAAATATACACTTGGTTTTGTGATCACATTTTGCATGTAAGGAAAGTTTCACTTTTTTTAACAGAAATGAGTGAAGCACAATACCCAAAAGTATTTTCTGTGTGATTATGCAATAGAGCTGTCCACATACTTGTGCTTTTTTGTATGTTTCCTAGTTCTCATTCATAAATTTCTGACTTTTTGAACTAGGCCTCTTAGCATAAATATCAGCTTATTCACTACTTTCTTTTTTAATACTAACATACTTGGCACAGATATTTTTCCTTCTTTTTTTTTTTCCCCCAATCTACATTTGTTTAGTTTATGGACTCTGAAAACTACTTGTAACCCACTGTTGCAATATTATTAGTCATGTGGTTGGCACAATTCAGCACAGCCATTCAGCTTACCTTGAGAAAAGCCATTCTACTGAGATTTGCAATACAGTTATAATACTGAGCAACACAGAATTACATTTTAATTTCCAGTTGGTCAAAGTGACTGCTGGAATGAATGCTCCCAGTTTCAGAATAGGTTTACAATGCTTACTAAAGAGAAATCTCTGTGTCTATGTTACTAAAACAAACTGAACAGCATATTAAATTTAAATCTGGCTAATGACAGGCTATTTCTCTCAAAAATGTTGCTCCACTTAATTCTTATGATATTGGATATTATTTAATATAGGTAGTGTCTTTTGCTTGGGTTCTAATAAAAATTGCATAGCAGAGTGTTTGATTCATGTTGTTTGGCTGAGGAAACATTTAAAAGGATGGAACTGGTTACCACTGTTAGGATGGAATGACTGAATTTAGAGAGGTATATTCCACTGAATACTTTTTATTTTCTTGTAGATAAACCTAGTTTGTGTGGAGCTCTTCAGAGAAGATAAGCAAATCACTTGCAGACATTTTTGTAATTTCCAAATATGTACTGCAATTTCAATGCTATTCTATAACTATTTCAAAAAGTCTGGTTTTATCCATGTTGTTCTTCCTTTACTTCCTTTTTGTGGCTGCTTACGGTTTCCCAAAAGCTTGTCATTCCATTTTCTTCTTTGGGTGGCAGTGGCACACTTTTTAGAGACAAGCTGTATTGAGCTGCATTTCCAGAACTGCACAAGCCAGAAAATATGCTTTTATACCTTGACAGATTTGTTAATGTATCATAGCTGCACATGAGGCCCTTCAACGCTACCAGTTATAGGTCAAACATGTTTCATTGATTTCACTGGGGTTAGGACTGAATCTTAATTTGCTGAAGAGAAGAATTCTGTATTAATAACCATGGTTAAATCTAAAATGCTGTTGGTTTTAAAAAGTATAGATAGTGTTAACCTTATTTGGTTATATAAAAAATACCACTGATGAAATCGAAGCATCGCTTACATTATATGAGGCAGATATAAAGTGCCCATATAATTCACAAAGAGGATATTCTCCACCTAAAATGGTATTTTGTTATTTAAATGTAGCTTGAAGTATTCTTCTTAATGTGCAATATAGTTTTGAATGAGTACCAAAAGTATGTTGCATCCTTTTTGTTGCTAATCAGTTTATATGTACAAGGGTAGAAATAATCAAAGCCAATTGAGCAAAAAGCACCTGCCTTCTGAAAAAGAATGTGTTTTCTTTTTAAGGAAAGCTTTTGATCATAGTAAGACTCTGAAGAGTCACAGGACTACAGTAATAGAAACCCATGTAAAAGAGTTGTTAAGTCACTAAGGGTCATTCAACATTAGTCTTATACTTGCTGAGGAAATCAACTTCTGTGCATTGAAATCCTAAGTAAAAAATTGTATCAAAAAAACATTGTCAGAGAGAACAGTTAAACCAGTGTTTTGGTCACATGGTAGAATATAGTTTGGAATATGGAGATCTATTTTAATTTGTAATTTCTTCTAACATGTCCATCTCTTTCTGATAATGATGACTTCTATGAATCCTCGGACTGATTTGGAAGTGTAACATACTAATTCTCTCTCTCATCAATATAATGAAACAAACAGATATTGTCTTCATTTTACAGACAATGATGCTGACTTGTAACAGGAGAGAGGAGATTTCAGAAGGGACAAGTTCACATGAGGCACATTTGAATATTTCTTCCTAAAGGGAAAGCAGATCCTTGTCCAGACTCTGGCCACAATTCTGCCTTCTTTTGGCTCCCTGGGCACATAAAGAGAACTGGTAGCAACCAGGAGATTACTTTAATTTACCAGACCAACCAATTCTTGTAGCTTCAAGAATGGAAGGAGTGGAAAGATAGTTTAAAGCTGCCCTTTCTTCTCAGTTCTGATGAGTTGTACTTGGTGCAGATAATATGGACACCAAGATCTTCTTGGCACAGCCAAGAGTACAGCTCAAGAGTTCCTGGCTCTCTAGATCATGATCACAACACTGCACAAGCCAATTCTAAAGCTACTCTCTCTTGTAAAAGTTTGTGTGGCAAATCTTCATTTGATAAAAATTATAGAAACAGAGCTATGGAGCAATTGACAGCAGCTGAATCTGAAATGAAATTACAGCGGAGAGGCATTTGCTCAGGAAATTTATACCATGGAGCTGCCCTGGTTTTCAAACTCGACATCAAACAAGAGGAAGATAGCTATGTTTCCTTGTGAGCTGTGGCCTCTTTCCTGTATCTGAAATTATTTATTCCTGTCAGATATTGGCATCTCTGCTCTTCTGGTCACCTGAAAAAAAAATACAGGTAAAAGAGGTATGATTTGAAACGTAAAGGTTAAATAAAGATAAGGTTTCACAAAGATCTGTTAATGCTCCCAGCAGTCAAAATTATACTTGATTCTTCTTTGCAGTCCAATAAAAGAGAGGTTTTTTCCTGGCATTACTATTTACTTTTTTACTACTTTTTTACTGTGCTTTGAAAGAAATAAGAAGTTGTGAGGTTTTTTTCCCCAAATGAATAATTACATTGAATTGTTCATACTGCCTTAATTTTGTTAAACTTTATTCCTAAGTAAAGGTGAAGATACTTTCCAGTATTGCTAATCTAGTTTGCTACCTCTAACATGGGAATGCCTGATATTTTTCCATTTGCAATGTAGTACACACCAGAAGATTTTATCGAATATGACTATGAGTATGGGGATGCAGATTATAAAGAAACTGATTCTGTAACAGAGGGACTCCCACTGTTCGAAGAGACAGTAGCACAAACAGAGGTAACAGAATCTGATCTGTTTGTTGTGTGGTGTCCAGCTGTCCCCTACCACATGGTTTGTCAATTTGTGTCTTTGTATATAAGCTTAATGCTTTCCTCTCACTCATTTCTTTACTTTATAGCTGTAACCCTTGCTTTCAGTTAGAGATGGAAGGTCTCACGGCTGACAGCATTCATCTTGTATTTGGTTACCCTTCTTTCATTCACCCTTTCTCAATTTCCTTTTCATTTTATTTATGTTTTCCCATTGCATCTTTCATAACGTTTGCAGAAAAAGAAAGCCATGGTCAAAAAGAAGAGGACAGTGGCCGCTAGCTCAAAGGACAAACCTCAAAAGGCCACAACAAAAAAAACTGAAAAATATGCATCCAAGAAGAAGAAAAGTTATCAAGCAGCAGCAAAAGGCAAACTAGGGGTAAAGGTAGCCAAGAAATAATCAAGATCTTTCCCAGACCAAGACTGGAAGATCTTTGATAATAAGAAAAAAATTACCTAACCCCACTAGATGAATACATTTGGCTAATACCATAACCTGAATAACAGCAATACCTCTTGAATTTTTCATACGTGATTTTTTTTAATACTTTTTTTCTTTTCCATACTAGGCCAATGTTATTGATGGATTTCAAGATTATAGCATAGCTGAAAATGACTATGGGCCCCAGACAGAAGCTCCCTTCAGAACTACTGAAGCAAATGAGGTAATAAGGACTCTCAAGAAAATACCTGTCACACCAGGTGTCATTCATTAAAAGAATTAAAAAGGAATTTTAAAAGGATGGATTTCTACGTAAAAGATACAAACTCTATCAACACTTAATGTGATTTTATGCTTTCTCAGCCAGTATCAGAAACTACTATTTTCTTGGGCAGAACTCCCATTAATTCTGTAGAGATCTGCCGAGTCTTTAGCCTGCAGAGTTCATGATTCTGGAAATAATTCAGTGATATATGGTGTGGGAATGTGGTGTTGCTGCTTTCAGTGTGGATGTGAATGGAGCTAAGTCTGGCACAAACCAGGTTAGTTATTAGACATTGTCCTCCTGATGCTATAAGGAGGAGAATCTCCAATTTTTCCTGTTATTTTTAAGGTGCAGCATGAAAGAGCCTAACACAACACAAAGAATGGCTGCCACCATAGCAGCATATGGAAGTTGAGTCAGAAGCCATTGTTTCCTTTTCATAGTTCTTCAGCTAATAAAACCAAATTTCATGATTGTCACTTGTTCTATTCAAAAGAAACACTATAATTTGAACTGTCAGAAAAGATATAATTATTATTTTGACTTATGTTAGAAAGAATATTTCTAGAAAGTCACAATAACAGCTCTAAACATTATTTTATTAAAATTACTGCACCTAAACCAGTGTTGATTAATATGTTTGCATATTAATTAACACAAGCGTTAGAAAAATGATGGCGGATTTTAAGAAACATTGTTCTCATTTTTCTTTTACCTTTTCCTTTCAAAATTAAGATTGTTGCTTGAAAGATGTACAAAACTCCCCCTCACCCCTTTCCCCTGAATATTTGAAAAGAGAAAAAGAGTTCCCATTTGTTCTGTGGTTTTCCTCCTATGTATCTTGGAAGGTAAAGGTGAATTAAGGTATGTTTTACTCATTTTGCTGTAAAGCATTCTTGTGTTCAGTCTCATGTTCACTTCTCACAAATTGATCAACAAAAGTATCTAAATCATTCAATTTCCTGGGCAATTCTAAGCCAATTGCACAATAGTATAGCTGTAATGAGGTAGATTCAAAGTGCTAAATGCTCTCCTTGTGAGAGCACTTCTTCAGAAAGATAAAATTTGCCTTAGAATTGGTTCTGATCTGTGTTTATTCCAGCTATAAGGTAGAAGTGATGCTCCTGTAACTAATGCAAGTGTTAAATCAGAATCCAGCCTTCTATTTTAATTGCAATATATTTCAATGTCATTATCAGATCAAAATTTTTTAATTACACTGGATGTTGATTAGCTTCTGAATATTTTCATACTACCTCATATTGTCTGATCATTTCATAGTAGCAATATCTGAACTTCAATTTCTTTCAAAATTATCCTGTATGCAAAATTATCAGAAGACCTCTGTAATAGAATAAAGCAATCCTCCTTTATTTCACAAATGGTTTTGTACATCTCAAATATAGCATTCTTTTAAACTGCTTTAGTGCTTTTAAGTTGTTTGCTTGGTTTGACAGCTTACATACTTTAAGATGAAAGCTTAGATTTCAGAAATCTTAAAATTAATCTGAATTGTACTGGTGGAACTTAGACAAAAAATATGTAACTTACCATGACACACAACAAGTCATGACTTTTACTGATAAATAAACTTCAAAATCATTAACATGATAAAAGAAGTTTAGCTCAGCATTGGTATTTATAGACAGAAAATAAGGTAAACGGCTGGGCTTAACTAAAGTGATGCTTGCACCTCCTCCACATTGCTATTGTAAAAAGATCTGAATTTATTCACTGCTCATTGCATATGTTCATTCATGAATGCTTGTAAGAGTGAAACCAAGCAGTGAAATTCAGCTATATTTGGCACTAAAGTAACATTACGCAAGCAGTACACATCATACTGCATATATTGAATTCAGTGGTTTTGGAAATAAAAAACCAAAGCGTATGAAAACATTACTTCTTTGTACTACTTATACAAAGATCTTTTAATTACTCTGAAAGGCTGAGCTTCCATTCCTTCAGACTCTAATTAAAAGACAATATGCTGTAGTTCTACTGTTCTTTCTTCTTTTGACAAGTGATCATGGTGGATCAGCGTATGCTTACATTGCTTTACTAACAATAACCCACATATTCCTCCTATTCCCAAATCTTTGCTACTGATACGAATAGCAAAATCCTGTTGAAGAAGTATTTGCTGAAGAATACATAACTGGAGAGGATTATGATAAAAAAACTGAGGCAACTGAATATGGAAGCAGAGGAGTAGACCTCAGTGAATCTGATCTGCTGGTAGATGGAGATTTAGGAGAATATGATTTTTATGAATATAAAGAATATGAAGAGAAACCAACTGATTCCACTAATGAGGAGTTTGGTCCAGGTGTTCCTGCAGAGACCGATATCACAGAAACAAGCGTAAGTTGACTGGAGGCATAATGCAGATTAATCTAATTTAGCAATTATTTTATAATTACATAGTCTCAGAATTGCACAGACCCTGATCCAGAGCTCTTTGTACATATTAGATATGTTCTCATTTCCATAGCCTTTGGATCAAGGCCATCCTCTTGTTCTAGTAATCTTGATCTTTTTATTTTTATCATGTAAGTTTCTTGTCTCATTTGCTGAAGGGAGTAAGGGGGGGTGGAAGATGGGAGAGAAAGGAGGGAGGAGGTGGAATTATAAAATTTAAAGTTTTAAATTTTTTTCTAAACTAGAGCTAAAGCTGGAAATAAGTTCTAATGCAGGTACACGTGCTCTAATTAATATTTTCATATGATTACCTTAAGAAATTGAAATGCATATAAGTGTCTAGAATCCTATGGCTTTTGCTGCTTTCCAAGAAGATTCATGAGTGGGAAGGTTAAGGCCTGCACCCTTTCATGAAAATAAGCTTAGTCAATGGTGACAGGTTTATGCTCTTGCAGAAGTGATTTAACAGCTAGGTATATATAAAGAAAGATAGGGTGACATGGTGGATCCTGTGAATCATGCTCTTCATTCTGAGTTTTATAGCTCTCTTTCCCTCTGACTTAATCATAGGCTAAACAGCAAGGCTTTAACTTTCCTTTAGTTGTGCCAAAATCCTTGTTTACCAATTGACCAGCTTTGGAAGCTGCAAAGAAGACTAATATGACTAAGATGAAGGAAAAAAATTCCCATTTGGATTTTTTTATTAGGAAGACCCTGAATATAGTAGAAAAAGAGAATTTTGTTTGCACTATTTGCTGTCTTATCTTTATTTTCTCCTCACAAAGTTAGAGCTTCAATTTACAAAGGATCCAAGAAATAACAGCAAATGCTGTGAGGTTGCTTTTCCCTGCCAACCTTGAAACCCATCCTTCTTTATTTCATTTACTGCTCCTTTCTAATCCCTGTTGGGGTCATTGTATTTTTTAATGATCCCTATCTGTGCAATGTGATACAAGTGTACTCTTTTCCTTCTAGCCCAGGTGGGGACACTATGGCAGAATGACACAGAAAAGGTCAGATTATCTGTGAAGAAAAGAGCCCATAAGGCACCATTTGTGCCTGCATTAAGCAAATGACTGTGTAGACTCTATCCCCTGGTGTAAATTTCAACTTAAAATGCCTTAATACAAAGCTGAAGGAGTCAGGAATCTTGAATTAGAACACAGGCTCTGGTCTGTGCAAGCTTTATTACAGTTCTCATCTGCTGAACCAGAGATATGTCATTCTCCTTTGGCATATGGACATATTTAGAATAACTGAACTTCTATCTATGATAAAAAAAAGGAAAGATGGAAAGTACTCAGTATCTGGGAACTTTCAAAAACTGGAAACATTTCCAAAGATGGAGACCGTGATGTCATTTTTTTACAAGTAATTTATGTTAATCTAATAAAACATGATTTTCTATACCTCTTGCTACTTGATTTTTATGAACTACCAATGGGTTTATGAACATCATTACTAGTGAGATCTATGCTTTTATAAATCAGTGCAAAATGCACAGTCTGTGAATCTGTTTTTCCATTCCAAAAATTTCATATTGAAATACTATAACATTATCCTTACTATTCTTACTGATCCCCGGCTATTTTAGAGTAAATGTTGAATCACTCTACTGAAATTTAAAAAAAGGCATTTTAAATTTTAAGCTGGTCAGAACTTAATTTCTAGTGGGTATGTTAGTGATCAAGAGAGATATTTCTGAAGAAAAAATACGTTATCCCATGGTTTAAAAGAAAATCAGTTCCTTTTTCTTTGTTTGAAACTTGAATCTATTTCTTCCATTAGTATGTGTTATTGACATATTGTTTAGGTACTTCTGTTACCTTCCCCCAGAGCTGGTTCTCAAAGAATTTGGCAGCTGTTGCTAATTCAGGTAGTGACGAGGCATCACTGGTTTTCTGTGAAATATTCTTCAATGTCCACAGTGCCACTTATCTCCTTTCTCTTTTATGCCATGAAATCAGAGACCCTTCTCAGGTTACTTTACATGTTGTAAATGTCTCATAAATGAAATTAGGAGCTTGAAAGGTATTGGACCATATTGGACCAAGGGATCTTTCTTTCCATCTTTAGGCTGCTTAATTCATAAAGCCATGAAGAATCATTTTCAATTGCTGAGACTATTTCCAATCAACTAAGAAGCAGTGTTGTGACTTGCACACAGAAGTTCTAGATTCTAATTTCAAAGCTCTAATGTAAAGCATGGGATAAGCACTCATGGGATGCACATCTCATTCAAAAAGTACAAATTGACAATATCCAATAATGGAGAAAATATGCATACAGTTTTTGCATTTTCCATTTCTCATGTATTAAGTCTTTTTGATTTATATGGTTTGTACCTGTGATGTATTTTTATAGTACAGACCAATTCCAGCTTTAGCTTTCAGTTACAGGTTGCTGCAATTCTTTATTGTACCAGGTCCTTAGACCTTCTACTTACTTTCGTTTTTGGGGTTGTTTTTACTGGCCAGGTGACAGGACACGGGGCCTATGGAGAAAAAGGCCAAAAGGGAGAACCAGCTGTGATTGAACCCGTAAGTACAGATTCCAGGGAGTTTTTCAGTAGCACTATATAACATATATTCTGTATTAATATATATGTTAATGCACCATTATCAAGCGTTGTTGTTTATGATAGGATGACAGCATCCACATTATCCATGATCTCTGAAATGATCTCTGTAATGTGGATGGTATAAAGTGATTACCAACAGTTCCAGCTACTCCTTTGGTTACATGAAGGACTAACCACATGTTCCTCAAAAAAAAATAGAATCCTGTGCAGAGGAAAACAGATCATTGATCTGATCTTCAGGCCATCTAGTACCTACATCTTGAACAGATCTACCCTGATAACTTTCAGCTTAGGCACAGGTAACATCACTACAGGTTTCAGCAAGGGCAAGGAAGTCTTCTCATTTTTAATGCCACACAACAATTCAATTCTCATTCTAGTAACTGTAGAAAGATTCCTGTAAGAGTTTATCAAAACACTAAGAAATGTTAACTTTAGTAGTTCAGCTAAAAAGATTTTTTGTTTTTCTACAAAATAATAAATGTAATGTTGTGTTCCATCCACCCCTAGGGTATGCTCATTGAAGGGCCACCGGGACCAAGAGGACCTGCTGTAAGTAGATTAATCACTGTTTCCCTTATTGCATTTGATTTATCCACTGTGCTTTTCTATTCACGAGTTAATACAATATTAGTCTTCTTATAGTTCCCAAAAGTATGTCAGATTTAGGACTTTTAAAAAAGAATAGAAAAGGGTCATCTCTAGCATTTTAAGTGACAGCAGGCTACAAGCTGATGGCACATGAAAATCTAAGTTTTGAACATTGACTATAAATCTTTGTAAGAAAAAACGATATGCTGCCTTATAAATTATTTTATCCAAATATGTGTTCATCATAACTTCCCAGAGAAAAAAATAGTTTAAAAGTCTGCAAGCATTCAGCATAATTATGTCATTTATTTTCTATAGGGTCTTACAGGTCCCCCAGGTTTACAAGGTCCTGTTGGTCCTCCAGGCGACCCTGGTGAAAGGGTAAGTCAACAAACAGATTATCCCACGAATTCATGGGATGTCTTGCACTAATTGCTACAAGGGTGAATTAGATCCTGATCTGAAATAGATCCAGAGGTTAGAAACTTCAGCAGAACTGAGGCTGATTCATTCAGCTAAGCAAATCAGCTGAGAATCTGGACTAACATTTTTTTAGTGCTAGAAATATGTGCTGTAAATACAGGAAAATGTTTAAGTTTTGTTTTCTTAGTATTTTTCTGTTTCGATGTGTTTAAAAATATACTAAAGTAATAGATACAAATCAGTATAGCTTCAGCTATAATATGTACAAATATAGAGAAAAACAAGCTTTTCAGAATCAAAACATGGGACTTTTGAAAGTGATGGATAATATTTATATGATCTTGGAAGAATTTATTGGCCATATTAAATAATATGTGGCTTGAGAAACCAATCCAGTCATGAAACAAGTTAAAATTTAAGCTATTTTAATCTTGACATTCTCATAAGCCTTTTCTTACTGCCTCCACCAACACGATTTTAAAACAGCCTAAAAATACTTATTTGAGGAAAATATGCTACTAAAAGACTTTCCTGTGTTTTATGAGAGATAGTTTACTGGTGAATCCAGCATGTTCATGCTGTATTTTTATATGCAAGATGTGGAGAAGATGCCATCAGTAAAATCCCAACAAAGTAAGTCAGCATCCACACTTCTTTCATATTTCTGTCCTGTAGATTACTTAAATATTCCAGAATTTGAACTTATAAAATGGGAATTTTAACACCTAGTAATGGAATAACTACCAATAGAACTTAGTTTTGTAACTGTCTGCTTACTGAATTCATCATAAGGAAATTCTTGACTAAGCACGTCATGTGCCTGTCACGGAGCAGACACGACACAAATGTATAATTGCAGCAATTAGGCTGGGAGGAGAATGGATTGAGAGCAGCCCTGCAGAGAAGGACTTGGGGGTGTTGGTGGACAAGGAGCTTGACATGACCCACTAACACACACTTGCAGCCAACCGTATCCTGGCTGCATGAAAGAAGCATGAGCAGCAAGTCAAGTGAGCTGGTTCTGCCCCTCTGCCACTCTTGTGTGCCTCTTGTATGAAGACAGGCTGAGCTGTGGGGGAAGGCTGCAAGAGAAGTGGAGAGAAACTTTTTACAAGGGCCCATAGTGACAGGACAAAGGGGAAGGTTTTTAAATGGAAAGAGAGCAGGTTTAGATTAGATATGGGGAAGAAATTCCTTATGCTGACAGTAGTGAGGCCCTGTAACAGGTTGCCCAGATGGCTGCACCACTCCTGGAAATGTTCAAAGCAGGGCTGGATGGGGCTTTGAGCTACCTGGTCTAGTGAAAGGTGTCCCTGCCCATGGCAGGGAGGTTGAAACTACATCTTCAAGGTGTTTTTCAAGCCATTCTATGAGTGTAAATTTATGTAAGTGACTCAAAAGGTTTCTCTTACTTTAGTATTTTTTTCCCCTCACCTTTTTTGTCTCATCTCTTTATTCTCTAAGGGTCCACCTGGTCGCCCTGGTCTTCCTGGTGCTGATGGTTTAGCCGGTCCCCCAGGTACCATGTTAATGTTGCCGGTAAGTTATGGTTACAGGGTAGGCAGCCTACAAAAACTGGAAGTGTCTTCTAAGAAATGTATAGGTATTTTCTTTCTTCATCTAATTTTGTCTGTGGAATGAGTAAATGATACAGAATTTGTTTTATGGTGTAAGCATTTGAAATTCATATATATGGTACATTTTTTCCCTCAAAACAACCATATGCTTTAGCTCCTGCATGGCTGACAGATTGGAACCTACACGAGTCAATTACAGACACTGAAAAAAAGCACCTTATATTTTTAACAGTAACTATATTTTGCTCCTATATGTAAAAAACAACGAGTTTTCTGTTGTACAGAGGACGTGTACTCCCAACAGGCGTGTGTGCTTTCAAGTCTCATTGACATGGAGATTTTTAGGTATTCCACACTTCAAATCGGACTTCAGTGTCCTCTTTGAAGAATCAGTGCATCCTTTGAATAGAAATACATGCACATAGCCAGCTCTGCTCCCACTGGAGTCAAAGCAAACACCATCTGTTTTAGCAGGTGGAGGAACAAGCCCAAAGCTGTTAAAGTATCTTGCAGCGCTGGGGTACGAAAGCACTGTGTGCTTGGAATTAGTTATTCCTAAATGTGTGTATGGATGAAAAAGATCTGTGTCAACTCTGGGCATAGACAAACTGGACAAACTGTTGTCAGCAGTGCAAGATTCATGGCCCTGATATACCCAGTGTGCTTGTGCTGTATCTTTGGAAAGCTGTGGTTCTTGTTGCAGCCTACCATTTCTGCAACATGGCAAAGCTGACAGCAGTTTCATTAGCAATAACAGTGCAGGAGCACAGGAATGAACACTTAAAATTGTATTCAGTAATTTATTTTGAAATTGTCAGAAATTACACAAAACTCTTTTATTTTAGATACCAATCATTTTTCAAATTTGCCTCTGCCTTAAATTAAATTACTCTTTTAATGTGGGTAGCTACCAATGTACTGAGAATTAATTAATTTTGGTACATATTTTTATTGGCATTTTGCAGGTAAGTAAAAGTCTATTTTGGCCTCTTTTTTAAATGAACAAGCAAACAAACAAATGGAAATCAAAATCCTATGAAATCAAGAAAATATTTGCTCATAACGGATTAAATTTAGACTTCAGTTGCTATCACCAATGACATCATACTCATGTTGGATGCAGTGGCCTCCATGCAGCCATCCTCTGAAGTTAGGAGAATGAACTAAAGACTGTGACCTTGTGACTTTGAAGTGGTTTGCACCGTTGCAGGAAGTAGCAAATATGATTTAGATTTGATAAATTCTAAATCCTTTTCTTGTTTTGGTACTTGCAGTTCCGCTTTGGTGGAGATGGTGAGAAGGGCCCAACGATCTCAGCTCAGGAAGCTCAAGCACAAGCTATTCTTCAGCAAGCTAGGGTGAGAACAAGGAGCCAAACCTAATTTGTTTTATATCTTGCAGGTGAAGTCACTTTGCTAATACATTCTAAAACTGTTAGCATAGAATTTTTATGCTGGCTGGCAGCCTTTTCTTGACACCTGTTGTTGTTTTCTTGACACCTAATGCCTTTTTGTCTTCTCAGATTGCTATGAGAGGTCCACCTGGTCCTATGGGACTCACTGGAAGACCAGGTCCTGTGGTAAGTAGACAAAACAGTAGCATAGGTTTAAGAACACAGTGATGTAGCCCATGTATTTCATTCTGGCCCTGCCTGCTCCTCTGTATTTGTACTTATTTTGTACTCATTTGAAATTAATATTAAGGAATTAAAGCTATGGTTTGTGTTCTTATCCAGGGTCTGCAATGCAACCTAAATACTAAAAGAGATTTTATTGTAGGTTTTGTGGTGTTTGGGCAGAGCAGTCCAGTGCTGGACTTACAAAACTAGTGAATAGTTTTACATCAATGTGCCTCTACAGTCAATCATCTCTGTAATACTACTATGAGAATTTGTTGTAGTAAATATGAAACTCTACGGAAAGGGATAATAAAGTGAGAGTGTGCAGAATCACCTTTGCTCAATATGTAAGCTAAATCTGAAAAGTTTGTAAGAGGCATTCCTATAAACAATTAAAAGCCAAAGATTTCTAAAAGAATTACACTTTTTTATTTCAGTCCTGAATTTGACTCAACTGCTAACACCAAATGATCTGGAAATACCCCTGTGGATGTCAAAATATCTTAATATTTTTATGGAGTGTGTACACTTGTATTTTTAAGCAGATCTATACAAGAGAAATTCTTTTCTAGAGTAATTTCTCCAAAGTAAATAGTAGCTACCAAGCAGAGAATCTGGCTCACAGACTCCTGATTCATTGCAATTAGGTATGCAATACTTAACAAGAGTCAAATATTTGGTCTATATAACAAACTCGTACATTATTTCCAGCAATGTATTTAATTCAAGAGACCTGCAGGATAACATTCAGTCTGTACAGACAAAACTCTGGAACTGTTGTAAGCAAGGAGGACTTTGTAAAGGCTGGTATGATACTGACAGGGGGTTGGATACCTTTAGCAGAGGTATAGTCTGCCTTCATACTCATGCTTTTATGGTTTAAAAGCCTTCATTAATTTCTGTATGCAAAATTAATAATATTAATAATATTAATAGTAGTTTTGCTTCTAAACCAGCAGGAGGCTCTAGAAATCCAACTTTTTGATTTAAAAACATTTTTTGCCTACAGTTCCAAAAGCAAGTTTTTTGGTCTATAAATTGTTTTTCTACCCAGCTTCTCTTAAGAATGAAAAATTTGGTGCTTTTACTCTTTATATGAATTTCATTTTGTTAAAATAATTTTTAACAAATAAGGTACATTACTAACATATTAGGTACTAACAAACTTGAACACAGCAGTGTCAAAGACCTGAGGAAGTCTAGCATTAGTTGAGTCTGGTGTTTACATGCTTAGTTAACATAGCATAAAAAAATCAATGTTCACCTACAGATAGTAAATGTAATCAATTACATTAATTAAAAGCAGAGGTTACGTCAGAGAAACCACAAGAGAGAGCCACCACCAACCAAAACCAATCTTCCCTCCACTGCCAGTACCAGTTTGGGATCTGATTTTCAATTTGCTTAGGACTTGAATTAATACCTTCAAGGTCAGTGGGGATCTTACCACTCCAGGATGTGAAACTCAGCACTAAGCCAAGCCATTCAATCACTTTTTTCTTTCAGTGTTAACTAGAAGGATTATCAGTTTTCAATGATCTGCAACATTTGTTTTATATTAAATACATACTTTGGGTCACAACCTGTTTCAAAGGTCAAAAATGCAACTATTCTTTTGCACATAGTAACAACTTCCCGTACCTTCTTTCCCTAAAACTGTATTCTATGTATGCATGTCAAGATTGTTTTGGTTTATTTTGTCTGTTTTTGGGAGACCTCTAACTTACTCTCACTATTTCTGCCCCCGATTTCATGTACAGTATGAATCAATATCTGGTTTTGGCCTGTTTAAGATTAAAATTTACTCCTAAAATCTATATCATCATTTCATGATAATAAAGAGATGTAGTTATATAGATTCTCCACTTCTTCAGGGCCAGGTGCACAAAGGACTTGATTAAAACATCACTGAAGTTCATTACAAGATTAGACAGGGTATTTTTCATTGACTACACTGATCTTTGGATTGAACTCAGACTGGTATTTTCTGTACAACACAGAAATAAAGGTAAAAAGAGGTGGCTTTCCACTCTGTCTTATTCCCTACAATGGGTGCACTTCTGATTGCACTACTTATGTTCTTATTGTGTTCATACATAGCTCTCAAATACCAATGTGGAACAAAGAATCACATTTTGCATTCAAATCCTTGGGAGTTTTCTTTAGTAAGAGAAATATTTCTGCCCAGTGTTTACACAATGATAAATCAAGGTAGATAAGTCTGTAGATACAAATGGTGAATTCACACCTCCTGATGAATAAAAGATTATTTGTTGTTTCTCCCTGTAATTAAAGTATGGAAATAGAAAGTAACTTATTAATTTAAAGAGTCTTTTATATACTTAAACAATATGGTTGTTTTTTTTTTTTTTTTTTTTTATCAAGGGTGGACCTGGAGCAGCAGGTGCTAAAGGTGAAAGTGGTGAACCAGGTCCCCAGGTACAATAATATTCCCTATTATGTTTGAGCATGTTTTATCTTTAAGAGAATTTATTCATATCAATTAGAAGAAATCAATCAATTATATGCTTCCTGCATGCAACTGAAGAAAGGCATCCTTCATGATGCTATCCTATAATTTCAATAGCTTGATCAATATTAAAATTGTAGTTAAAATCAATAGCTTGATTGTTCATTCTGAAATAGGAAAGTAACAATCTTTGTATAACAAAGAGCATTTATCACATGTAGAGTGCCATCAGTTGAAAACATGTTTTAATATTGTAACTTTAGGTTCTTTTCTCTGTTTAATAATGATATGTTAGTCTGCAACTGGATGACCTTGGGCTCTGGACTTATCAGATCTCATAAGGTTGAGGAGGTTGTATTTGGTTAGTAATTAAACAGGCTATTTTCAAAAAAGATGTGACATAGGAGGAAAAAATCTTTAGGAATCAGTGCATGTTTTGCTTCTCAGCCTACTATTACATCAACTTCTCCACAGTGATGTCAAAGAGCACTGAAACACATGGAAATCTTTCAGTTTAAATCTAAAAGCAATAAGGAGATTGTGAAAGAAATAATGAAATAAGAATCCAGAACAATGATTTTGCCAGATCTCAAGTAGTATAATGGATTTGATGCTTTACTAAGTGCCTGTCTTAAAACTGCACCTGGATACTTGCAGTAGAAAAATAAAACAATAAAAAAGAAAATAAAAAAGCATTCTGAACAGTTGTACAGTCTTTCAGTTTGCTTACTTACATTTTTAATGTTTTTTCCTTTTCCTACACAATATTTTTGGATGGCTTGTCCTTACCATTGCTATTTTTTCACCTGAAAATGCATTTGGATGGATGGTGAGAAAATTTCCACAGTTACACCCATACAGGCGTCAGTGAAAGTTACATGTGTTTGGAAAGTGAAATGTTCTTTCAGTCTGGGATTTGGTCCCCCTAGTTAAACCCATGTTGTATAAAGCTGACAGAATGTGAGCTCTTTACTAGCACAACTCATGTTTGTGTTTATATCTGAAATTAGCACTCTCTAGTTTTCACTAAATAATTGTAATGGGAATAAAATAATTTTGGCGTGAAAGAAGGAAGGTCTTTCAAACTACAGGACTGAGATCTTTAAAGCCATGAAAAGAATGTAAGAAACTTCCATGTTAAAATGATGACTTTTGCCATGTATAGTGCCATCTCATGAAAACTAGTGTTAAAATTCATAGTGCTAAGGACAGTTTGGATGTCCATGTACTTTTAAAACTAATAGGAATCTGGGAACCAGAACCCATCTCCTAGGGGAAAAAATGCAGCTTTGTGTAGAAAAAATATCTTACCTTGTTCTTGAGGTGAGTTTTTTTGCTAGCTTTTTGCTGACATTAGTGGAGTTCTAAGTATTACCCTCTTTAAATTCAGGGTCCTCGTGGTGTCCAAGGTGCCCCCGGTCCAAGTGGAAAAGCTGGCAAAAGGGTAAGTAGCCTATGGAGCAGTTCTGCTCTGAGTAAATAGCTTTTATTTAAATGTATTTAAATATTAATTGATTCCATTACGTTTTGAATGTTTGCCCCTTTGGGTTTTTGCAGGGACGTCCTGGAGCAGACGGTGCCAGAGGAATGCCAGGAGAACCTGGTGCAAAGGTAAATAATAATGAGACCTGAGGCTTTAGTTCAGTCTTGGAATGGGCTAGACAGATTTTTTTGTAGTACCACAGTTTTATCCAGGCCAACCCAAAATTCTTCTCTCAAGTGAAAATACTGAGGTTTCAGATAGCTAGGTCAGATGCAAGAGCTGAGAATGAATCACCCATTTAAAATATGGTAATTAATGGTAATTCCTAGTAGTCTGACTTAGAAAAACCTTGGTTCTTGGGGCATGATTTCTCTCTCTCTGAGTCAGTTTCTAGTTGCAGAGTATTAGTAATAGTAAAGTCAGTTTTGCAACTGCAAAGTGCAGTTAGAATCAAGCTTTTCATTTCAATGTGAAAATTCTTTTTAGAAATAGCATTACTACAGCACAGTGATGTGGTGGCATCTTCTCTTGCTACAGTTTGTAGAAGGAAATTTTGTGCATTTGATCTATATGCTCAGCCCCATGTGTTTCATTCAGTAACAAAGCTACATCCAAGCAAAGGGTAGAAATTAACTTTTTGGGGAAAGGCACTATTTATTCAGACAATTTTCAGTCATTTACTAAAGCTGTGATTTCTTTCCTAGGGTGACAGAGGATTTGATGGTCTTCCTGGCCTCCCTGGTGACAAAGGTAACCGGGTAAGAAGAAAAATATGTACATTTATACAACACCAAACTAATAGAGTCCCAGAAATAATTCATTATTCATTAAGAACAGCACTAAGGACTGAGGGGAAAGTTAAAACAGAATGCCAGCTTTTTACTCTACAAATAATAGCTGTACTACCAGGCAATGAAACTTATGAAACTTTTGAGTAATATCAAATCAATAGACAAAAAAAATAAATCATTGTTTAAATATATTTTAAGAATTTAGATCACATCTTCAGCTAAGTTTTGCTCTGATTTTTCTTAGTTCAGGAATTTGCCTGTTGGACTTTTAGATGTTGCTCGAAAGGAAAGAGTAATAGAGAAAGAAATTAGCATGAAGTTTGTGTATCCGGAGCATGCCAAATGCTTAGAAGCTTACTCCAAAAAAGCAATATTAATATTTCATGTACAAACTGAATTGTTTAGTGGGGCTTTTTTCAACAACTGCAGCTTAAAGAAAGGTCACAATCAATCAGATAAATTAGGAAAATTTTTAGTAATATTTAAAACAACTAAAGCACTTGTTCCTTTTGTCATACAAATGAGACTTCATCTTTCCCTACAAAGTGCAGAAATAATCACAGCCAGGGATTTCTCTTCAGATTATACATCTAATGTAGGTGTTAGCACCCTGCTGAGTGTCTCTCCTTTACTATTTTCCTGGTAAGTACAGTGCCCCATGAAAGAAACAGTGAATGGGAATGTCAGCAAAACTATTTCCAAATGTGTTAAAGCTCAGTGAGCAAGGAATTATTACCTCACCCTCACCCTTCAACTTACAACTGTAAGTACAGTTGTACCTCCTAGAAAAGCTCAGCTGTGTTGGCTACCAGACCCTAATGTAGCTCTTTTTAATAGCATCTAAGGATACTCTTTGAGTTCTGTTTGCAATGGGTAAAGAACTTCTGCTGTCGTAAAGAATTTTTTTACTCCTCTTTCATCATCCCTGTTGAGGTAAAGAGTGTAAAGCAGTCAGTGCATCCCATAATGGAAGCCCAGTGTGCTCAGCAGGCCAACAGCAGAGGGGGCTCAGCATTAAGCACTTGCCTCCTGCACTCGTGGGGCTGAGCAGAAATTTGGCCTGAATCAGACAGTGTGTGTCTCCTTCCCAGCCTGGAAGATTAGACTTGTCTGTGGTGCCTTCCAAGTCATAAAGAAATATTTATTTGTTCAAATATTCCAATTTTTTCCATATTTCTGTCCCAAATTTAGAAATTTAACACACACCTCCCTTCCCTAACCAAAAAACAGAAAAATAAGCCTGGGTTTAAATTTTCAAAATAGTAATGAAAATAATGACTTATTTTTGTATTCTTTCATCCTACTATTTAAAAATCACTACATTCTCGTGTTTCTATGGAAATCTTCTATAAAAGTATGCACTATTGTCCTTGTGGAAGCAGCTCAGTTCAAAGCCAGATAAGATGGTTATAGCTCTTGGAATCTTATATAGTGACAATATATAATGCAAATGTTCAGTTCTCACTGGCTTGCAACAACAAACACAGCAAGACAGGTGAAATACTTCTGTTGAAGTTACTTTCAGCTGTAAAAGAATCAACATTGAAAACCTGAAACTTGGAGTAGAAGTTTCTGATTTTAGAATTAGTCATATTGGACATATAGTTGCAAACTGAATGTCTCTCTTAGGTTATGTCTCTGTCAAACACAAGTTTTCAGACAGGAGTTTCTGAATGAGATTCTTGGACTTCCAGTGTAGAGCAGATCACGTCGCATGATTCATATTTCTTTTAACCTCATTATCTGTGACTTTAAACTTTTAGATTTGCTAGATGCACAACTCTTCTTCAATATAAAAGCAAGATACTTTATAATTTTAAAATAGGTTCAAAGAAAAAGAAATTCAGGCTTTAAGAGAACACTTTAAGGGAAGAAATAGAGCTGAGAATGCTGATAATGATAGGAAGTTTTGTTCTTACTGAATGCCAATACCAGGACACTGAATGCACACTCCTAATTTATATCTAAGTACCATGTGACTGCAAGAAGAGAAAGGTGGCCCTTAAGGGGATGAACTATTTCAGTATTTAAAAGGCTAAGTCAGGCTTCACCTGGATATTAATTGGAAGCCAGAAGAAAGACCATGCCTCTCATGTGTCATCTTTCAGAAGTGTTGTCTAACAGGTAGAAAAACACATTCTCTACCTGCAGATAACATAGAGTAGTTGCAGAACCTAGCAAAATACATGAAATGCTGTATGAATTCATCTTGAAGGTATTAGAGAGCAATTCATAAAATTTTACTTTCTCTTCCATGGTGGGGGAGGAAAGAAAGGCAGTAGAATAAAATCCTAACATCCCTAGTATTGGGGGATGTGCTCTGGGTATATGAGGGTTACCTAAAATTCCCTAGGAAAGTTTGGAAGTGTAAAGAACAGAGCCACTGAACAGTGACTCCATCTATCTCTACCAGAATCCCCAGCAGTGGTCAGGCTCCTTGGGGACACTGATAAAATTAAGGCTAACAGCGTGAATACTTGGGTGTTGTCCAATGCCAGAAGGAAGTCACAGTCTCAAAGCCTGCTGCCCAGAAGGAGGTCAGTCAGTGGTGTTTGAGCTCTGTAGCACACTAGCTCTCTTCAGGAACTGGGAAAGAAAAATAAATCCTAAAAGTATGGTCCAGAATCTACTGAGGTTCTGCATATATAGACTTGAAAAGCTCCAGCCTCTGAGGGGAAGTGTGGAAGTCTGGCTGCCTTCCAAAGCCTCAGACAAACCAGTCCCAAGGCTCTCAGTAGCTGGTGCCAGGGTGCATGGTTCTGAAAGGTGGTTAGTAAATCTCTCTATATTCCTGGGCTCTGCAACTGGTTTCTTAACTTCTGCCCCATCTACGTGTCTTATTTAATTGCAGTAACACATTGTGTAGGGGAGAGGGAAGGTGGTGATGAGACAAAGGAAAATGTGGATATCACTGCCTTTTGTTGATGTAGCTTGTGTATGTTCTGGGGCCAAAAATCACAGATTCAGAGAATCACAGAATATTCTGAATTGAAAGGGACCCACAAGCATCACCAAGTCTAACTCCTGTTACAGGGTGAAATTGTACAAACACAAATTATTCGTTGTTTCAAAAATGCTCATCTGTTCTTATACTAAGGTAATGAAAGATTTTACTGAGTACTATGACTTACAGATTTGTATCACTGTGTCAAGACGTGTTTTGATACATCAAACTTCATCTAACATATTTGTTTTCATTTCCCTTCCCATCCATTATTGTTTCCAGCAGCAGAAAGTTTCCAGCAGTTATTTTAATGACTTTCCTTATCCTACAGGGAGACCGTGGCCCACAGGGACCTCCTGGCTTACCTGGTGAAGACGGATCAAGAGTAAGTTGCTGTTCACACAGGAAAATCTAGAGTGAATCCTCATATAAGGGGAATAAGCTCATGATAAATGTTTGGTTTTGTCTAAAACTTGTTTTCCTTTTGCAAAAAAAGGGAGAAGATGGGGAAGTTGGACCAAGAGGTCTCCCAGGTGAAGCTGTAAGCAATTCCTTCTTATTCTTCTGTTTCTGTTACAAGCAAAAGTCATATTCAGATATTTTTTCCATTCTATTGAACTGTTCTGAATTGCAAGTATAAAAGTTATTTCATGTGTTTGTACCTAGAGAATTCTGTTTCTGGCTGAAAAGCAAACAAATGGGCAGTTTTGTTTGGGTTGAAACACCACTTACAGGATTAGAATTAAGTCAAAGATGTATCCAGCTAAGTGTATACAACTTCCAGAATCACAAATGCTATTTCTTATCCAGTTGTGTAACATCAGTCACTGCCATCCTTGACACATCAGAATACAGCCAAGCCCCTGGTGCTTTTAAAGTGTTCCCTAAATATCTATTTATGAGAAAGTAAGGCCTGGGTTCTCCTCCTTTTTCACACTGCCATGCTTCATTGTGTATTTTACACTTGTTTCACATACAGAATTTCCACTCCTGTCAGTTGGAATTCTGCAGATGCTGTCACTGCAGGACAGAGTTCTGCATTGCAGGCAAGAAAGCAAGCCTCAGAAAGGAGAATTTCACCCTAAATGGCTGATCTACTGCTGCCTGCTCAAAAAATACAGGCATTGCTACAGTCAGTGTCAGTGATTTGTGACCATATCATACATGAGGAGACAGGAGACTCAGCTCTGCCTACTTTAGCAACAGAACATGAATGATGACACAAAAATGAAAACTAATATTCATTCACACAGTATAGAACCAAAAGATTACGTTATAGACTAAAATCTTTTTCATCTTGTTTATAAGAATAGCCATTGGTCTTTTGTGAAGGTTTTAGGGATAAGAGAAAAAAATTTTATTTTTGTTTCCAGAATGTCTTGTATTTATTGTAATAAAATTTCTAGCAATTTTCAATTACTTATTGGATCCTTACTACAGATAAAAACACTGTTTTGTACTGCTATTTAGAATAGCAATACAGAGTATGACACACCATATTTTCAAAAGAAAGGAATACAAATATGAATGTTACTGTTCAGGTCGCACCTTCAGGCCAAGACACAGCTGAAGTTTTAATGGAAGATGCTGTGCCAATGTTCTACATATAGATAATATAAAATAATATAAATATCAACCTCCCACCTTTCTCTATACAGAGAGAAGCTAAGGCAAAGGCTAAACCAAATCTTGCCCTTCCACTGACATCCTGTTCAGAAATACAGTGCCCTTGAGGAAAACTTAGTGAATTTTTCCCTTCCTTACTTTCTTTCTTCCTTAACACCCATGCTGCCTTCTCTTCATCCTTCCTACTCCTTATTCCATTCCTTGGCCAGTCCTGCTCATAGGCAGCTCTGTTCAGAAAAAATCATGCACATGTCAAAAAGGGTTTCTTCTCTTGCAGGGTCCACGGGGATTGCTGGGCCCCAGAGGAACACCTGGGCCCCCTGGACAACCTGTATGTATGAGCTGTCGAGTATTTATATACCTATATTTTTTATATATTTTATATTTTTATATTTTTAATATATATTTTTATATTTTCTATTATATTTATAAATAAATATAAAAATAAATTCATAAATAAATATATAAATTAAATTTTATATCTATAAATACATTTATATATTTTACATATATATATATATATATATATATATATTTGCGGTTTCCAGAAGGAAAAAAAGGAAGCCCACTGAAAATTGCTCTTGTTATATTGTTTGTTGTAGGGCATTGCAGGTATTGATGGACCTTCAGGCCCAAAGGGAAACATGGTGAGTAAATAAACTGGGAATTAGAAAGATTCTAAGAATGCTTTCCACATTCTCTCATCTCTGCAACTATGCTACCCCTTCCATTTAATTAAACTTTTATGTCAACTATTTGGATTCAGTATGATTTTAGATGGAAAAGACAAGGCTTCTGTTACTTAGTTTTCAGCCAAAAGGCCTGACCATGCTGTCTCTCAGACTCCTTTAGCACCATGGACTCCAGTGCTTGAGTCCTATGTGTGGGCTGTTATTCTCTATTAAAGAAAAGGTCATGATATTCATTAGCATGAAAAAATTTCATACTGGAGAGAAAGTTGCTAGTAGAGTTTAAAGAGGGAAGAACAAAGATGAGTTTGTACTCCTTTTAGTCCTGACAATGAAGATCTGTAGTGCAGAAATGCAAACCTAATGCCCTACTATTTTTTTGCATGGTAGGGTCCTCAAGGGGAACCAGGACCTCCTGGTCAGCAAGGAATTCCAGGCCCACAAGTAAGTGTAAAAGAATTCTCAAGAAATACGATGTCATGTGCAGCAAATGTTTAATAAATGGAAATTACTAAAACGTTAGCTTTTCATGTGCAAAACCGATAAAGCTTCAAGGATTTTGTAAATAATGCTGCAAATGTGCCGAGGGCAGTGGGAGCAGAGATTTCAAGTAAGTTTTCAGAGGGATTTTTCATTCAGGAGAAAAATGACTCATTCAGTGTTCCTGGAATGCAGCAGGAATGGCCACACCTGGAGGAGGGTTCTGAATAGGATCTTGTTACAGACCTACTGCCAGAATAGTGGCTTGTGCAAAAGGCTCACACAAAACTCCTGATCTAACTTGTAAGGGGGAAAAAAAGCCACTTATATTTGCCCGTGTGTTTAAACAGATTAATGAGGGACCTTTAGTAGGGTGAATGTATGTACATTGTTCTCCCTGGTTTCTCACACTGGTTTCTTTCTAACAGGGGCTTCCTGGTCCTCAAGGTCCTATTGGGCCTCCTGGTGAAAAAGTAAGTTACAGCATTATTTTGTTATTTCACATTCAGTTCTGTGCCACAACCTCGTGTATGGGCTTGAGGGCCTGCTTATCTTTTATGGAATAGTAACCTAAATTTAAATATTAGATCTTCCTGAAATGAATAACCAATCAATACCCAATGTTTCCTCTCATATACACCTTTTCACTTCCTCCCTTTATTTTGGATTAATTTTCTGTTATTACCTTCAGAATCCTGTCTACAATATTAAACAATTTGTACTTGTATGCTACTTTATTTCACAGCAAGCTGCAAAAATTATTTTTCTTAATCTCTATTTTATAAAAAAGTTTTACCTATTCAAGTCTGATGCTGTTCTTTTCTCAAGGATTATATTATGACAACTCTACAGTGTAATTGGCATTGGTAGTGTCCTTTGGTGACTTTTTCTTCAGCTGTTTGCACATGTTCTTTTGTGGCTTGAAACCTGTCTTCTATTAATTTTAAAAATGTCACTATGAATTTTATGCTAATTTTATTTTTCTCCCCTTTTTGCTGAATTCCTGCTGAAATCATTCTTTGATTTTTCTCCTCTTCACTGTTTACTCTATTCTTTTGGGGAAATTAATCCTTTTTACCTGTCAGTGTGCTTAAGTATTATTCTAGCAAAATAGACAAGTTCTATTATATCTGCATTTCCTAGGCTTTCACAAAGGCATATCAGGACTTTCAGCTATGAGCACTGGGGTTCTGTACCCTGCACTCTTTGCCTTTTGAACTTGATAACTTTCATTGGTGAATCTTTTTACTCCTGATTTTCTAAATACTACTCAATTTTACACTGGAGTATTTAATTTATACACTGGAGAACTCTTCCCCACCTTGTGTTATGGGTGTGCATCTTCACAGGGTAATTTCTGAAGCCTGTTCTCAGGCAAGCATCTCATTGAAAATTATGGATCATTTTCTTATGCTAAAAATGTAAGAACTGGCCTTGTACTTATATATGGTATGAAAGTGTCATTCTGGCTTTAGTTTTATTTTTGGCATAACCCTGATAGCCATATCAAGGGATTTAGGTATGACTGCATTTCATGTCCTTAGCTCTTAGGGTCACATGTGTTGGACATGTTTGCTGTTGTGTTTAAGATGTGTGTCTGTCACTCTATTTAGGGACCACAAGGCAAGCCTGGCCTTCCTGGCCTTCCTGGTACTGATGGGCCTCCTGTAAGTAAAGAAATATCTAATCCTTTGAATGTTTAACTACTTTTACTGAGTGATAAATACTTCTGGATACCTGTGTTACAAAAACAAAGTGGAGGGGAGAAGCAATGGTAGTCCTAGTTGGCAACAGCATTATAAAATCCATCTGAAATCCCTGTATCATTTGAGCTGTTAAAACTAAGAGAATTACATTTTTGAAGCAGATGCTAAAAACATCTGTGGGCTTTTAAAATGTGGTCCCAGATGATGAAATGCCTCTGCAACATGTTCAGGGATGCATAAATAACCTACTAACACACAAAGGGCCAGATAGTGTTCCACTGTATCCTACCATGTCAGTCTGGCAGAGCAAATCACCTGTAAAAATGCTCACCACTTGTTCTATGAGCAAACGTGGAACAGACTGCATCTTTCTCAGCTTCCTGGCCCAAGGTGCATATTATGTGTTTGGGGTGCTTCTTGCATTGTCTAGACTGGGACACACCTAAGCCAAACTTTGTGACTGCCAAGGATTTCAGCTGACACTGAAGCTGCAATCACTCCTGTGAACAGAAAGTGTAGCCACTGTAGCAGCGCAGTTTAGGCATTCAGCTTAAATGGAATCATTGGCCATGATGGCATGCCCTTACATTTGTTTTCTTGCAGCAAAATCAATTTTTTTTTACCACTTAGAGCCATTAGACAATGTTATTTCTGAGACCTTGTCTATCCTCCCCATGCACTTGTCCCTTACCATTTTTCTTTTAGGTGAAATCTGCATTTCTTAAACCTGGCTTTTAGTAAGGCTTAATAAGGTCACTGCAAATACATTCCAAATACAGGACTGTTCCCAAGGCTCTCACAATCTAGCCTTTACCTGCCAAAGTACCAATTTAATGGAGAATGTGAAGTGTGCAGTGATAGCCCAGCTGAGTGTCTGTATCTTGAATCATTGTCTAAACATTTGAATGTTTCCCTTTATCCTTTCCTGTATACTGGAAACAATGTTAATTTCCAAACACAAGAATGATTTGTCATCTGCATCTTGTTAAACCTTCAAAGCAGGGGGATGCTGTAAGAGATAACCAGGTGTCAGCACAGGTACCTGATACACCCACTGCTGTGGGGGGTAGATGGCAGCCAAGCACCCACCTCTCACTGCTCCTCCCACAGCAGGGTGGGGGACACAACCACTGGGGCAAAGGCAAGAGAGCTCCTGGGCTGAGGTAACAACAGCTTAATTAGTGGAACAAAGCTATGCACACAAGCAAAGTAAAATAAGGGATTCATTCATTCATTCATTAGTGGCAATCTGCAGGCAGATGGCCAGCCACTTGCTGGGAAGTTGGTTATGAATGACCTCCTTCCTCCTCCTTTCCCTCAGCTTTTATTACTGAGTGTGACATCATGTGGTACGGAATATTTCCCTGGTCAATTTGGAGCTGTGTGCCAGCTGTGTCCCCTCACAGCTCCGTGCCCTCCTGCAGCCTTGTCACAATTATCTGTTAATCTTTAGTTTCATTAAATTGACTTTAAATTTTGCAATTTAAGTGCAAATTTTGTAAGAAAGGAAAACAGTGGTTTGAGTGCTGCAGTACTAACATCAGTGATACAAAGTCTAAGATGTAAATTTATTTTTTTAATACAAAATAAATCACCCTTATTTCAAAATAAAAGGTGAGGGTCTCTTGCATTAAAAGCCTCTTACTGCTGAAACATTAACTAAACAGAAGGACTGGTCAGCATATTCCTGAAAATATTGACATGAATGTAACTGTTGTCCAATTTTCCCTTTGTTATGTAAATTCAATTGGTAAATGTAAATAATGTAAATAAATGTAAATAATGTCAATTGAAAGTAAAACCTTTCCTCAAAATTTTGTGTGTCTATTGTAATACAGAAGAAATGTGATTAACGACCTGCAATTCAAATGTTTAATTAATTATGTTTTTATGATAAAATTTCACTCCCTAAAAATTATTGCTTTTCAAATCAGATACATTTCTCTTAAAACAGGGTCACCCTGGTAAAGAGGGTCAGTCTGGAGATAAAGGTGCATTGGTGAGTTTTAAAACTTTTCCATTTATTTACATAGATTTCAAGAAAACTTTAGGTAGTTATTCATCTTTATGACACATTTGTTGCTTACAAGAACTATTTAAGAAGACATTAGAAAACCTGTGATACATTCAAAGCATCTTTTCACAGACAAGCATATATGTTAAAAATATTAGAGATTGTAAATAATATAAAGATTATTCTTTTAAATTAAACTTCATCTTGGAGTTGGCAGAGTGGCAATGAAAAGTTGTACATATTTCATACTAACAACTTGCAGATATTTTGAGTTTTCAATTCTGTTGTATGGAGTACTCACAAATGTTCTTCAGAACCTGCTTTATTTGAAGGTATAAAAATGTATGCAGAGACCATGCATTTTTTAGGTCATCTTCAACTCAGTGTCAGTGTAGTGTGTTGTTTTTTTAACCTTATGGAGCCTTGAAAGGGCCTTGGAGCTCCTTAAAGAGTTCTGCTTACTCAGCTTTGGCCCTTATTTATCCAGAATAGCACTCTTTATAGCACCTAAATTCAGTTCCAGTTTTCAGGGGCAATACTAAAAGGTTGTATTCTGGATGACAGGATGAGTGACTTAATAGGACACTTCAGAAAGTACAGCTCAGTTTCTCAGAGATGTTAAGAGTCTGAAGATCTTGTGAAAAGACACATTGGAGAGGGGGAAAAGACCCTATCAGTGTCCCCATTAGTAAAAGATTTTCTCATCTGTCCATCTCGGACATGGCAGGATCAGCAGAGCAGCTCATCCTTGGACAGAGGTACCATGTTTCCAGGCTTCCTGGCTTCCACCCTCCACAGAACTCAGTTTCTTTAGGACCTGCCATCAGATTGCATAGATCCAAGCACCAGTCAGTATTGATAGCACCATGAGCCTTTTAGCTTCCAGGCTTGGGATTTTTTTTTTTATTTTTTTTTTAAGACCATGATTTTTATTATTCCCATTGTTTTAGTCTATTTTTGACTTGTCATCATCATAATTAGCTTATAAATTTTCTCCCATAAAACACTGCTGGTTTCTAACTGGCATATTTTTGTTTGTTTCTGATTGTTTGTTCCTTTTTCCAATTACCATTGTTTCAGATAATTTATATGGATAGATGTGGATAGATGCTTCCCAAACATACAAGTTAAATCCGAGTTCACAACTCTATTAATAGTTTATAGTGACACTGAATGGTGCTTTTTAATGCCTTAACTTTTCTTAGTGGCAGGCAGCCCAGTGTTGTTTTGCTGTCTCATACATTATAGTGAAAGAATAAGGATTAGATGCTGAAGAGAACTGCTTGCTAACCAAAAACTGCAAACAAAGGTTCTTTGCTTCAATATATTTTAGGGGCCTCCAGGTCCTCAGGGTCCAATTGGATATCCAGGTCCTCGTGGTGTAAAGGTAAGATTTAGTTATTAGATTCCTCCTTTACACCATTTGAATATATGCATGTGGGTAATTCTTTATATTCTTCCTTTAGGGTGCTGATGGTGTACGTGGACTCAAGGGTTCCAAAGGTGAAAAGGTAAATCTGACTGCAGTTTATTCTTTTCCCTTTTTACACCACAGCCTCTTCTGTCTCCTTCACTGCAGTGTGCTTTATCTCACAGCAGTGAGTTTATTTTTGCTTTTCCCTAAGGACATACCAAGCCCAGTGCCTAAAATAGTGATCTTCAGGGTTATTTACACTGGTACAAAGTGAATATAAGACCTTCATTTATTATAATGGTTTTCCATCCTCTTTGCACCAGTTTAGGTAACCTCTCTAAAGAAGCCTATATAGAGAATTAGAGGTCCCCTCTCTTGTTAGTAGGTACTATAGTGGGTGTTGAGAGGCTTGTGTATCAGAGACATTTGTGGTGAAAATACTGGTTTTTATCTGTTTTGATACAGCCATAAGATAGATGTGCATTTTTTATGTACATTGGGCAATGGCTTTCTAAGCTCAAGGTATTTTGTCCCAGATCTTTGGTTTGGCCAAAGTGATGGACAGCTCCAGTCAGATCCATATATATGAATGTGAAGAAAGCTCTTATTTCCCCTGATACCACTAATTCTGTGTGTAGAGCTCTTCCTAGAGCAAACACCAACCACTGCAATCTGGGCTGACTCCTGATGGTCTGTGGTGGCTGAAACTGCAGCCAGTGCTGCTTTAAAGTCACACTTCCTTCAGCACTCAAAATAGGAGACATTCAACAGACACCATCTGTCACACCTCCTGACCACACAGGCAAAGCCACTCTTGTGGCTCTGCTGGCTAATATATAAAAATATATTTGTGTGTATATATATATATATATAAGTATATAGATATTTATAGACATTTCTAAAGCAGAAGACTCAGTCTTGCCAAAAAGCCTGGATTGGCTCAGAACTTGGCTTAGATGCCAAGAGCTGCTGTACATTTTCAAGCCTTCTTAAACCACAGTTTGTCTAGACTGTATGCTCATTTTAGAGCTGCTCATTAAATCTAAGCTGAAAAAGGGTGTGTTTTGGAGAGTGGAGACTGGACAGTTCAAAACCCCAGCTTTTTCTTGTACCTTATTGGATGATTAAGATTCTGCTTGGACAAAATACAGGACTTGTATATAAATACATTTCATATATGTGTGTTTATATATATGTGTGTGTATCAATGCATACTGATTAGCACAGTGTCTGTAATACTTCTGCATTCCTCAAACTGATCTCACAGTTGTGGTAAGACAGTGAATTCTACTGAATACCTCCAAAGGTCACACAAAGATATCTTATATTTTGTTCTCTTCATGCTTTAGGGGTGTATTCAAAGACCTTTTTTTACTGAAATTATTCAGCATGGGGGGAACGCACTGTGAGAGAACAAAATAAATAACTTTATCATTCAGGGAAGTTCCCACAGATCTGGATTGGTCCAGGGATACCAGAGGAGGCCTATTTCTGTACTGACCATTAAATGTGACTAGAACTCTTTAGCTATCTTATTTTTTGTTACCAGCAGAGGAGGAAATAGAGCATTCAGCTCTCTCCTCCTGCATGGAATAAAACCAGAACTTGGACTTATTAACCTTCAGAAAGAGAAAACCAAAAGCTGATCAGTTTATGCTGGAGCAAGACATAAACAAGTCTGCTGAACACATCTGGAGATTTCTGCTTGTATCTGAACTAACTCATACACGTGTAAATGAAACCTGTCTGAGTACTGTGCTTGTACTTTAACATGGAGACCAATTAAATTGCTTGGAGTAGATTCTCTGCCAGAATTTGCTAGGCAGTGAATAAATAATTTTTATTACAAATAGCAATAATGTGCACCTGTTTTGCCACTCTATTTGGATTCAGTCTTAATACTTACTTTTTTTCTACTTTCTTTCAATCACTTTAGCCAATGAGAGTAGGCAGGGCTGAGCATTGCTGGATATCAAAGTGCTATATAGAGATCACTGCTTCTTTTAAGTTATAAGCATTATTATATTTGGGGTTTGTGTCAATTTATTAACAGCAGTCAACTTTTTGATTCCTTTCATGATTCTATTAAGGCACTAGATTAAAAGAAAAACTACCTAAGAGGGACGTTCTGGTATCAAAAGAATACTGGTTTGTCACCATTTTTAAAATTTAATTAAATGGATGACTATTAAAAAGAATGATAATCAAAAATAGGAGTTAAGAAAGGACTTTGCAAGACAGTTCATATTTAAACAGAAGTGTTTCTACCTTTAAATAGATTTTTGAAAAATTATTATTAAGAATTTTCAAACTAAAAATTCATTTTGTGTAGTGCACTGGTGTATTTTCTATAAAGCAGTAGTAGCCAGATTAGATTTTCTGGTGTCTGAACTTCCCACTTTATCTACACTAGTTATTGTAATCTGTTGGGAATTTATTTTCTCAAGTTTTTTGCATGAAAAAAAAAATTCCTCTCTATTGCTAAGTCTTTACATGCATTTTTGCATTTTTTAGGGTGAAGATGGTTTTCCAGGATTTAAAGGTGACATGGGTCTTAAAGGTGACCGGGTAAGCATTTATTCATAACCCATATATTCTTAAAAGTTTGAATGTTATTATTTTGAAAGGATTGCTGAAGTGAAAAATAAAATAAAGGCTAGTATTTAAAAATATGTCTATTCCCTGTGCATGCACAAATTCAATCCAGAGATATGGTTCTTGTGAATCAAAAATGGCACAATCATAAAGAGGAAGAGAATGTCAGTCTTGAACATCATTTTCACTGAGCTTCTTCCTAGGGAATCTCCTTTTCCAGATTCCAAGCACTCCAGTATTTGCCTGAGAAAAAGTTTTCTATCTAGGATAAAGATATTTCCATTCCAGCCCAGCATTTTGCACGTCTCTGCCAAAATGCAGTTTATTTAGCTCAATGAGCAATTACTTCCTTTCATAGGAAGTATTGTGGAGGTTGTAAAAAAGCTTATCATAAAAGGCTCCTGGCCTGTATCTCTAGTCTTTATATATAAATAACTGTGAAGATGGTAGCCACCTAAATACTTGGATAAAGACAATTTTCTTTCTATGGACTGCCAGGGTACCTTCTCAAAAACTTAGGAAAGGAAAAATAAGAATAGTTTCCAAATGCAGCTGTCTTGAAGCAAGCTCTGAAAGTGATATTCACGGCCCAATTTTTTTATATTTGCATTTATATAATGAACATAAGTAGTGATATTTTCCTAATAGGGAACTGGACAGGGCTTACAGCAACCTGATGTATTTGGAGATGTCCCTGTGCACTGCAGGAAGCCTGGATGACCTTTAAAGGTTCCTTCCAACCCAAACTATTGTATGATTCTATTCTCTGTTTAGATTTACTGAAAATTTACTTTCAATTAATTGTCGGTAATCCTTCCAATATATGTGTGAAGGCCATTGTTCCATATTTATAAGGTGATGTATTTTAGGGAGAAATTGGTCAGCCAGGTCCACGAGGAGAAGATGGCCCAGAAGGTCCAAAAGGTCGAGCAGGCCCATCTGGGGACCCAGGTGCTGCTGGTCCAGCTGGGGAAAAGGTCAGTAGCCAGAAATCAACATAAACATGCCATGCCTCACAACACAGATGGAACCCATAATCTCCATCACTGAGAAACAAGCCTTCAGATCTGCAAAATCTTTTTGTGACACTACTGCAGCAGACCACTGGGGTTCCCATTTGATCAAGGATTGAGAATCCTTATCTTGTAAGTATACAAAGAGGCATTGTAGTACTCCACCAGTACATAAGGCAACTCTATTTTTATCCTAAATTACATACAGTGCATGCCAGCTGTGGAAAACACAAAGCAAATAAAATAGCTGGGCACAAAGGAGAACAAAGGTGCTGCTGAAGAATGAATTGAGTCATATTACAACAAATAGTGACTTGGAAATTTTTTGAAGTGGAAAACATTTCCTGAATAAAAATCCAAAACAGGGTTGGCAAAAGGGAAAGGGGTTGTTAAGAGGCAGGACTGATAAAAGGATGGTGAAAAAAGAGAGATCAAGCACAAGGTACACATCTCAGTAGAATCCTGGCTTTAACAAAAACCATTTAAGTTTGGTATAAAAGATGGAAAAAAAGGCTGAGAAATGTGTGTGAATGTACTGTCAGAAAGGAAAAGTGATTTCAGCAGTGTAATATAAATAACTGGAGATGTGTGATAATATAAAATAGCATAAAAATGATGGTTCAAAAATGTATGTGCTATATCTATATAAATGTAAATGTATATCACTTAAGTGAGAAGATGCTGGTGAAAATATTTTCCTTTAAATTTTTGGTGAACTATAGCTTCAATTCTAGTTCTTTCTTGAAGAAATAGGATTGAGGGTGCATAAACAAAATCAAAACAAAACAAACCATTTTTTACTAGTTGGTGGTTTTAAATTCAAATTTGAGTTCTTTTTAGTTCTTATTCAAATTACTCACTATGTATATAGGTTTTCAACCATTTCCTCTTCACTGTGACATATTTGGGACTCTCATAGTATACAAGTCAAGAATCTGAATCCCTAAATATCAGAAGATATTTGGAAAAAAATGTTGTGTTGATAACACTATTAGCTGGCCTTGGAATTTTAGACCCACAGTTTTCCCTTTTATATAGATTTTCTTGCCCACTGGAAGGCACACATCTTCTGTGGATGTTCTTTGGATACTTGGCCAGAATGGAATGAGTCAGAGAGGAATTCTTTGATGTTGATCTTGTGATATTTATTTTAGTGCAAAAACTGGCATAGTTATTGTGAACTTTTAGATCTCACAATATTTGGAAAGTCTGTAAGAGCAGATAGATATAAATGTGTTTTTCCCTTTTCATTCATGATGTATTTAATGCAAAGGTACTATTCTTTTAAGGAAAGTAAGGAAATTACTGCAGTAGTTCTTATTGTCTGTGTTCATCTGATTCCATGAAAAGAAAACTCTATTTCCCAAGTAGGTCTAAAGCTAGATTTGCTTGGTTAATGACATATCAAGTAGGGTGCCAAAAAATTAGGAACATATCAGAAATGAGCTCATAATAAAATATATCTGTATTCACACTCAACCTAGGCAGCTGGGCTTGCTGACTCAAAAAATGAGGGACAAACTTTCACTGAATCTGGCAAGAGTCTGATGTGCTCTCATGCTGCACAACATTTAATTCATTGAAATGCATGTGGCTGGTTTCAGGGTGGCAAATAACAGGCAGCATTAAAAGTAGTTTCTTAAATGTAAAAATTGTTCTCCATAATGTCTCACCAGACACATGTGCTTACATGAATATGATAATACTCAACATATTTATTTATGTGCTGTATCTTTTACCAATAAACATTTTCGGGGAAAATTTCTTCCCCATGCAAGTCTCTCCTTCCTATTTTATGTTATCTATGGTTACTGCAGAGTACCATATAATACATTACAGTCATCTTTTCCACTGAGATCTTCTCCAGAACTTGACATTCTAGAACATAGAGAAATTCTTCCCCAGAGTTCCCATCTTTCAAAGTCTGAAACTGCTTTCCCTTGCCTTTGAAAGTGGCCAACCATCACTCATCCTCTAGAGGTCTGAAGAGACCAGCTCAATGCAATAGGGTACTGCATTTCATTTCTGGGAATGGTTGATGTCAGTGCTGATCAGTCTTTTCTGAACATAGCAAGTTGGTAATGGTTGTTGACAAATCCATTGTCAGCAAATAATCAGTGGGGTATAATTTATCATAGTCTTGGTTTAGAACTATTCGAGAAAAGAATTGATTCTTCAAATGCCTATTCATGAAAGTCAGCCATCACACAGTATAAATTAAAAACAATTTTTTCTCACTTAAACCTATTAACACCCTGAATTTTTTAGAGAATAATTATTGTTTAATGATCTCAACCACATAGAACTGCACAGCACTTAATGGAAGAAAAAAACCTCTGAGGTATTGATTTCTCTGGATTCATTTATTGGAGCAGGATTTTTGTTTAAGTTTGGGACACTAAGCCCGTTGGTAATTAATTATAAAAATGAGAATTTATTTAATTTAATTTTATATTCCATGGAGTATCATCACTCTGTATTATATTTTGTATAGAAGCTTGCTGAACCACAAAGGAGGACAGAGTAAAATGTAACACTGCCTTCTCATTGCAGGGTAAGCTGGGCGTACCTGGACTGCCAGGATATCCAGGGAGACAAGGTCCAAAGGTGAGCTGGAAATGAGCTGTGTATTGAGTGCCTTGGCACTGGTCACAATGGCACCTATTTCATTTCTGTGTTTGGGGAAGCAGGATGTGGACATCAAAAAAAGGGCCATTTTTCTCATTTTCTTTCTTTAAAATCATATTCTGAAGTAAAATCTTCTACAGTGTGGGATCCCCTAGGTCAGGTTCTTTATGGACCACTTTTTCCTCTTCTTAATATCATACCTGTTAGCATCTTCTCCTGAGTTGCCAGCATCAGACTGGCATGCACTAAACAATTAGGAAAGGAAGGAATTGCTGGCATTCTTGAAAGAGAATAGGCACTGTATTAACTAAATGGATGCTGAAAGTGATGGGAATTTTCAGTGTGGTGCAGGGATAATTTGTGTGATTATTGCTTCTGCCATGGAATAAACCATATTTCTTTGAAACGTTTAATTTACAATTTTTCTCATGTTTTCCTTTATTTTCTCTAAAGACAAACATGACAAAACACAATCCTTAGTTAATTTAAGTGCCTGTATCTGTCCTTCAGCTACTTTACATATTTGGATTGCAATAGAAAACCACACAGGGGCTTCTGCTTTAAAACATTTTTATGAAACAAATTTCTATCAAGTTCATCCTAAAACATCTTTAGGAAATGGGCATGCTAAATGAATTGCAGGACATCTTTTCTGAGATTAGAAAGAAAAAAGATGGAATAAAAGCATAGTTCCACAGACATTTCACTGTGCAGAGGATTCCATTAGGGAGACATTGTAGCTCCAGCCCTTCTCAAAGAAGACCCATCTAGGTAAATATCACAAGTAAAATAATCCTTTACTCCTCCTACACATCTGAACCATCAACCTGCAGTAAAATCCTTAATTCTGCTCTACTTTGGATCTATTTTTATTTTCAAATTTGAAATTATGGGGGGTCATGGATGAAATATGATTCCTGACTGGCAAAGCAAAGGAGTTTTCTGTCTCTGCCCTATACTTCAACACTTTTCAGTCAAGTGATTGGACTGTCTGAAGAATGCTTATTCACTGAACACTGGATCAGTGAAAAATATTAGAACTATCTAAGGAAAGTACTCATGAAAACTACTCACCTTGAAAGACACAGGGGTTTTTGCTTCAGTTTCTTAACTCAAAATGTCTGAGATTTCAGTCTCATTGTTCTCCTTTAGAACTGTCTTTTGAAAAATCTAAGACAAGAGTTTTACATTATTCAGTTCTAAGAACGAAAATGATGTAACATTTGAAATAAAACTAGATTGATTCTTTTTCAACTAAGAATTGATCAAGAATTTCCTTGCATTAAATTTTTATCACATTAAAATTGAAAACAGTTCTCAAGCTGCGTTCACTGTTGCTCTTCTAATTCATTGCCTAAATTTCCAAGAAAGACTGATGGCTACAAGAGATAACTCATCAGAAACTTCTTTGGAAACTGAGTCACAGGCCAGTTCAAATTGACATGAGGAAGTGAGGAAAAAAGCAGCAGAAAAATATATTAGCTATGTAAAGCAAATAGCAAATCTTGTCCCAGCATTGTCAAGGAAGTTGACATCACTCTTTTTGTTAATACTTACTTATCATTAATTTTATTTTTCCTAAGAATTATTCTTAGAGTACTGCCATTATCTGATAATTTTCAGTGCACTTTTTTCTTTTCTCCAATCCAGTCCCTCTGGATTAGCACAATTGCAAAAACTACTCTACACCTAAGATATTTACAATCAAGTCATGACTGTTAGTGCCCCATCACTTGCTGTGATCTTTTTCCAGCCTTTTAATTTAAAAAAAAAGCTTGGGCTTCACAGACTAGAATTTTCAGTTTTATTCTTATATGAAGTTATAACTAGTGAAGAATTAATAAGAAAGAAAATTAAAGGAAAATTAATGTAAAAGGAAAGAGAAGGAAGAATAATATTTCTTTTCTGTCACCAGTCAATATAAGTAAGGGTTTCATTAGAATCTGTGTTAGTGAAATTGTACTGCCCCTAAGTCTTTTATGGATAATGGAATGATTATGTAAAACAAGATTCATTAGAGGAAAAAGAGGAGTAAGGACAAGAGAAAAAGAAATGAAAATAGTTCATTTCAAAGAGCACCAAGAAATTGCATTTTAGGGTTTTTATGTATGCATTTCATTTGCCAGTAAAATGCTAATAGCAAGCTGCACAGACATGGATGCATTATGACAGCAGGGACTCTAGCTAGTAAATTTTAGTGGCCAACCAAACCAAACACTCTCTTCATTTTCTTCCCTGCTCTGTTAAAAGTATATTTTATCATGATTATCACCTCTTTGATCCCAAGTTCCTTATGAAAAATTAACACCATGGCAGGTAAAAAGTCTGCTGTCCCATGGAACCTGTGTGCCAGAAGCAAAGAAGGAAATAATCCTGTTGCCATTACACTGGGCAGCTAGCAGAAAGAAAGGGGAGGAGAAAAGGAGGAGGGATAGAGCTGGGAGCAGTTTCAAGTCAGATAATCTCATTAATTCTGCTTATGTAGGAGTTGCATGGATCAGTTAAATGAAAGTGTCCATTGGTTGGTTTACAGTGAATAAAGAACTTGAATTAATTAATTTACAGCTCAGTAATCTGAATAGAGGATGTGGCAAATCCTTACCATTTTTTGGAATTATTTTTAAAAATAATTATCTTACTGTGAGGCAACAAGGCCTTGTTTGTTTGTCTTCATTATGACACAGTTATTTCTAGTGGGCTGTTACTAATTATTACTTCCCTACTTTAAAAAAAGGTGCAGATTTAATGAATACTTTATTGTCTAATAAGATGACAAATAATGTCCATTCTATATATTGATTTTTTTTTTAATGCTTTCTGGACTTGAGGCATTGTGGTAAGTTTATTTACAGCTTTCATAAGTTTATTTACAGCTGTCACAGTTACAAGTTTGACATGTCCAATGTACATAACTTTGGAGTTGTTTTTTATGTCTCTATTAAATGTTGGCCTTTACCACTGTTTTGCTCTTGATATCCTCTGACATTTGCATTGATTTCTGATATAGGGCTCGACTGGTTTCCCAGGATTTCCAGGTGCCAATGGAGAGAAAGGTGCAAGGGTATGATAATTCATTCTTGCATAACACTTAATTAACTTTTAAAATTCAGCGCTGGGGGAAAAGACTGAAACTTGAGGATATAAGTTACTATCTAAAGAATGATAAAAACAGGCTTTTCACATTCAAAATGGACCTCTGTCTTCGTGTAAAACAAGACATACTAAGGCACTATTTGCAATTCTTTTAGGGATTAATCTAAATATACAAGAACTTGGACACTTTCTTGCTTCACATACTGCCATAATTATATAATTTGGAAAAGAGAATAAAAATCACCTTTGCTGGAGGGCTTGGAGGTTTTTTTGGACAGTATAGCTGAGTGAGTTGGCAAGAATTATTTTCCTGTATCCCATGAATTATCCTGCTACCATGCAATTTACCCTCAAGGAAATTCAACTTGTATTTCATAAATATTCTGACTTGCCACAAGGGTTTTTTTTTTTCAGGCTTAGCTTCAAAAAGACAAAATATACCAGGCTAGATGAAGAACATATACTATTACATTTATTAAAAGAATGTAAAATTACATCTTCTGTCTCTTTGCTTACTTGAAGCAGATGAGGAGAGATGTGTTATGCATGTTCTTCAAACTATAACAATTAAAAATAGATTAGAAAGAAGGTCACTGTGCTGTTATCCCTAAAGCTCAATTGAATATAGCAGGGTATGTTAGAAAGATGGTGAAATTAAGAGATGAGTCAGAATTTATAGCTGATAGCAACATCAAGTCAAACAGGTAATATATATTATTATTCTTAAAGCAGAAATTCATTATTTTAAGATGAAATCCATTAGCATTTGCCTTACTCTTGTATTATTTTAGCTAAGACAAAGATGCATTGTTATGAACAGGCACAAGCAACAACACAATGCTCAGTTCATCTCTGTTGTGAAAAAATGAGGCAGCTGCTAATGAAGGCAGCAGATTGAAAAAAAAAAAGCGAAATCATAGGATCAAACAGGAGGCTTGAAATGATGAAAATTTTACTATATCGATCTATTTTCAGGCCTTCATCAAGCTTTAAGTTCAGCTAAGGTACAAACCAGATAATTAATACCATCAAACTGCTGGTACACTGAAATATTATGCTGATCATCAATGAGCCCATAACTGCAAGTTTTGTAATGAGAATCAGATATTAATTTTAATCTTGCCTGAAGGGTTATCATGGTGTTTTATGCTACCACACATACACGTACCAGGAAAGACAGACCCTGTCCTTGAGAAGATCACAGGCTGAGTAGCATTTCAAAAACAACACATAAATTTTATTCTGATAAGTGAAATAAAAACAACAGTTTAAAAAAAAAAAGGAAAAAAAACCTGTCAAGAAAACAGGTGAATGCATTTAATTGGTTTCCAATGAAAGGAGGCTTGTGCTAAAACATCTCTGATGATTTTTCTGTTGCTGGTTTGTTTACCTCAGAGATTAGAAAGTGTCAGCCATTAGGTTCCTCCCTCTTCCAGAAGAATACGATCTTGAATTTTAAGATTCTTTGCATTACAATGCACAGCAATTCCAGTGCAGACTCTAAAGAAAAAAATCAAATTGAGCAAGAGTAGGAGATAAAGCAAAAAATTAAGGACTGGTATTCTGGCAAGTTCTGTGTCTCTATCAAATGTTCATCATGTTGATAGGTATTACAGTGCCCATTTCTGCTATGAACAAAGAGAGGCTCACCCTTTCTTTTCTCTATTAAGCTGTGGAGCTCTCCACAGGAGCCTGGGAACGTTTTTTTTAAGGCTGCTCGCAATGCCAAGTCCTTCAGACTACTGCAGAGGGACTCTGCTTGTTGTGTGCCACCTTCAATACTCTTTTAATATAGTTTTAAGTGTTCTAATGCCTCTTACAGAATCTGACTCTCAGGCAAATTTAGTGCATTTAGCCACAAGTCCCAGTGAACTCAGAACGATAACCAATTTTATCAAGGACCATGATTCTGTAAATTGAAATGCAAAGTAGATAGTTAAAGGTAAAATAATATTTAAACTTACGGGAGTTGCTCTCTGCCTCCAGTACTAAAGCTTTATCTCATAAATAGAATGCCTGCTAAGATGATTTCTGTGAACTTTTCTTTCCAGGGATTGCATGGCAAACCAGGCCCCAGAGGACAGCGAGGACCAACGGTGAGTTCTTTTGATTTGAAATTTAAAATTTCCCCGTGTAAATTGCCCCCGCTATACTGCGAAGAATTACTTTCATTAGATCATAATATCCAGTATTTATCATCAAGTGCATCTGTGTTAAATTGACAGGGTCCAAGAGGCTCAAGAGGTCCCAGAGGTCCCACTGGTAAACCAGGTCCAAAGGTAATTGTCAAGCACACTGCATAGATTGGCTATTGGCTGTTTCTTTTAAATAAATGTAAATCCTTGAACGTTCTGTCTTTCCTTTCCAGGGCACTTCAGGCAATGATGGTCCTCCTGGCCCACCAGGCGAAAGGGTTTGTGGAAGCCATCTTTGTACATGTTTTTATCCAATATATAGGAGTGTGATTTGAGGGTGGGAGGGTTGTTTTATTTCAGTTCTCCCTCTCACATCTCTGTGCTACCTTGACAGGGTAAGCAGAACTAACAAAACCTCAGTTCCAATGATGCTTTTCACAAAGTTATGAATGGGGTGGCTGAAGTTTGCTGAAAGCTTCTTCCAACTGTATCTCAGTTTTGTACATATAGGAAACAGAGTGTACATACACACTTTGTATTACATCCATGCACTTTGTATACATCCCTGTGAATTACAGGTGTACTCACAGCTTAGGCTCTTCAGAATTCCACACTTACTGCAGCTTACTGCCTGTTCACTGGATTAGCAAACACTCAAGCCACATCCAGAAGATTCTTTTTTGAAGCAGCTGAGTTTATTTGTTCTGATCAACTAAGAATTCCCTTCAGCCTATTTTCTGCATGCTTCAGAAATCCTATTGTTCTCTCTAAAACAAAATTTTCTGCTTGCTATTATCTTACCAATCAATACACAAATCCACTACACAGCTCATTGTACAGCACTGTAAAGAAAAAAAGAGTATTAATAAATAGTATTTGTAATGGCAGCACTTGAAAACCAAGTCAGTTTAAGTGGCTGAGCTTTCTGCCAAAGTATTTTTGCAAAGCTTAAGCTTTTATTTTGTAGTCATATTTCATTAAACTGCTAATGTTTTTCATATAGGAAGCCTAAAGATCTTCTCCCAATATCCCTGGCAAGGTCCCAGTGTTCTTTCTGTAGGAGTGTTACTCTTCAGTAGGGAGCTCTTTGTGCTTTTTCCCCAGCTCCATAATGTCACTTTTTTGGCATTAGCTAGGATGTGGGATGGAGAGAATGAGGCATAGACCAAGAAAGGAAATGTAGGTTGCTTTACACTGAGGGGCATCAGAGGCAGCCTACCAGATGGGGAATAGTAGATCCTTGAGGAAGAGGAATTTGCTGACAGCTCCAAGAGTTTGCAAGGAAGAGAAGTTGTGGGGTACTAAAACAATGAGCAGATCAATCCAAGATGAAGGCATCCCTGGAGAGAAACTGCTAAAAGCAAAGATATGAAGAATCACAAAGCACCACGTTTCTCATCACGTGTGTAATATAAGTGTGAGGTATCTATTTGCTTCCCAAGAGGGGTGAGTGTCAGCCAAAAAATAATACTGTCATCTCTACTCCTCTGAGACTATTTCACCTACCAAACATGAAAATAATAAATAATCTATCCTGCATAGCTACTGTTAAAATGAAATTTAATAACAAAACTGAAAATGTAATTTTGATACCATGCTGTTAGTATTCTAGTACTTTTTCTCACATAACCTGTCAGTCCACTGACTTGAAACCTGCAAGCCATATTGTGAATGAAAAGAAAAATGTGAAGTTTTATCTTTAGAAAGACTCAAAGCATGAGAACAGGGGGAATTATTGAGAGAGAAGGTGCATTTAAATGTAAAACTTTGAGCTGTGTTCCTATAACTCAGTTTCTGAGACTGACCAATTTCATTCAGGTAATGTGTAGCTGAATTTTATTCGTTTTCCCCTATAAAGCTCCACTTTTTTCATATGGAGCATATTTATGTGTTATGAAGGTTTCAGAAACAGACTTATACCTCTTTTTGCTAAAAAAAAAAATACAAAAATATGGATAGGGCAGTAGGATCACAAAGATTTCTCTCTTTACCTAATACTTCTTAATTGATTCAGATTTAGTATTTCAGTATAACAGAAGTCTGTTCTGGAATAAGATTCATTTAGGATCAAATTCTCCCAGGCTGGGCACAAGGGATCCTCTCCCCAGCTGCATTTGTGCACTGCTTTGCCCACTGCAGGAGGCAGCTGTGCTCTGAAACCCGGGCTCTGAGGAATGAGGCTTATGGCAATACGAGGAGCAGAAGGGTAGAATAATTTGGGAGATGTGGCCTCCTGCTTCAAGTCTATTGCATCAAACCAGCCTTTCTAACATATTTAGATATCACAGCAAACCCACACATCATACACCAAATAGAATCGGTTAAAGTCTTGCACATATGACATGGGTACATAACTCAGCTGTGGAACCATGTAAAATTAATAAGACTCTTAAGATTTCACTTAGTACCTTAAAAACTAAAGAGCAAAAAGGATTTTCATAAGCTGGCATAGTAC